>NC_141613.1:19462447-20062447 GCF_047967505.1 Dipteris shenzhenensis
TCCAGACGTGTGGATCTCCATGGTCTTGTTTGGCTGGGCATAATCAAATCGTCTTGCAAGTATTTGTTGATTCTCTCGCTCTCTCTCTCCCTTAGAGACAAGACTTAGGACGGCAAAATCTATGCCCTAAGGTCTTCTCACACTCTTAAATTGTAGTTTACTCAATTAATGCATTCCAAAGGAGATGTCACAACCTCACGGTTACATTATCACAACCCCTAAAGCCCTTTCCACTTTACCCTTCTATCATAGCATCAGTTCCACAATTCCCATAAAACATACTCTTTGGCTCTGGCTCTGCCTTTGGCATGCCCAAAACAAATTAGATTGTAGGTTACACAATTTAAAACACATCAAGTGATTTTCCTCTTTTCCTTCCAATGCTTTAACTGAAACTATAGGCTACACAATTGTTACATAATTAGAACTAGATTTGTGGCAGACAATCTTTCTGCCGTCGACAAGCATATAACTACTAACTTGAAATTGAGCTTGAATCTTGGCATTTTATCAAATTTGATATTGTCATGTCATCCATACTTGAAAGACAGTCTTCAAAAATTGAAAAGGAGAAAATGAATGAGTAAAACTATGGACATGTACGAAGTTGAAGCCCAACAAATACATGAATAAGGCGATGCACAAGAGGTCATAACTTATGCTCGTTCCTATCTATACAATATTGTCACATGGACTGCAATGATATGATTAAAGCTATTATCATCCTTCGATGTTGCATCTAGCTTGGATTTCTTGCTCCTTATATCGAAAACATGCATTAAAAGAGAGGAATGTTGTAAGAATTTATACTAAAAACTAGCAATTTTCAATGAACGAGTAATTGAAAATATGTATATGATAATATACAATATCATTATTCCAACCACACATAGTGTGGGTGGGGAGGCGGTGGCTTCCTTTCCCAACAACTAGTTATAATTCGAGGGCACGGGCCCCTCTCTGGGCATCGAGATTGAGAGCATCAAGAATATTAACATCGAGACTATTAGCATCGAGGATAAGTCTCGCAAATGGGTAAGATACTGGCAATAGTTATAATCGTAGTCAAATGTCAATAAATCACTACAAGCGGTGGCACTAGGCAAAATTCAAATTCTCATCGTATTTTTGGTAATTTCTATGATCTAGTATCTCTTGATGCCTCTCTCTCTCTCTCTCTCTCTCTCTCTCTCTCTCCTCCCCCCCCTACCTTAGAGAGAAGACTTAGGACGGCAAAATCTATGCTCTAGAGTCTTCTCACACTCTAAAATTATAGGTTACTCAATTAACATTTTAAAAATTTCACAAGACTTAGGACGGCAAAATCTATGCTCTAGAGTCTTCTCACACTCTGAAATTGTAGGTTACTCAATAAACATCTGGAAAATCTCAAGAGGCCTGCCAAAGGAGATGTGACAACCTCACCCTTAGATTATGACAATCCCTAAAGCCCCTCTTAATTTACCCTTCTATAATAGCATCTCTTCCACAATTCCCATAATAAGAGAACACAAAACAAACTCTCTGGATTTGTGCCTTTGGCATGCCCAAAACAAATTAGATTGTAGGTTACGAAAGTGAAAACACATTAAGTACTTTTCCTCTTTTCCTTGTGGCTTTGCCTTTGGCATGCCCAAAACAAATTAGATTGTAGGTTGCACAATTGAAGCACATTAAGTAATTTTCCTCTTTTCCTCTCTGGGCATCAAGATTGAGAGCATCAAGAATATTAGCATCGAGAATATTAGCATCGAGGATAAGTCTCGCAAATGGGTAAGATACTGGCAATAGTTGTAATCGTAGTCAAATGCCGATAAAATCACTACAAGCGGTGGCACTAGGCAAAATTCAAATTCTCATCATATTTTGGTAATTTCTATGATCTAGTATCTCTTGATGCCTCTCTCTCTCTCTCTCTCTCTCTCTCTCTCTCTCCCCCCCTGCCTTAGAGAGAAGACTTAGGACGGCAAAATCTATGCTCTAGAGTCTTCTCACACTCTAAAATTATAGGTTACTCAATTAACATCTTAAAAATTTCACAAGACTTAGGACGGCAAAATCTATGCTCTAGAGTCTTCTCACACTCTGAAATTGTAGGTTACTCAATAAACATCTGGAAAATCTCAAGAGGCCTACCAAAGGAGATGTGACAACCTCACCCTTAGATTATGACAATCCCTAAAGCCCCTCTTAATTTACCCTTCTATAATAGCATCTCTTCCACAATTCCCATAATAAGAGAACACAAAACAAACTCTCTGGATTTGTGCCTTTGGCATGCCCAAAACAAATAAGATTGTAGGTTATGAAAGTGAAAACACATTAAGTACTTTTCCTCTTTTCCTTGTGGCTTTGCCTTTGGCATGCCCAAAATAAATTAGATTGTAGGTTGCACAATTGAAAGCACATTAAGTAATTTTCCTCTTTTCCTTTTAATGGTTTAGTTGAAAGTGTAGGGTACACAATTATTACATAATTAAGCTGGATTTGTGGCATGCATCCTTTCTTTCGACAATGAACATGTAACTACTAGCTCAAAATCGAACTTGAATCCTAACATTTTATCAAATTTTAAAAGAAAAAAAAAGAATGAACAAAACTACAAACATGAGACATGACATAGGGTTCATTAGGACCCGATCCTACCTATAAATACAAGGGAGGTGATTTATATGACTTGTTGATGTCCATCTTTTTGAAGTTGAAGCCAAACAAATACATGAATAATGTGATGCTCACAAGAGGCCATAACTTATGCTCGTTCCAGTTTATACAATATTGTCACATGGACTACAATCGTATGAATAAAGGTGTTATCATCCTTCGATGATGGTGCATCTAGCTTGGATTTCTTTGCTCTCACATCGAGAACATGCATTAAAAGAGAAATAATTTAGATTGAAAACAAGTAATTTTTAATGAATGAGCAATTAAAAATATGTATATGATAATATATAATATAATTATTATAACCACATATAGTGCGAACGGGGAGGTACTGCGCTTCCTTTTCTAAATAGTTATAACCTGAGGACACATGCCCTTTCCTCAGCATTGAGATTGAGAGCATTGAGAATATTAGTACCAAAAATAGGTCTCGCAAAGGATAAGATACTATCATATTACGTGAATGTCAAGAGTCATAGTTATAGTCAACCACGGATAAAATTACTACAAGCAGCGCACTAGGCAAAATTCAAAATTTCATAATCTTTTGGCGATTTATATGACCTTAGAGGCAATATCCCATCTTACTGTAAAAATTGATTCTGCTCATGCCATGCTGTATAGAAATTCACTTGTTGTCCAAGGAAGGGGATGCACATGCAACAGTAAAGATAGTCTTTGCCTCTTCAAAACCACAAATAATGTGAGCAATAGCGCTAACTTTTAAGAACTAGACACTTAAGATATGTTGACATCACAACGAAACTATATGGTCTCAGGAGCACAAATGGACCAGGATACTAAGCCATTTTCACATGTCTTTGGCCATGCATTGGCAAGTGCTACCACATGCTTTTTTGGCTCGTTCAAAATAATTCCAACAACTTGCATGCCATCCTGCAACATAGTATCAATTGTAAAACTGACAATTTTGGAGTTGGCAGGACTTGTCTAAAGGAAGAGATAGTGGCCGCCATACTTTACTAGTACTCCAATGGCTTTGACAGTAGCAATTGCAACTGCAATTTTTGTTGTCATTGATACCTCCAGAGGATGACTTGAGTGAGCTCGCAATAATACTGTTGAACTTGCAATAGTAGGAAAGGATCAAAGGGGTCTCCACCAAAAGCGCGCAACTCTGCAAGGTTGAATATAGCTATATCCAAGTATCTATCTGTGCTCCCAATAGATGGAGGGAGAGTTGGGATTACAACTTGGTCCAAGGAGCTGTAAGAGGTCTTGGAATCTCAACACTGGGATATTGGTACTCATTAGTGATTTCAGTCCCTGAATCGAAGCCTCTCCCAAGTTGCAGGATCCAGGGCACACTCACACTCACCATGATAGGTTGGCCCTATCTGAGCTGCCCGTTGTTGGGCCCTACGGGTTATCTTCTACAAACACTTATTTCATTAATTTTGGACTCATATGTCTACATTTGGACTATTGCTAAAACTCCTTCCCAACTGAAAAGTTTACTATATGAAAATGTTGTGCGAGAATCAAAAGTTTACTTTTTGGGACAATCATTTCCACATAATAAATTTCAGAATATCTCTCTATAATGTTGTACTTAATAACAATTTAAATTAATAATTTAATAAAAAATAATAGTTTAATTACATTTAAATTAATAAAAGCAATTTAAATGTATGAAAAAATTATATGCATGCATGCATGCATGCATGTATGTATGTATGTCTGTATGCATGTATGTATGTATAGCCCATACATGACATTAATTTACCATAAGAGTCCTCTAAAATCTTCAAGATATCATAACGGTATTTTGAGAGTTTAAAAACTCTAAAATTTGGTAGATATGGAGTCACACACAACACTACACATGCATGCATGAAACGAACATGTCCTTGGTTCATCGATCAAAGGTCATTGTTACATATGGTGGGACCAATGTACTGCATTGTCCACGTGGCATGGGCATGCTTGTAAGGCTTTCGCATGCACTTGGCAGGCAGCATGGAGGTGACAACAACAACAACAACAAAATAAACAAATAAATAAATAAATAAATTTGGTTGTTGCCTCCGCACTGCCGCGGCAGTGCAATCTCTTGGACAAGGGAGGGAGGAAGGAGAGGAGAAGGGAAGAGAGAGAGAGAGAAGGGAGGAGAATGGGAAGAGAGAGGGAGTGAAGGGAGGAGAAAGGAGAGGAAGAGGGAGAGGGGAACGGAGCGCAACACGAGGGAGAGGGAGGGAAACGTCAGGGAGAGGGAGAGGGAGAAAGGGAGGGGACCACAATGGGGGTGAGAGTAGAAGGAAGAGCGAGAGAGAAAGGGAGAAGGAGAGAGGAAGAGAAGAGTAGAGGAGGGAGGCATGATTTTTTAAAAATAATTTAATTAGATCGGTGGGTGACGAGGAGGAAGAGAAGAGATCGCGTTGCTGCGGCATTGCGCAAACAAAAAAAAAAATTGTGTGTGCGTGTGTCGCTATCGCGCTACCACAACAACGCAATCTCTTAGGCACATTATAGAAGAAAGGGAGGGAGAGAGAGATGAGAAGAAGAGAGAGAGAGAGAGAGAGAGAGAGAGAGAGACAGGGGGAGAAAGATGGAGGGAGAGTAGGGAGGAGAAAGGAGAGGGAGAGGGAGAGGGAGAGGGAGAGGGGGAGGGGAAGGGGGAGGGGAAGGGGAAGGGGAGCGCAACATGAGAGAGAGGGAGAGGGAGATGGAGAGGGAGAGGGAGAGAGGAAGGAAAGGGAACTCGATGAGAGGGAGGGTGTGATTGAAAAGGGAGAGGGAGAGGTGAGAGTCAATATACTTCCCTCAAGAAATTCAAACTTCCCACTCCTCCCTCTCCCCCCCACCTCTCTCTCTCTCTCTCTCTCTCTCTCTCTCTCTTCCCCCTCCCCCATTCTCTCTACTTACATTTCACTCTCTTCCCCCTCCCCCATTCTCTCTTTTCCCCCTCCCCCATTCTCTCTCTCTCTCTCTCTCTCTCTCTCTCTCTCTCTCTCTCTTCCCCCTCCCCCCTTTTTCTTTTTCCCTTTCTCCCCTTTCCCCTCCCCCTCCCCCTTCCCCTCTTCCCCCTCCCCCTTCCACCCCTTTTCCCTCCCCCAGTCCCCAGTCCCCATTCCTCATTCCCCATTCCCCCCTTCCCCCTCCCCCCATTCCCCCTTTCTCCCCTTTCCCCCTTCCCCTCCCCCCCCTTCCCCCTTACTCCCTTTCCTCCATTCCCCTCTTTCCCCTATTCCCCCTTCCTCTCTGCCCATTCCCCCATTCCCCTCTCCTGTCTCCCATTTCCCCCCTTTCCCCTCCCCCCTTTCTCCTTTTCCCCCCTCCCCCCCCCCCCCTTTCCCCTTCTAGTTTAGCTAATATTTTAAACTTGAAATTCGATAAATTCGCCCGAAAATTAACATAACTTCCTTGTATGAGACCCAAATTTAGCCCTCCAAGTACTCAAATCGATTGGCATAAGCCATCTAGAGTCATCTATATGGTTAGAATTTTCAAATTCGAGCTTATAGAAAACGTGTGTAAAGTATCGTGCCCATCAAGTATGAGCACATTCGAATGATACACCTCAGATTCTCATAACTCTTTATGAAAAACAACATTTGTGGCGAGTTTGACCATGCAAAGCATATATGATGGATATGATAATTTACATCCGCCTCAACATAGGTTGGATTCACCTGTAAAGTATCATGTCCATCAAGTATGAGCGCATTCTTATGACACATCTCAGATAGTTTCTTTTGGCGGTTGTGCATATTACTTAGTGAAAAACGGGGTTTGTGGGCAACATTGACCATCCAAAGCATATCTGATGGGCATGATAATTTTTACTTGCATCAAAATATGCAAGATTGATGTCTACATATAGTATCATGTCTATCAAGTATGTGCACGCTTGAATAGCACACCTTAGATCGTGTTTTTTGGCAGAGGTTGTGCATGACACTTAGTGAAAAATAGGGTTTGTAGTAGCTGACCATCCAAAGCATATCCGATGGGCATGATACTTGGCATAGGACTCAAAAAAGATGAAATTGACAAAAGTGCAAGGTATCATGCCCATCCGATATGTGCGCACTTGAATAACACACCTCAAATACTATTTTTTGACAGTTGTGCATAATACTTGATGAAAAATTGGGTTTGTGTTGGCTTTGACCCATCCAAAGCATACCCGATGGGCATGATACTTTGCACACACCCCAACATAGGTTTGATTGACGTGTATGCAAAGTATCATGCCACACATGCAAAGTATTGTGTGTTAGAATCCAAGAGCATGTGCCTAGCGTGCCCCCCGCCAAGACCGCTAGCACCTCACGGAAGTGCACAACCTTCATGGCCACTACGGAGGCTCTGGCATGTGTGTATGGCAGGTCCCCACCCCTGCCATAAGGCACCCTTGCCTAGCCAGCCCTCCAACCTCCACAAAAGGCAAGCTTGGGGGAATTGAAGATAGGAGGGGCAACTTGGGCTATTTATGTCCCTTCATCTTCCACACACCTTTGTATGTGGGATACTTCAACCCTTTCTCCTTCTTCTTATCCCCTTTGTCCATGAGAGATTTGCACCTCCAACACCCCCCTCCAATCGATCATGGAGAGAGGTGGCCGGGGATCAGACCCGGGCTCTGATACCATGTTAGAATCCAAGAGCATGTGCCTAGCGTGCCCCCCGCCAAGACCGCTAGCACCTCACGGAAGTGCACAACCTTCATGGCCACTACGGAGGCTCTGGCATGTGTGTATGGCAGGTCCCCACCCCTGCCATAAGGCACCCTTGCCTAGCCAGCCCTCCAACCTCCACAAAAGGCAAGCTTGGGGGAATTGAAGATAGGAGGGGCAACTTGGGCTATTTATGTCCCTTCATCTTCCACACACCTTTGTATGTGGGATACTTCAACCCTTTCTCCTTCTTCTTATCCCCTTTGTCCATGAGAGATTTGCACCTCCAACATTGTGCCCATCTAATATCATTTACATGGTCAAGGACACTTTGTTTTCTTGTTTATGTACTAGCCGTCATGCACAAGGACTAAGAAAGCTGTAATGGAAAGGCTCATTTGCTTGTACAAGTCTTGGATGGGCATGATACTTACTTTAAGGTCTATACAAAGTAACCTACCCATCAAATACGATTTGCATGGTCAAGGACACATTTATTCACCACCTATCATGCACAAGGGTCAAAAACTTCATCCGTGTGTCTCATTTGAATATGCAAGTCTTTGATAGGAATAATACTTTGCATGAGCAGCCTAGTTCTTGTGAATGCCTCTTCGGGTGTTATTTCTTGCAATGAAGAAGTGGGACTCATGTTCATCAAGACTTACACAACTGTGTCACATGCCTCGGCCCAATACTATCTTGGAACATTCTTCTCATCGAGCATGCATCTAGATGACTCTACAATCACCGTGTTCTTTTGTTCACGAACCCCATTTTGTTGAGGGGTATGTCTAGATGTGGATTGATGTGTGATGCCATGATGTCTGCAAAAGGCATTGAAGTTTGTGGACTTGTATTCACCTCCATTGTCACAACAATGGAGGATCTTTAGGTACTTCCCAGTTTGCTTTTCTACCAAGGCTTTGAAGTCTTTAAAAGTGTTAAATGCATCAAAATTATATTTCAAGAAGTAGATCCAAGTATTCTGTGAGGAATCATTAATGAAGTTCATGGAATACAAAGCCTTATTAAGAGACAATAATATAGTAGTTGTGCCCATAGTTTTGAATGAATGGTCTGAAGAACATCGGTACTTAGAGTCAAAGATGTCAGAAAGGGCACCACATGACACCTTTAAAGAAAGAATGATTCTCTGATCCCCATCCCAACTGAAACCCAAAAGAGAACATCGTAATGGCGGATGACACACCCCAAAAAATAAAAGGGATCGGTAGCATACCCTTGCATAGTGATGTAGGCACTCCAATGAGCAATGGAGTTGCATTGTATGTCCGCACATTGGCATAGAACCTTCTCTCTGTTGGATAAATCTTGAGAGTGATATGGAAGTCATCTTCAACAAGTGTGGATGCATCATGAGAGAGCTCAAGAGTCCTAAATCCATCATTGCTCAGAGTGTCAAGATTGGAAGAATGTTCAAGCTTTCTTTTGCCATTCCAATCTAGAGAGCCCTAGTAGCTTATCAAAATTAGACTGCTTATTTGAGTACATGTGGCACAAGAGGTATGGTCACCTCAACTTCAAAAGCCTTGTAGCCCTCAAAAAGAGAAACAATAGGGGCTTCCACACTTGACTTTCAAAAAGACATATGTGAGGCTTGTTGCATGCGTAACCAACGCTTGCATTAGAGTAAAACCACCATGTGTCCTCATCCTTCCGTGTCTCAGATGTAGAATGCAATATGAGAACTTTATGTTGATAGTCTTGAGAGTTGTCTTCATCATAGGCATAGTGGATGGATTTTTGTCCTTGTATTACTCACTGTGTCCATTTGGGTGAGTAATATTAGTTTGGACTTTTCATATGGACTTAATTGCTACATGGATTTGGCATTTACTATCTCTCTCAAGAATTTGATCTCCATGACTCGGCAAGAAATGCATGACTCTAGTCATGCAGCATCCACTTCAAAGGTAGAGTCCTAGGAATTCCAAGAACCACAGGAGAGCTAGGAAAAATGAGCTAGGATGCAAATTAGTATAGGAGATCCCTCTTCATTTGCACCATATACTGGCATTAATGAGAGAAAGAGATCCACCAAAACTTTGCAAAGAGGGATTCGATGAGAAAGATGGGAAAAATATTGTAAGTTAATGCTCTTTTGCCAACTGTACGATCACATGCAACTACTATGTCCCTTGTCTCCTCTCTTGGTAATAGTAGATGGTAAAGTTCATGCACACATGTGACACCCCCCTTTTATTAAGTGTGAATCCCTCGAGTTGCTACTCTATGGATAATGCAAGGACTCAGTCAGTCATCGACTACTTTTTAATGTAGAGACTAACATGTGGACTGTCAGTTGGCCACCCACTCCTACCCACCTCACCTAACACCACATGGCAGTTAATGAACTCACAATCGTCACTTCCAAAGTTCAACCCCTGCCTTAAGGCTAACACAATGACTTGGAACCTACTATTTTACCAATCACCTTGCTATATTTGACCTGTTCATGGATGTTTTTATCAAAGCTGTACTTATTTATTAGTATAAAATCTTGGCATAAGTTTATTGAGCCAAAATTTTACCAATTTTTTAAGTTTCACAATATTGATAGAATATAGTATTCTTATATATATTTTCTTCCAAAATTTTGAGTAAAAGATGTAAATCCTAGCCAAATTTTAAAAATTTTTGCATAAAAATTTTGAATCTTAGCTAATGTTTAAAAGATTTATTTTTATTAGGGCATACAAGCTTTCGACACTAATATAAAAGTTTCACTTCTTAATAAAACTAACATGAAAATCATCGAGGGACCCATTGCATTAACCAGACATTAATGCTTTACCGATCGTTGCTTTACTCACCCTCATGTGATTCAGTTGTTGCCGCTATTATATTGCTAACATAGTGACTGTTGCTATATTGCTAATGCAATGAGATGACTGACAATGCAACAATGGCTCCCTAGGTCATTGCCTTATGGCTAAAGAAGCGATAACTTCTTTAAGGTTGACCCAGTGACTATTTGCTTTAAGGGATAGAAAGGCATAGAGACTGGGAAGCCAGGCAAAGTAGGTGAAGCGACACATGCACCTGAGGTCTAAGAGAGTGATAGGTGTTGAACTCGAACCATAGGGTGGCACCTCAAACAATGTTCTAACTAGTTCACTGCACTGTCACTTCCATTCGAGATCTCAACCTGAAGTTCATACTCTGTATATGGTCCCGCACACATGGAGTACTTAAGCTCAAAGGATGCTATGAGATTCAAATAAAAAATGCGGGAAAAATTGAACCCAAATTCTGGGGCCTCCGTGGCTCCTAACCCCAACTCCATAAGACCTCAATCCCCACTCCTTCCACTATAGCCTCACATTTGAGGGAATCATTCTCCAATCTCATGGGACGGCTCAACTTGTTTGAACCCAACATAGTCAATCCCTTTGCTGGAAAATTAGAGTGGCTGAAGGACTGTAAGACCCCCCACCAATGTACATATCAGGGAATTATCAAAACAATCCCATACCCATCTCAGCTAGGGAGCCTATAGGGCCATACATTCAATTCTATGAGGGTGAACCATCCTTTACAAGAACATCTAAGCCTTAGGAGGATTACCAAAAAGCGAGTGAGGAAAAATGAGCAAACCAAAAAAGCGAGCAAGAAAAAGTGAGCAAGCAAAAAAAAACAATAAGAACAAAACAATAATAGACTGACAAATCCTTATTTTAGCAATTGTCTAAGTTCTTCAAAAGTCCATGAGAGAGTTGGACCTATGTCATTGCCAAGGCATCATTAGTAAAGATGCACCCTATCTTCGCTCACTTCTACTCATTCAATTTTTTGTAACCCTCCATAATTAAGCTCTCTCTGTCTCCACAAGCATAAGTGAAATCACCAATGAAATCTTTCACATAAGTCAAAAGTTTCATAGGACTTCTTGAATGGAATAGTTCACATTACATGCATGTGCAAATGCTTGGTTTTTAAAACTCTATTCACTCTTGGAACAAAACCCATGTTTTTCTGTTTGCAAAAAAACCCTTCTTAATGAATCACTCTTACATCCCACCAATCCAACAAAATCTAAAGAGTAAGTATATCTCTGTCTTTAAAATGCAAAACAAATCAATCTTTTCTTATAGAAATCAATGGTAGAAGCCAAAACAGACAACATATTGACATTGTCCCTATTAGGTAAACTTTCCTCTAAATCTGATGCAAGAAATCGACTAATTATTTATTAAATTCACATTTTGATGCATGAAGTTTTACTAAATGGTGCAAAAGGTTATGATAATCATCTAAATCATGCTTGCCATTCGTTTTGATATGTAACATGATCCCATTTGGATTTGTAAATCAAAAAATACAGGATAAAATTCTCATCTTTTGGACCAAAAGAGGAAGCGCATTAATGCGCTATCTATTTTGGCCCAAAAGATGAGAATTTAGGCATCCTAAATTCTCATCTGTTGGACCAAAATAGATAGCGCATTAATGCGCTTGATGCCTAAATTCTCATCTTTTGATAGCGCATGAATGTGCTTCCTCTTTTGGTCCAAAATTCTCATCTTTTGGGCCAAAACAGATAGCGCATTAATGCACTTCCTCTTTTGGTCCAAAAGATGAGAATTTTGACGTCCTGTATCTTTTGATTTACAAATTCAAATGGGGTCATGTTACATATCAAAATGAATGGCAAGGCACAATTTAGATGATTATCATGACCTTTTGCACCATTTCGTAAAACTTCATGCATCAAAATGTGAATTTAATGGAATTTTTGCTAGTTTCTTGCACCAAATTTAAAGCAAGTCTGCTTGTAATAGGAGCATGTTAGAACTCTATCTATATATTGGGACAAAAACAATCAAATGTTTTCTATGCAAGTTCTTCTAATGAAAATATATAGAACACTTTTATGAATGTAGACTTTCAATAACATGTTATGATCATGTTCGATGTTGAAGTTTTTATTGAATGACGCACTTTAACTATGTACTACTTGTTGGTAGTAGCTAAAGCATTTCTATGCAAGCTCATCTCATGAGAATAAATAACACTATCACTAATGTAGACTTACAAGCTTATGCTATAATCATCCTCAAAATAATGGTAATACTATAAAGCTTCATTAAACGATCAGTACATACATATAGTGAGGTTACGTTTTTCTCAAGTAATGCACTTCAACTATATAGTACCTGTTGTTGATAGCCAAAGTATTTCTATTTAAGCTCATCTCATAGAATATAGAACACTATTACTAATGTGCACTTGCAATATTATGTTTATAATCATGTTCAATGTTGAGGAAACACTATAAATCTTTATTAATGATGAGTACATATGTACAATTAGATTATGTGTTGGTAGCCCAACCAATCCTGCGTTGTTCACTTTTTCTCACTCGCTTATTTGGTCCTACTTGCTCGACATCGCTTGCTTGATTGATTGCCTCCCTAGGAGGATTACTAACCTAGGTCCTTGCCACCAAGCACCAATAGGTAGGGAAATGATCAAATGGACTTTGGGAAGGGCACCTCAGTACATCCAATGGTCCCTTGTCCACATCTATACACCACTTGGGGAGGAGATGTACTCCTTTCCCCCCACTGCTCCATCTTACAGGACTATGCCTAACGTAAGCATATCTTTGCCAAGGCCCATGCCGGTGAGACCAATAGACCCAAGCCCACCATCCATGCTAGCCCTAGGTCCTACAAGGCCAAGACTAGTGAACCCACTGTTCTATCTGGCCAAAAAATTTATATAATCCATCCCAAGGCCCACCCAACTATGGTATAGTGCCCACCCCTCAAGCACCTATGCCTGCGCTATAAACAGTTCTCATAGATGAGGCAATGAGGATGCAAACGGGGTCTGCACCCAATTGGTCATGGAAAGAGACACCAATTCTTCATAAAGCCATCTGGTCATGATCTCTAAGCTTACCACTAAGATTTTAGGAGAAGGGGATCCCTTCTCCCATGTTGAAAGGCTTAAGCAAATCAACAAGACCTTTAGAGACATTGGTGACTTGGATAAAGTGAATGCATTTGGGCTTAACCTTGATGGAAAGGTAGGCCAATGGTACATCGCCTTAGGAGCTAAGGAAAAGATCAATTGGGAAAGATTAAGGAAGGCCCAAGGATTGCATATTCACATAATCACATGAATTTTCTTGTGATTACGTGTTGTGATGACATATTTCACACATTCATGATTACAATCACGGCTTAACACTATCAGGTGGTCTTGACTTGGAAACTGGAAACATACTGATGGTAACAAGAACACTACTAGTGGTATCTAGGTACCGGCGGTAGTGCTAATAGTATCGCCGATAGACTGACACATTATTACCGGTGGTAGTAGTAACCATGTCATTGGTACTTTTACTATCGCTGGTAGTTTAAATATAACCACCGATAGTATTATTACAATCAGCGGTATTGTTCTTCTTACTACCAGTAGTACTACTACTATCGGCAGTAATCTTCAAACTACCGGTAGTAGTACTACCACCCCAAAATATATGCCAATTGCCAGTGTCATTTTCCACTAACAATGGATTGAGAAGAGGTAAAAATCCTCCTCTCTCCATGTCTTGGCTGAGGGGCATGGTCCAAGAAGTGGTTCCTAGTCCCACATCCTGAATAGGATGGGGGGCTAGTTGGGACCACGACTTTCCTTGGTCCACACAAAGGGGGGGGTAATCAAAATTTTTATGAAATTATCTTGCATTTCTTGCATGCATGCATTGAAATCAAAATTTTTCTGAAAGTATCTTGCATTTCATGCATGCATGCATTGAAAGAATCATTTCTTACATGCGTGCATTGAAATTATTTGCATTTCATGTAATTAAAAAAATGGCATTGAGATCATTTGCATTTGCATTTCATGCATACATAGGGTGGGAGTTATTGGCAGATGCCTGCTTGCTCACTATTGTGTGGCAACTGTAGCTGTTTGCCAGTGTCAAGTGAGATAGCTTTCTACACACACACAGTAAGATCTAATTGCAAGCATGGCCTCAACTGCCAGCACTAAGTGAAAAGTAGGGGAAGAGCTAAGTAAGGGTGAGCGCAAGAGAGTGATGAGAACCATTTGAGATGCCTTTTTTATTAGGGTGTGCAACATGGAGGAGAGTGAGAGGGAATCGACCCTATCTAGTTTAGAGGGAGTTAGCACTATGAAGAGGAGGATTCTTGGTGATGCTAAGACTAGTTTTCAGTCTAAAGGTCATGACGAGCTTGCAAGCCAGATGCAATGGAAGACATATGCCATGCTTTGGGTTGATAGCTTTATTGGGAATGTAGAGACCCGCTTCAATGAAGCATGCAATGCAGACCCTAATCTTGCACAAGAGTTTGATATCTTAAAATTAACACAATGGAAGAGTGTATGGGCCAAGCCCAAGAGTAAGGTCATTGCATCAGATTGTCGTGTCATGGTGGCTGAGAGTTGGGAAAAGAAGGCTGCAGCAGCTTATGGGCTAGCTATATCCTTGGTTGCAGGTGAAGAGTAGCCAACCTCTATACCCTCTCAACCATTGAGAGGTGATGAGGTTTAAAGGGCACAACAGATGGCTAGTAACATGGATAGAGTGTCAATCTTGGCCTATGTCACAAAGAGGGAGATCCAAGTTGGCAAGAAAATCAGCTTAGGATCCTATGGCACTGTTTATAAAGTGCAGTTGGGAGGAGCTGCAGGGTTGCCATACCATGTGGAATATGCCAGAAAGAAGTACAAGGGAAGTATTGGGATGCATACACAAGAAGAAAGGAGAGAAAAACTCATGTAGATTTTACATCTAGTCCTTGTACGTTGATTGCAGCAACTCGAGAAGAGCCACTGTGGACCAGCACACCATACTTTAATGGTGGTAGCTTGTTGCACTTTCTTCAAATTCTGCCAATGGACCAAGGTAGGTTCACATGCTACTTCCACCATGTTCTAAGAGGAGGAGCGGATCTGATGGCCATAGCAAGCGGGGAAGTCCAAGCTACATTGGAGAAGGAACATATTGCTTGAATCAATGTCTTTTGTGAGAATCTCCTCCATATCATCCATGCACTTGTGGATGGTTTGGGAAGGTTGCACCACATAGGAAGGTGTATGCACACAGACTTGCACCCATGCAACATCTTATTGGATTTTGTTGGAAAGTCTAGATGCTGAGTAGGCATCATAGATTGGGGGATGGCCATGGACTTTTTAGAGAGCCGAAAGGGATTCAAGAATCTGAAGAAGCAGTCTTTGGAGACAAATGCCAACTTTGCTGAGAGAGTTCATAGGACAGAGGAGAGCACAAGTGAAAAAAGTGGCTTATACCCAAGCTACAAGACATAGTCTTAAGAGGCAGATAATAGAACATGGAAATGTCTCCTCCACTAAAAAAACCACCTCTACTAACATAAATTGAGCATTCTCAAGCATGTTGGATCTATTTCTTTTGAGCTCACATACCTAGAAAGGAAAAAGTACACCATATTAGCAATATGAAAACCTTGCATGGAGCATTGATACACTTCACATTTTGTATCCTATAAAGTACCTCACAAGCTTGCCCATCTTGTAAATACAATCCTTCACATCCTTCGATGCACTACGAGAAATGCTAGTGGTAGTATGAACTAAACACACAAGGAATGGCTAATTAGTTGCTTCTAATTCACTCACAAATTTAAAAGGAAAAAGATATTATGAACATAAAATACTTACTTGGAGCATCTTGTGCCAATCATGAGATTTGAAGCCATATAATTGCTCTACAACTCTTTTCTTGCTCTTTGTGAAGGCCCCCTTCAAACACCTCATGCATCTAGTGGGAGTACGAATTGTAGTGATAGCTCATTTCACCGCCACCATCTCTAGCTTTGATAACCTCCACAGTGCACGAGATAAAAAGCCATGCCCATTTGGCCTCCCTTGTGGCCAAGCTTCACACATCCTCCCTGTGGTGCGTAGATCCTCCCTTATGCCTACGAAATCTCATGTCCCATTCAAATGTCCCCAAATGGTAGATGCCACATTCTTGAAGATATGCATGGGATCAAGCAGGTGATTGATCTTGAGGTGGGACCAATATGGTTGTCGATAAAAGATGGAGTATCTAAACAAAAGCTAGTGTTAGCGTGCAATCTTTATTTCCATTCAATATAGTACATAATAGTTACAAACCCTTATCGGTTCATGCCAAGTGGTGGACGAGTTGTGGAACCATCCCAAATTCTCATCCAATCTCCTGCAGTGAGTGATTGTGGGGGGACTTCATTCCAAGGGGCAACATATCTAGGATGATCAGGTGGAAGAAATTGATGATGATTCTCATAGATGACCTTATTCAATGCATCTGCCCATGAGGCAACTAGCGAAGGACCACAAATAGGACATGCATGGTAACCTAATGTAGTGAGACCTGAACAATAGATGCAATTAAGAGTTCAAGGTGGGTTCAAGGTGCCACATTGATTGCCTACTCATAATTAAAAGTTCAATGCTTACCTGAACACTCACCATAGCCTGGGAAGTCATGCATTGTCCACATCAAGACTACTTTGTAGTTGAAGTCTCATGAGTGACGAGGGAGGGCTACTCACATCATACACCTCGATACCTCTCCAAAGTATCTCTAGCTCATCAATCAAAGGATCCAAATAAACATCAGGATTTTTGTACTTTATGTTTCCCTGCAATTAGAAGGGATAACATAACATGTCCTTTCTTAATCGCCATAGAGGGTGGAAGATTATAATTCACCAATATCACTAGCCATACACTGTAAGAGGTGCTTTTGAGACCAAATGGGTTCACATCATCCATACCCAATCCAAGTCTCAAGTTCCTAGGCTCTCCAAAGTATCTCTAGCTCATCAATCAAAGGATCCAAATAAACATCAGGATTTTTGTACTTTATGTTTCCCTGCAATTAGAAGGGATAACATAACATGTCCTTTCTTAAGCGCCATAGAGGGTGGAAGATTATAATTCACCAATATCACTAGCCATACACTGTAAGAGGTGCTTTTGAGACCAAATGGGTTCACATCATCCATACCCAATCCAAGTCTCAAGTTCCTAGGCTCTTCCTTGAAGCTTGGCCATGTGTCTTTAGTATGCTTCCATGCAAGAGTGTCTATGGTTCTCCACTTGCCATCAGTTGATCAATGGGAGGAATGCCATGACATGAGCTCTTCAATGGATTTGCACTTGAACATATGTTGGATGCGAGGGATTATGGGAAAATGTCGCAAAACCTTACGAGGCACATCCAAAGTTTTGAGATTGGCTCCATATTTGAAACCATTGACAGTCGACTCTCTTCTCTCTCGTTGAGTCCTGTCTCTGTCCCTACAATTATCTCTGCTCATCTTCACTAGAGGTCCATTTGTCTCTCTTTCCCAGAGGTCCATTGCTCTCTCTCTCTCCTCGGCTCTCTCCATTCTCTGTGCTCTCCCCTTTTCTCTCATTGAAGCCCTCACACTTTGGACCGTATGTTCTCTCTGGTGCAAAACCCAATTATGTTTGAGTGATTCTACAGCTCTCTCTCTCTGTCTCTCTTTCTCTCTCTCTCTCTTTCTCTCTCTCTCTCTCTCTCTTAGGATGACTTTCTCGTATAGTAAGATTGAGCATGCATGTTTTGACGTATTGTCTTCTTGTGGTTTTCATTAATTTATGATTTACCATTGAAATATGGTTGTGCGCAGGATGGAGAACTCTGCACTAGAAGTGCCACACCATAAAGGGAACTCACTAAATGCACTACCATAGCATTGCTCCAAAAGGAACATGAGACACTTGACATTAACAATTGTCCAACATTTCAAGCATAGCACAAAGAACTTGGACTTGAGAACGAAGGCTCACATTTTGTCTAAGGTTATCAAACATCCAGATATGCAAGAGATTGTCAATGAGACAAATTTTCAAAGCCAGTCGATATCAATGGCAATAGTGGATAATCTAAAGACATCATTGAGTCTTGTGAAAAGAGTAGAAAGTGCTGATAAGTTAGACTATGAAAAGAGCAGCTCTCCACATGATTGCTAACACTTCAGCATTTAAAAAATATAGTGATAGAAAATTGGCTAAAGCCCTTGGAATTCAAGCACAGAATCTGAAGAAACATTGTGTGGACATAAAACAAGCTTCCTTCAAATGGGCAGATGGAGGTCGAAAACATAGACAGGATTCCTTAAGTTGTGAGGTTGTTCAATGTGTTGTGCAATTCTGGAAAGAAAACATCAAGGTTTCCCCAAACAAGAAGGATGTTTGCAGGCATAGGCTTGCCTCAAAAAAGTATGAAATACATCCCACCCATTTCTTGGAGCTCATAGAGGTGCATCTTCCTTCTTTCAATGAAGCCCAAGTTACACACTATTGTTTGGTACTCTTTACAACCATTTAGTGCTATCAGGGATAATATTAGTATTGTTCAGATGTTAAAGCTAACATTTAACACTATAACAGTCTCTATATGAAATGAATTTAGCACTAAATCATAGAATCATAGCACTAAATACTACACCGGGGACTTAATATGTTTATAAGATAGACCATATTTTAGGAATCAGTCCTACGAATAAAGATAGGACAAAATAGTATTGTTTGCTCTTTCAAGTCAGTTATTATGACTAAATAGAATACTCATTATGACTAAATAGTACTATTTAGTGTTAATTAGTAGTGTATGACGTTTGAAATTGTTTGTATTAGAGAAGGACTTTGAGTGTAATCATTCTCTTCTTGCACTAACCGTGCTACTAGTTCTATTTAGTACTATCTACTTAGTATTATCCCTTGCACTAATCCTGCTACTAGTACTATATAGTACTATTTAGATATTGTTCTCTTCCTTGCCTTAACTCTGCTATTACTACTATTAGTATGATTTTGCAGTATTTTAGCACTATTTAGTACTATGTAGCACTTAGTAACATTTAGCATAGATATTGTTCTCTTCCTTGCCTTAACTCTGCTATTACTACTATTAGTATGATTTTGCAGTATTTTAGCACTATTTAGTACTATGTAGCACTTAGTAACATTTAGCATGGAGTAAGTACTATTTACTGAGTACTATTTAGGACTCAATAATTCTTAGTGCTTAGTAATATTAGCACGAAGTAAGTACTCTTCAATACTATCTAGCACTTAGTAATATTAGCACTTACTATTCAATACTAATATTACTATATAGCACCTATTAATATCACACTTACCATCTAGCACTTGCTATTTAGTACTAATAGTACTACAGATCAAGCATTTACTATTTAGTAATATTAGCACTTGCTATCCAGCACTTACTAATATTAAGAGTTTCTATTTAGTACTATCTAGCACTTACTGTTTAGTACTATCCAACACTTGTAATATTAGCACTTACTAATATTACCACTTAATATTTAGTACTAATAGTACTATCTAGCACTTAGTAATATTAGCACTTAGTACTATATAGCACTTACTAATAGTACTAATATTAGCACTTACTAATTGTACTAAACTAGCAGTTAGTAATATTCACACTTAGTACTATCTAGCATTTAGAAAAATATTTAGCACGTAGTACTATGTAAACATATTTAGTGCTATCTAGCATTTACTATTTAGTACTTACTATTTAGTACTATCTAGAATTTACAACAATACTTAGCACCTAGTACTATTTAGCATTAGTACTATCTAGCACTTATTGATATTTGGCACTAGTAGTGATAGTTAAGACTTAGTAATTGAGTGATAGAGCTTAGAAAAATAATGATGGCACTCTAAGTTTTAAATAACTTATAGTTTTTTTGTTTATTGTTTAAGTTGTTTAAGTTTAAATAATACTGATTGTTGATGATTGATTTTGCAGGTAGAATTCTTCCTTAATTTCAAGGAGAAGCATCCTTCCATAGATATTGGTTTTCATTCTTTTCAGAATCTGAAGCCCTATTTCATTAAAAAATTGAAGGAAAGGAATACTTGTATTTACCACACAAGAATAGACTTGTTCCAACTAGCAGTGAAGTCCATGAGGCAAAATAGCACATTGTTGCATGGAGATATGTGTGATTGCTTATGCAATGTTTGTAGGCCCTAAGGGGAGGACACGTGTGTTGCCCACACTAGCAGTTGTTCTTCTATGTCTAAAATGTGGTGTTTGGTAGTATGTCCAAAGGAAGAGGATGTTGAATGGCATAAGCTTGAATGCTTATTGCACAAATGTAACAAGTGCCCACACTCGTTGTTTTGCCCATGTGAGTTGGATGATGCAAATGGTGCATGTTAAGATGGAATACGTATGAATATGTCACCAAGGATACAAAAAAAGGTGATGCAAAGAGAATAATAAAATCCTTATACAAGAAAACTCCTCCATTCATCATCATCCCTCAATACTTGCAATACTTAAATGTGTTTACCACTCACAACTTTCGTAGTTACTGGCAACACTCTAAATTCAAAGAGTGCACCACAAATTTTCTTGATGATGTGGTGCTTTTAGTTGTTGACTTTGCAGAGAACTATACATTCAAAGTGCAAAATGAGGTTCAATCAATGCATTGGCATAATGACCAAGTGACCATCTTGGTTCATATTTGCTATTGGAAGGAGACGAGCGAGATAAAAAAGCAATCCATCTTTTACATTTTAGATGACAAAGAACATGACACACTATTTATGTAGCATTGCTTTATGCTCCACCATCAATGGTTGGTGTCTAGAGGCTTGAAGTTTAAAAGACACTGGGTTTGGTCAAATGGGGCAGCATCTCAGTTCAAGGCCACTCGCCCATTTTACTTTGTTGCAAGGTAAGACATTGGACACTGCCCCCTTATTTTCTACATCACGCTGAAGATGTTGCATATTTTAAAATGCAATATATATGTTGTTTGTTATGCTAGGTATTACTCTTTGATTGGCATTCGAATGATGTGGAACTTTTTCAAAAGTAGTCATGGCAAGGGAGAACATGATGGGGCTGGTGCAATCATAAAGCGTGCACTAACCAGTGAGCAATTGGATGTAAATGGTGCAAAGCTACAAAATGCACACGATGTTGTGGAATGGTTGACATGGAAGATGGGAGATGATTCTAAACAAAGGCTCTTTGTAGAAGTAAAGGTTGATGATGTTGATAAGTCTAAAGCATGGAGCTACCAGACCATCAAAGGAAGTCGTTCAACACACTGCATATTGGGTTTTAGTAACAAAGATCCCACATGCTTTTTTTTATTTTGCATGGATGAAACATGGGATAAGTGCACCAATTTATCTCATGCAAGTCCATGGACCTTGAATAAGATGGAGCCCATCAATGGACAGACTACATCAGACATGGAGAATGAATCTATAACATATGCGATGGATAGAGACCAGCTGGCTGACATGCTTCAAATGGGTGACCATTTTGCAATACTATGATCCCCTACAAATGAAGATAATGAGGATTATTATGTGGTGTTGTGCTCAAAATAAAAAACAGTCCTCATAGAGCAAGAGACGAATGGCTGGGGTAATGTCTTCAACATTGGGGATCAAGTGGCTTTTGGAATGTTTTATGCAAAAATCCCAAAATGCAAAAGCAATTATGCATTACTAAAAGATACACCTTCTACTATAGTGCATGCTGATGTGGTGTTGGCAATAAAGTTCCAAATGTTGCAAGCAAAGCACAAGGTTAAAGGCGAGAGAATGGTGTATCATGTACCCCAGGAGGTGCACGAACAAATCTTGGCAAACATTTCTCTATAAGAATTGTTGCTAAGCATGTATTTTTGCAATGACTCTTACATATTTTTGTGCACGTTTTGTATTTTGAGCTGTCCCTTTGGGGGTTGCTTTTTGTAATACAAAGGCATCTTGTCTTCACAAAAAAAAATTGAAAAGTTAAGTGTGTTTTTTTTAGCACATTGATAAAATGGGAGTGTTTCCATGCCAAGTGAATATGGCACAAATGGGACAAATGTTTAAAATCAAGTGTTTAAATGGAACAAATGAATATGCATCTACTGTGGCAAAGAAAAGAAATCCAAATTTTGTGCAAGTGTAGTGATTGTGGAGCTAGTAAACAAATCTTTTCACAAGATGACTTATTTTTTTCTCTTAGAGATGCTCTTCAGTGAGGAACTTTAATGGTTTTTAGTACTATTAGTTTGAATTGTGTACTATTATATTATTATTGTTTAGGTACTGGTGTCATATCATACTATTAGCCCTATTTTTTAGTGATTGTGTACTATTGTAGTAATTTTTATAGTTCATATTAAGTTTGTTCTATTGTCATATAATGCTACTTATTACTATTTATTTAGTACTATTTAGTTCTATGTACTACTATCTTAAGTAACTCATCTATTGAAAGAGAGAGAGAGAGATTGAGAGAGAGAGAGAGAGAGAGAGAACCATTGTACTACTGTCATATCATATTTTTGTAATGTTGTTCCTCTTTTTAATATATTGCACTTATAATTCAGAATGAACCATACAAAATTAGAAGGCACCATATAAAATCATAATGAGACATATAGAATCAGTCATATGACATTACGAAGCCCAAACGGTTTGGATACAATAGCTTTGCGCTGCACTCCACACACCCCAATATACAACTCGGTCAGGCTTGGATACATACAGCAGCTCTGCGGCGTTGCACTCCACACACCCCAATATACTATGTTCTAGGAAGAAATGACCCTAGAACGTAGGAGTTTTTGGCCCTTCTTTCTTAGCATCATCATTAGTAGCTGACCTGAGGGACCGTTAGTAGCTAACCTGAGGGACTGTCATCTCGAACATTCGAAGTTGCTATTTCTTTTGGGGCATACCTTGAATCTGTAAGGTCTCTGAAGATGTTATCTTCCCTTTTTGCAATTCCATCCTATAGCTCTAGAGTAGAAGAGTGTACAGCTCTATTACACATTGATGGATCTGTAATGCCAGTCAAAAATAGCCAACTGTATGAGCACCATAATAGACATGACACATGATTCCTTAGCTTAGACCTGACTAACAGTTGGTATTATTTTATCCAAAACCAAAATTAGTACTATATGGTTGAGCAAAAAATACCATAAAAGATAACATATAAAAAAGGACCATATATTTTATTGCATTGACATTGGCTATTTATGCACTGGTTAAAACAATGGCTCACCTAGTACTTTTATCAGCAAACACCAATACATTTATCATCTCACCATTAATTTTATCAGCAAAGTCTGTATTATAAAGTAACCAGTACAAGTTTGTATTTAGAAAGTAACAACATTTGTATTCATCAATGTATAAGTCCTTTACAATCCGGCCTTCAAGGCCTAGTGTATGGTGGGTATTGGTTTACACAACGATTATGCCTAAGAATCTGTTGGCACATCTCATGTGGAAGGTCTGCTATTCTTTGTTGGAGTATAAACTAGTCCATGGGCTTTGGATCTTTAGTTAATAGTGAAATGACAGCATCAACACACCTCATGTCCACATAATCTACAAAGAAGACTTCAACAAATAATTTGGTTGGATGCTCACCATGGGCAGCTACAATGTGCTCAATCACATGGCCTTCATAAGGGTATCTCATTGTAAATGTAGGAATGCTTTCTCTGGCATTTGCTAAATCCAATAAGTATGGGAGCAAGTGATTTGATAGCTCATCATAATTAGGATCTTTGTCATAGGCGAAAGGAGTTATGCAAGAACCGGGTGGATTTAATGCTGCTTTCAAAGGAGTGTCATCAACCAGGAGTGTGTTCATGGGATTATAGTCAATGTCATGCATAGCCAATGCACTAAATGTCTTAAGCAAACACATCTCGTCCAGCCATGTTGGGTGGTGGAATTCTTCCCTTGTACAACAATCCTCCTGTAAGTTGAATAGGAACTTGAACTCCCTAAACCCATCATATCCCAATTGGCTTTCTATCAAAGACACTATGGGACTGACATTTCTCCTTGTCATACTACTCCATGTAGCGATCTCAAAATGCTCCCACAAAGATTTCATAAAATTGATCAACTATGGCCACAAAGAGACGACATGGTTGCCTAATTTATGAACATCACCACCTTGGGCCCTTTTAGGAGTAGTCTGCCACCACATCTTTAACAATATTCCAACACCTCCGAAGTCACCTAGAAGCAACAATAACACATGCACAAATCCATCATACTTGAGTTGATGAATTGCAAAAAGAATTTCATATCAACTTACGAGAAGATAAATTGCAAAAAGAATTTCATTAAAAAAACAAGGAAGATAAATTGCAAAAATAATTTCATTCAAAAAACAAGAATTTCAAGATAAATTGTAAAAAAACAAAGAAGATAAATTGCAAAAAGAGTTTCATTTAAAACTTGCGAGACCAGCTCTCATACAATGTCATTTCATAGATGATCTAGTCCTAAAATTTGGGGTTGGGCATTTGCTAGGATCAATCAAATACGACTTAGTAACTATTTGACTAAATTTCCTCTTCTTTATCCCTGCAGGGAGAAGGCTACCTAGTACTGTGTCATCCTCCATTTGCTCTCCCTCAGAGCTATCAGGGAGTTTAGGCTTTAGCCCTGATATAATCTCAACTACCTCAGTGACCCTCTCATCGCTATCTGTGTCGAGCTTTTCACCACTATCCGTGTGTTCACACTTTTTGTTCTTTCCAGTCAACTCCCCACCACCACCTATGTCTTCGTCCTTGCTATGGTTTCCCAGCAAGTCCTGCATGTCCAATCTTGCTATTGCTTCCTCTGTAATCCTGTCTGGTTGTTGTAAATTTTCTTCATCAACAGATTATTTTCATCCAAGTGCTGGTCGTCTTTGATGTCTCTACTTAGATTTTCTACAAAGAAATAAAGTCAGATCAAAATGCATTTGAGGTGCTATACACAAAAGACTGTAAATGTGCATCTTCACAAAAAAATACATACCCTCCTTTTCCTATATATTCTTGCTTCTGTATAATGACTGCACAGCAGATTTCTTCTTGTGTTGTATGTGGCACTTCATCTTAGTAAGAGCTTCCTTAACTAGAAAACTTTCATCTGCTAAACAATATGTAATACATGAATAGATGCAATATATAAAATAGGAATAAATGAAATAGATAAAATAGGAACTTATAAAAATAAATACCCTCTTTTAGCCATATAGGAAAAAAAATAGTCCTACCTCTCTCCTCTCCAACTTTTAGGTCCCCCTATGCCACTACCTGCTGCTTTTTTACTTTGTCCAATGTTTCATCCTCGTCATATTCTTGATTCCCAACATCCTCCAAGGAGTTGTCATCTTCCAACCGACTTCCATTGAATAGTTTTTCATTGTCTTCTTTTCCACACAAAGCATGCCCCTCTACCTATTGGTCTTTCATGGTGTCTATGAACACATTTAAAATGTTAGGAGTTTTGCATTTCTCATTTTCAACAGCTTCAGCTTGCTTTGTACCAATCTTCAACTTTTTTGGACATGGTATTTTAGTGTCTTTACTTGTTTGTGTAAGGAAAAGAACAATTATTTGAAACTGATTTCAAAAGGCAAATAGATTATTTAAAGATAGACAATAATAAAAAAATAGTAGTATTTAAACCTAAAGGAAATATAGCCCTTGAGGGATCTCCTTTAGGGGTAAGGGGCATATTCCAACACAGCCCTTGCCCCTAAAGGGTACCCGTCAAGGGCCATATTTCCATTGGTTGTGTTGGAGTCCAGATGTGATTGGTACTAAACAATACTAAGTGCAGTGCTACTAATAGTGCTAAATACTACTAATACTGCTAAGTACTTAACAATACTAATGCTAATCCTAATGCTTCTAGATAATACTAAGTGCTAACTAAGGTACTAAATACTGCTACATACTATTGATACTAAATAGTACTAAATGCTACATATTAAATAGTATTAACTGCTAACTTAGAGTGTTGAATAGTATTAAATGCTTAATAGTATTGAATGTTGAATAGTACTAAATGATGAATAGCACTAAATACTAAATTATAGTTCTAAAAACTAAGTTGTACTAAATACTAAATAGTACTAAATCTAGATAGTGCTAAATGGTACTAAATGCTTAGTAGTATTTAGCCTTTTAGGCTATCCTTTTAGTACTAAATGATATATAGTACTACATGCTAGGTGGTGCTAATATTACTAAATGTTGAACAGTCCTAAATGCTAAATGGTACTAAATGCCAAATAGTGCTCAATAGTACTACATGCCAAATACTACTAAATTCCAAATAGTGTTAAATGTTAAATAGTGTTGAAACACACAGTACTAGTAGCGTTAGATAGTGCTAAATAGTACTAAATGCTTAGTAGTATTTAGCCTTTTCAGCTATCCTTTTAGTATTAAATACACAGTACTAGTAGTGCTAGATAGTGCTGAAACACAATTGTACTAGCAGTGCTAGATAGTGCCAAATAGTACTAAATGCTTATGCTTTTAGTTCTAAATGCTAAATAGTACTAAACATTAGGTAGTGCTAATATTACTAAATTCTCATACACTAAGTCTAATTACCAACACTGCCTAAAATTTATGGAATGCACACCACCATTGGCTTTGGACACATTTCTATCTATTCCTAGACATCTATCAAAGTCTCCTATATTGGATGCTTAATTGATGCTGAACTCCCTATTGAAGAAGCCTCATCTCCTTTAAGCTATGATGCAAGCTATATCGTTTTCCAAATGCTTCTTCTACCTCCCATACTCATCTAGATGCCCCGTACAACATCCTTCTGCCTCTCAATCCTATAACCCAAACCTGCTCTCTAAGCTACATCATGCTTTCTCACCAACGGCCACAAACAAACTTTTCAACCCTACTACCTTCCCCACGAATCATCATACACTAAGTCTAATTACCAACGCTGCCTAAAATTTATGGAATGCCCACTACCCTTGGCTTTGGACACATCTCTATCTATTCCTAGACATGTATCAAAGTCTCCTACATTGGATGCTTAATTGATGCTGAACTCCCTATTGAAGAAGGGAATCACCTTTAAACTATGATGAAAAAATAAAAAATAATGTTTGAAAACAATACCTTTATAAAGAATGTTTCTTTGTTCTTTCACACAACACAAACAAAGGTCTGCAAGCTCGATATGCTGCCCTAAATTTTGAGACCTCACACACACACACACACACACACACAACTTATATTCATATATTTCCCTCATCGAACTTTCATCCTTACCTTCCATGACATAAGTAATTGCATAAGTAATGCCTCTACTCATAGAGTATTATGTTACAAAGATTTGGGTTACGGCCTTGTAAATGAGGCATAGTATGCATCAAATTGCATACATTGCATGCTCCTTCTACATTATTTGAGAAGAGTGTGAGCACATAAAATGGACTTAGATGCAACCTAAAGAGGAGGGTGACACCTTCTTGTAACATATATGCAAGTAAAATACAAATATTGGGATGTGTGTGTGTGTGTGTGTGAGAGAGAGAGAGAGAGAGAGAGAGAGAGAGAGAGAGTCTAACACACTTTAAATAAAAACTCAAATAAAAACTAATTTCATTTTTCATTTATTGTTTATCTATATATTAAAGCAAACCCAAGTGGCAAGGAGAAAACATCACCTAACTCACCAAACAAAAGAAGGTCCTAGTCTGGAGCGCTACTGCTAATGATAGCTCAATGGAGTACCTGCAAAAATAAAAAATAATATTTAAAATATTATTTGTTTGTTCTTTCACAAAACACACACACACACACACACAACACATACAACTAGATACGTCTGCAAGCTTGATCTGCCTACCCTAAATTTTGAGACCTCACACACACACATGCACATATGCAAACTTAGGGAGAGAGAGAGAGAAAGAGAGAGAGAGAGAGAGAGAGAGACTTAACAAATTTTAACAACATCACAAACTATTTCTACAAATAGAGAGATTTTAAATAATAATATTTGTTTCTATTTCTATAAAGAGAGAGAGAGATTTTAAATAATATTTTTTTGTTTCTATTTCTGCAATCTCTCTCTCTCTCTCTCTCTCTCTTTCTCTCTCTCTCTCCAATGTCCACTTCTCTAACATTATTTGCCTCTCTCTCTCTCTAGGCTCCACTTCTCTAACATTATTAAACCTTACCAGTATAGTTCATTGTGCTAAGGTCTCTATTATTGGCAAGGTTTAATAATGTTAAAGAAGTGTGGGCTGGAGAGAGAGAGAGAGAGAGAGAGAGAGAGATTTTGTTTTTGGTGTGAAACACACACACACAACCAGAGAGGTCTACATATAATAAAGAATATAAAAGGGAAATTTTGTTTATCTCTCCTAGCAAACCAATCCAAAGAGGAGAGCGACCCCTTCTTGAGAGAGAGAGAGAGAGAGAGAGAGAGAGAGAGAGAGAGAGAGAGAGAGAGACACTTTTGTTTTTGGTGTGAAACACACACACACAACTAGAGAGATCTGCATATAATAAAGATTATAAAAGGGAAATTTGGTTATCTCTCCTAGCAAACCAATCTAAAGAGGAGAGTGACCCCTTCTTGTAACACATATGCAAGTAGAATACAAATATTGGGAAGAGAGAGAGAGAGAGAGAGAGAGACTCTAACACACTTTAAATAAAAACTGAAATAAAAACTAATTCCATTTTTCATTTATCGTTTATCTATACATTAAAGCAAATGCAAGTGGCAAGGAGAAAACATCACCTACCTTGCCAACCAAAAGAAAGTCCTAGTCTGGAGCGCCACTACTAAATAGCTCAATGGAGTGCCTGCAAAATAAAAAATAATAATTAAAAACAATACCTTTATAAAGAATGTTTGTTTGTTCTTTCACAAAACACACACACACACACACACACACAAAACCAAAGAGGTTTGCAAGCTTAATCTGGCTGCCCTAAATTTTGAGACCTCACACATATTGGGAAGAGAGAGAGAGAGAGAGAGAGAGAGACTCTAACACACTTTAAATAAAAACTAAAATAAAAACTAATTAAATTTTACAGTTATCATTTATCTATATATTAAATAGCTCAATGGTGTGTGTGTGTGTGTGTCTCTCTCTCTCTCTCTCTCTCTCTCTCCCCTCAACATTTAATTTATTATCTTTAAACATACTAACAGCCCTTCAGGGCCCTTGATTGCCCATCCCTTCAGAGGCACTAACGAGGTTTTTCCAAGGAATCAATAAGGCCCACAATACACATCCACTCATCACTCCTAAGGGTCAAGCGTAACAGAAATGGCTAAACATCATTTCACACACACACATACACACACACACACACACACACACACACACACACACACACACACGGACTTAACACATCTCTCTCTCTCTCTCTCTCTGTCTCTCTCTGTCTCTATCTCTCTCTCTCTCTATATATATATATATATATATACCTCCTTCATCTCCTCTCCCCTCCTCTCTTCCCTCTCATGTCTCTATATATTATTATAATGTTAAAAATATTATGAACAACTATGTGTGTGTGCCTATGGGTCTGCATATGTCATGGTGTGTCTACACATAAATGTGTGTTGGGAGAGATACACATATAGAGACCTTAGCACACATGAGAGAGAGAGAGAGAGAGAGATACACGCACTTTTTTTTTTTGGTGTGAAACACACACACACAATCAGAGAGGTATGCATATAATAAAGAATATAAAAGGGAAAATTTGTTTATCTCTCCTCCCAAACCAATTTAAAGAGGAGAGTGGCACCTTCTTGTAACACATATGCAAGTAGAATACAAATATTGGGAGGAGAGAGATGTTAGATATCAATGCTCCACTCTCATGTAACTATGCGAGAACTAGCTAACTCTACTTGTAAGCCCCCCCATATGACGAGAAGGCATTTGAGTAGCTTTGTTATCCGACCGGTAGGTCCTGGTTTGGACACCAGTAGATGGGGGCCATGTGTGGCCTGATGGTTAGATGACTTTAGCATTTCTTGGGGCAACCCACTCTCGGGTTGTAGGGTCCATTTGGAGCCCCAGATGATCCCGGATGGCTCTGGGCCAAACACCATTTGCTCTATTCTATGCCATGGTTCTATCGTGTGGTCGATGGCCTATTTCGGGACCGACCTCCAGTCGGTCATTTTGGGCAGACTACGGTCACCCAGTTGGGTCTAACCGACTATGAGTGGTGGCTATATAAGTAAGCCCGTGAAGCCCATTATGATCATTGGCTACAGCAACCCTGATTCCTTAGCATCCAACCTCTGTCCTCTACTATTTCCAGCATGCCATTGAAGCTTCTCACGTAGGAGCACATGGTTGGGAGGCAACACCATCTATTGTATCAGTTTTATAGTAATCAAATTTTTGATTCTCCACACTATTTGCTTTTCTCTCTTGCATACAAGATCCTGTTATCTGTTAAGCACAGACATTGTATTGTTTTCTTACATGATATCAGAGCTTGGACTCTAGCAAGAAGATTTGGTAGTGTGTTTCTATTTGCGAGCAGATTATGAGAGATGGCCCAGCCCGCAAGACTGCAAATCCCACCGTTCGGCGAAAGCAGAAAGTTGGATGGCACTAACTATCCACTCTGGAAGTTCAAGATGAAGACCATCCTAAGCACATACGAGCTTTGGGATACTGCTACTGGGGTGGACATGAAGCCAGTTGCGTGACCGAATCCAACCAATGCAGGACAACAGATAGTACCAACTACAGATGAGATTCTCACGTGGACAAGAAGAAATGCAGATGCGTTGTATTCTATTGTCTGCATTGTAAGTGATTCTGTCATGGTGTTAATTCAACATGTCACCATAGCGGAGGAGGCATGAATGGTCTTGAAAAATCAGTACGAGACCACAAATTAGACGTGGATTCAGAATCTAGAGACTCAACTCGCGAACAAGAAACTATTTGAGTCTGAAATGACAGAGAAGTTCATCACTAGGGTGAAGAATCTGCGCGATCAGATGACTGCGATTGGCATCACCATCACCAGCGAGAATCTAGCACGAAGGTGCATACGGATTTTCCCAGAAAAGTATGATGGTCTTGTTATGGCACTAAATATGCAGAACAGAAATCCGTCCCTCAACTTTGAGGATTTCAGCATGATGCTTCTGAGGAGGAGATGCGTCAAAAGACAAGGACTGGAGAAGATTCGGCTTTCTCGGCTGGATTAAAGAAAGGTAAGGGTAAGGACTCTGGTAACCCATCTTCTTCTGATGATAAAAAGAGAAAGAAGAAGATCAAGTACTTCTATTGCAACAAGGTAGGGCACAAGCAGAATGAGTGCCGAAAGAAGATTGCAGATGAGAAGAATAGAGTAAATAAAGAGTCTAGCAATAGTGCACAGACAGTACCAACAGAGCTATTCATAGCAATTGAGGAGATTTGCATGGAGGGAGTTCATGTACCTATGAAAGAATGTTGGATTATTGACAGTGGTGCATCGAGCCACATGACCAATCGAAAGGATTGGTATACCTCTCTACATCCGGTAGGGAATGACATCGTGGTAGCAGTTGAAAATGTCCAACAAAAGGAAAAGGTACGATTGCTCTCAAGTCAGATGGAGTTGTAAAACAGTTGCTCGATGTTCTTTATGTGCCCGATATCAAGAGGAACTTGTTGCCCATTTCTGCGATCACGGAACGTGACCTCAAAGTTCACTTCGATAAGAATGGCACACAAATTTTGGATCTTCAAGGGAAGGTCGTTGGCAAAGGTACACGGCGCAACAACATCTACAAACTCTCAGCTGTGCAACACTAAGCTGTGGCATGAGAGGTTTGGTCATCTAAACCTTAGTTCTTTAACGGAGATGCATAAAAGTGGAATGGTTGCAGACCCACCAGAAATTACAGATCTGCCCGATGTATGTGAAGCTTGCATGATGGGCAAGCAGCATCGACAACCCTTTCCTAGAGAGGCCAGTAGGGCAAAGGCTCCTCTAGAGCTCGTTCACACGGAACTCTACGGAAAGATGGAGACAAAAGCTTTGGGTGGTTCCTACTACTTCATGAGGCTGATCGACGACTACAGTAGAAGGATATGGATATACTTCCTGAATACTAAAGATGAGGCTTTTAGTAAGTTCAAAGAATGGCATGTAATGGTCAAGAAAGAAATAGGAAGGAAGGTGAAGAAGTTGAGATCAGATAGAGGTGGTGAATTCACATCAAGTGAATTCAAAAGTTACGGCAAAAGTCACGGGATCAAGAGGTAGAAACCCCCACCACATACATCACAACAAAATGGAGAACCAGAGTGCAAGATGCACGTCATCTGCAAAATGGGCAAGAGTATGATGAAAGGGAAAGATTTGCCAAAGTCTTTTTGGGCTGAAGCATGTAACACGGTAGTTTACATTCTGAATCATAGCTACACGAAGGCTGTGAATAGGATGACTCCACTGCAGGCCTTTTCTGGTAAGAAACCTTCAGCTGCACATTTCAAAGTTTTTGGATGTGACTATTTTGTGCATGTCCCTAATGCTAATAGGACCAAATGGGAACTGAAGAGCCGGAAGTGTGTTTTGTTGGGCTACAGTGAAGAGGCGAAGAGTTATTGTCTCTATAATCCTGTTACCAAGAAAGTAATAGTAAGTCGTGATGTGGTCTTCTCAAAACAGCCGCATCAATTGGAGGAGGATGCTTCCTTCCCAGACAACCAGGACCAGGATATCCATCCAGTACAACCACCAATAGCAGACCGACCTCCCCCAACAGTGCTTGGGAGAATTTAAGATAAAGAAGAGGAAGAAGAGCCTATAGAACCACAATAGCAATGGCCATTCCTGAAGTGGGTAAAGCAGCTTTTGGATGGTAGAGAACCTCCAACCATTAAAGAGGAACCATCCGAACACCACCGGTCCAAGAGATTAGAGGAGCAAAGAAGGGCACAAGAACACTTGGTCAACTACGCTTTGATCACAAAGGTGATCCGTGCTGAAGAACCCAAGTGTCTTGAAGAGGCACAGGGTGATGATAGGTGAATGGAGACTACGCAGTCGGGAGTATGGCTCCATAATAAAGAACAACACTTGGGACCTTGTGGATCGACCACCAAAACACAAGGTAATCGGCATGAAGTGGGTGTACAAGACCAAGTAAAAGTCTGACAGCATGTTGGATAAGTACAAGGCTCAGCTCGTGGCAAAAGGATTCGCACAGGTACATGGTTTTGATTATTAGGATACTTTTGCTCCCACAACTCGACTAACCACAATTCGCAGTGTTTTGGCTTTAGCAGCTAAGGGAAGTTTCAGATGGATGTAAAATCCACCTTTCTGAATGGAGATCTCAAGGAGGAGGTATACGTGGAACAACCACCAGGTTTTATGATCCCCGGTTCGATCCTTGGTTCAGAAGGTAAAGTTTGTAAACTAAAGAAGGCACTTTACGGGCTGAAACAGGCCCCATGAGCATGGAACTAGCGGATTGATGCCTACTTTCTGCAAAATAGGTTTAGGAGGAGCCCATCTGATGCAAATTTGTATATCTTCAGAGCAGGCAGGTGTATGATCGTGGTCCTTTATGTGGACGACCTTGTCATAATAGGGAACCATGAAGAGAAGATCTCGCAGATAAAGTAGTTGCTAGGAAGAGAGTTTGAAATGATAGACCTTGGACTGATGCATTTCTATTTGGGGATTGAGGTTTGGCAAGAGCCAAAACAGATCTTCATCTCACAGCTAAAGTATGCTGGAGAGATACTGAAGGCATTTGGCATGGCTAAGTGCAAGACAATTGGCACCCCTATGGAGGTTGATGTGAAGCTCTCAAATGAGGATTCATCACCACTGGTGGACGAAGCGAAGTACAGAAGGCTTGTGGGCAGTTTAATTTATTGGTGCAACACGTAGTTGGACATCAGTTTTGCAACTGGTGTACTAAGCAAGTTTTCCAATAAGCCCTTGGAGAACCATTGGAGGGTAGGGATGCGGGTGCTGAAATACATCAAAGGCACACTTGATTATGGCATCACCTATACCAAGGGCAACATCTTGACCAGATTCTGTGACTCGGATTGGGCAGGAGACATGGACAGCAGGAGATCAATGACAGGTTACTGTTTCTGACTTGGATCTGGAGCTATGTCATGGGTCAGCAAGAAAAAACCTATAGTTGCTCTTTCTTCTACCGAGGCTAAGTACAAATCAGCATGTTTTGTTTCTTGTGAGGCAGTGTGGTTGAGGAAGATTTTAGGGGACATGGGTGTAGTGCAAAACAAGCCTACACAGTTATCATGTGACAATCAGAGTTGCATGGCAATTGCAAAGAACCCTGTGTTCCATGCTCACACAAAACACATTGAGATTCAATATTACTTTGTACGCGATCTTGTCATGGATGGAGAGGTCAACTTGGTGCACTGTCTGACTACAAAGAATGTTGTAGACATCTTCAGAAGGCTCTGGAAGAGACTTGCTAGAGAGGCATCTTCATCGACTTGGCATTGGGCCGAAAAAGTAAGTTCACTTTCGGGTGGACATTCAGGGGGGGTGTTAGATATCAATGCTCCACTCTCGTATAACTACACAAGAACCAACTAACTCTACTTGTAAGCCCCCCCATATGAGGAGAAGGCATTTGAGTAGCTCAGTTATCTAGTAGGTCTTGGTTTGGACACTAGATGGCGGCCATGTGTGGCCTGATGGCTGGACAACTTCATATAGAGTTGGCACACTGCCAACTAGGCTACATGCAAGTGTAGGAAGGCATCCCATGACTGACCACACTGAGGGTAGACAGAGCATTTCCTAGGGCAGCCCACTTTTAGGTTGTGGGGCCTGTTTGGAGCCCCAGATAATCTTGGATGTGGCTTTGGGCCGAACACCATTTGCTCTATTTTGTGCCACGATTCTATTGTGTGGTCGATGGCCTATTTCGACCGACCTCTAGTTGGCCGTTTTGGGTGGACTAGGTCGGTCACCCAGTTGGGTCTAATTGACTACGAGTGGTGGCTATATAACAGCAAGCCCATGAAGCCCATGATGATCATTGGCTACATCAACCCTGATTCCTTAGCATCCAGCCTCCGTCCTCTACTATTTCCAGCATGCCATCGAAGCTTCTCACACAAGAGCACACGGTTGGGAGGCAACGCCATCTATTGTATCAGTTTTATAGTAATCAAATTTTTGATTCTTCACACTATCTGCTTTTCTTTCTTGCATACGAGATCCTATTATCTGTTGAGCACAGATGTTGTATTATTTTCTTACAAGAGAGAGAGAGACAGAGACAGAGACAGACTCTAACAATCTTTAAATAAAAACTAGAGTAAAAACTAATTCTAGCTTTCATTTATCGTTTATCTATATATTAAAGCAAATGCAAGTGGCAAGGAGAAAACATCACCTACCTCGCCAAACAAAAGCCCTAGTCTGGAGCGCTACTGCTAATAGCTCAATGGAGTTCCTGCAAAAATAAAAAATAATATTTAAAAGCAATACCTTTATAAAAAATGTTTATTTGTTCTTTCACAAAATAGACACACAACCAAAGATGTCTACAAGCTCGATTTGGCTGCCCTAAATTTTGAGACCTCACACATATTGGGAAGAGAGAGAGAGAGAGAGAGAGAGAGAGAGAGAGTGGCTCTCTCTCTCTCTCTCTCTCTCTCTCTGTCTCCCTCCCCTTGACATTTAATTTATTATCATTAAACATACTAATAGCCCTTTAGGGCCCTTGATTGCCCTTGATTTCTCCAAGCAATCAATTGCCCTTGATTTCTCCAAGCAATCAATAAGGCCCACAATACACATCCACTCATCACTGCTAAAGATCAAGGATAAGAGAAATGGATAAACGTCATTTCACACACAAACACACACACACACACACACACACACACACACACACACACACACACACACACACACACACACACACACACACACACACACACACACACACACACACACTTTGCACACTTATCTCACAAATCCTTTAAAAATTAATAAGTCGAGCTTGGACAATGATCAATTGAGCCAATGTGGTGCTTTAAAGAAGTTTAATAAATATTGTAGCCTATATTAAACCTTTGCATGGATCTCTTCATCCTTCTCGCCGTTCTACCTTGCCTTACCTTGACCTCTTCTCCTTCTGCCGTTTCCTCTTCACACCTTAGCCTCATCACACTCCCTTCATCCCCTTGGCCATCACCACCTTCTTCTCTTCTTCTTCCTCCTCATGACTTCTCCTCTATGCTATGGCCTCACTTCATGTCGCGCCTTTGCGTCTACCTAGACCGGAACCTATTCTTGTCTTCATCCCATGCTCCTCCACCTCACCATTTTCCTTTCCACCTCGGCATCTCTTTTGCACATGCCTTTGCATTGCCACGGGCTTCTGATTGCTCTCTTGACCTTGCCCCAGTGCCGTTCCTCTTCTTCATCCCACGGCTCCACTTGCCACTCCACTGCGCCTTGTGCGCCTCTCTTGAACATGTTCGCCGTTTCCCATGCCTTGTGTGCCTAACCCTATCATCTGTGCTCCCTTACCACCATTAGCCTATATTAAATATAGGCTATAATATTTATTAAACTTCTTTAAAGTGCCACATTGCCTCAATCGATGATTGTCCAAGCTCGATTTATTAATTTCTAAAGGATTTGTGAGATAAGTGTGCAAAGTGTGACTCTCTCACTCACTCTCTCTCTCTCTCTCTCTCTCTCTCTCTCTCTCTCTCTCTCTCTCTCCTCAATATTTGTGTTGGGCCTTTGGGCATGTTTTAGTGTGCACATGGTGTCTATGATATGTGTATGTGTGTATCTCTCTCTCTCTCTCTCTCTCTCTCTCCCTCCCTCTCTCTCTCTCTCCACATTCAAGGCATGTTTATAGCTTAACAAATCATGTGATGGATACAAATTCTTACCATATTAAATACCTTACATATTATACTCTCAAATCACAATGCACTTTTATAGTTTATGGAGATCATACAAATAGATTACTATGGATGGCTACTCTAAGATATAAGGAAACTATATAAAACATCATACGGTACACCACTCCATCTTTCATAGCTTTTAAATTTAATTAGAAGAGATGCAAAGGTATGCCTTATTATTTCTCACCATTAGCCCCTAACCTATTGCCCTCCATTATAACACATTCTCAATCAAGGTTTGCCCTTATAAAGTGTAAGAAATGTGGATCATTATTGCCCATTTCATGCATTTTTTTAAAGATATGGCAATATGTCAAACATACGTCCCTCCCTTCCTCCTCTCCCCCCCGAAATAAATGCTTCTCTTTTTTTTTTCTCCTTGTGGTGCAGCTACTCCCGAACTCTCCATCACCTCTATTCACCATCACCTCTATTCTCTCTCTCTCTCTCTCTCTCTCTCTCTCTCTCACACACACACACACACACACACTTTGCTCTCTCTCTCTCTCTCTCTCTCTCTCTCTCTCTCTTGTCTGTGTGTGTGTGTGTGTGTGTGTGTGTGTGTGTATACACACACCTCCTTCATCTCCTCTCCCCTCCTTTCTTCCCTCCCACGTCTCTATATATTATTATAATGTTAAAAATATTAGTTGGGCACGAACAACTATGTGTGTGCACCTATGTGTCCGCATATGTCATGGTGTGTCTACACATATATGTGTGTTGGGCCTTTGGGCATGTTTTAGTGTGCACATGGGGTCTATGATGTCTCTCTCTCTCTCTCTCTCTCTCTCTCTCTCTCCACATTCAAGACATGTTTATATTAGTATAACATTAAAAATATTAGTTGGGCATGAACAACTACTTTCCCATGAACTTGTCGTCTACCCTTTGCTCAATAAATGATTCACAGGTGTGCTCAAAAAATAGGAGCGGCCTAGCATATTATCATAAAAAATGTCTTAAAAATCATCTTAAAACATGTTTTCATAACATTAAAATTATTAATTATTATAATTGAATTGCTTCATTAAAAACATCTTTAAAAATAGTATCTTAAAAACATTCGATTTGAATCATCCCCTCAATGAGTTTAAAAAACTGAGTGAAAGGTTTCCTTTAATTTCATGGAATAACATTTTAGGTGTTACTCTACATCTCACCTTGAGACCCAGCAGAGCGGGTCTCCATGCTACTCGTTTAGATTAAATTTAGTATCTTAAAGAAATAGGAGTGGCTTGGCATATTATCTTTAAAAATGTCTTAAAAATCATCTTAAAACATGTTTTCAGAACATTATAAATATTAATTATTATTATCAAATTGCTTCATTAAAAACATCTTTAAAAACAGTATTTTAAAAACATAATAAATTTCTCTTTTAGATTAAATTTAGTATCTTATAAAATTATTATCCTAAAAACATTCTGTAATATGATTATGGAACTAATATGATCATAAATATATATTTTAAAAATTTATAAAATATATTATTATAATGTTAAAAATATTAGTATCTAAAAATGCCATAAATGTTTTTGTTTTAAAAACATATTAAAATCTCTCTCTCTCTCTCTCTCTCTCTCTCTCTCTCTCTCTCTCTCTCTCTCTTTCTCCCTCTACCCCTCGCATGGCGACTCCCTCAACCCCCTCAACTCTAATCACCAACCTTTCCTTGTGGGTGCGCCCCCCCCCCAAGAAAAGAAAAAAGAAAAATATGTGTCACACCTTCCCCTCCCCTCTCCTTATGGTTGCTCTCTCTCTCTCTCTCCTCCTCTCTCTCTCTCCTCTCTCTCTCTCTCTCTATCACTTTGCTATCTCTAGCTTAACAAATCATGTGGTGGATACAAATTCTTACCATATTAAATACCTTACATATTATACTCTCAAATCACGATGCACTTTTACAGTTTATGAACATCATACAAATAGATTACTATGGATGCCTACTCTAAGCTATAAGGAAACTATATAAAACATCATAAGGTACACCACTCCATCTTTCATCTTAGGTTGTAAATTTATTTAAAAGAGATGCAAAGGTATACCTTATTATTTCTCACCATTAGCCCCTAACCTATTGCTCTCCATTATAACACATTTAAGTCAATGAAGGTTTGCCCTTATGAAGTATAAGAAATGTGGATCATTATGGCCCATTTCATGCATTTTTTAAAGATATGGCAATATGTCAAACATACATGATAACTATTCTCCTTGCATTCTTAAGTAATGAATAGGCTTCCCATCTTCACTATAATGAAAGCATACTTAGCATTAAAGCATATGGTAGAATGCAATCCAATTTAAATAAACATCTAATCACATCCAAATCATATCTTTATAAGTGCCTATGGTTATGTCGGCAAACTTGAAAACACAATAAATCTCTCTCTCCTTCTCTCTCTCCACATTTAATACATTCTCTTGAATAAAAGACATATGAAATATTGTCTTAAAAATATTATCATATAATAGCCAATGTTAATGTATTAGAATTAATATATTTAATTAATTCATGATATAACACCTAAGAAAGATTAATTATTATTATCTGATTGCTTCATTAAAAACAACTTTTTAAAAAATATAATAAATTTATCTCTCTTTTATATCCCTTTTATATTATATATTTATTATATTATAAATTTATTATCTTTAAAACATATTATAATCAAACTATTACAATCATAACATCATATTAAAAAATATTATCATAAAGACATAATAAATCTCTCTCTCTCTAACATAATAAATCTCTCTCTCTCTCTCTCTCTCTCTCTCTCTCTCTCTCTCTCTCTCTCCACATTGAAAACATATTTAAAAAATATGGAGAGTTATTATTATGTTTTTAGTATTGTGCAATAATATTTTCAATATGGAGAGAGAGATTTTTAATATGTAATAAGGCATTATGGAGAGTTATTATTATGTTTTTAGTATTGTGCAATAATATTTTCAATATGGAGAGAGAGATTTTTAATATGTAATAAGGCATTTTTTAATATAAAAATATTATTTTAAATATGTTTTGAGAGAGAGAGAGAGAGACATTGAAAGAGTGAACGTGCAGAGAGAGAATGGGGAGAGGGAGAAAGAGAGAGAGATGCTTTCAAATAGTTGATGGGGGCAGAACAGATTGGGGACGGAATCTGTCAACAGATTTTGGAGACAGAAGGCCATGGGCTACCACGTTGACAGACTCTAACAGAACTTGGAAGTTGAGGTGTTGTCAGCTGGTGGGAAGATTTTGATGCGATGTCGTCGGACAGAGTGAGCATGCATAGAGAGGCGATGTCCGTAGAGCTGGAGGCATTGGAGATGGACGTGAACGGAGGCAGTGTCAACAGAGGTGGAGGCATTGAAGCTAGACAGAGTGGGAAATTAGGAATGGAGAGGAAAAGACCGAACGCAATGGGGAGGGAGCTTTGGAGAGGGAGAGCATTCAAGGTGGGTAGCATTCAAAAAACTACCGCCATGCATTTATTAGCACCCGCAAGCCACGCTGCCACCCCTCTATTCCTTTACTCGTCGCCACCATGGCTTGAGCAATCTTCAATGCTTTGTATGCTTGCACCGCACCACATGTCAGATTCTGCTTGCAATCATCCTGAGACAGATGGCAATAGGCCCCGCCCCCGGGGCTGACTTGTGTGACCCCCATTTCTCCCCATCATCGGGTCTATGCTAACCGAGTTGCACCACGTCATCTGATCTACCCACACATGGCTCCATGCCCACATACTGAGTCCCAACTGTACTATGCCAGCTCTAATGGTCTGCACTCTACAGGCCTCAGACTTGAATCCTGCCTCTGAGCCTCACACTCTACCTAGTACCCTGTCTCAAAATTTGAATCCCACCTTAGACTCTGAATCCCACCTCAAACTCTATTCTCCCTTGAATCTTGCCTCTAAATGGCCTCCATGTCTACGAGACCGATGCCCTACCATGCCACCCCAACCTACAGTGCGCCACGTCGTCTGCCTCCTTTTGCACTATCCTGTGGGCTGCTTGCTCGCGCAGTCTACCTTTGGAGTCATGAGCCCCCGCCTGCAACCCGCTGATGGTGCCCTGTGCAATCTGCCCTTGTCCCATTTTTCTACCATGTGGCTATTTTTCCCGCCTCAATCTCCTTCACTTATGCCACATGTCTGGTGCTGATTTGTGCATCTAGCTCCATGCCACCCTGCATGTCTTCGGGTGTGAGGCTTGGTGTCTGACTCAGTGTGCTAAAGTGCACCTCCTTCTGCCTCTCTGCCTCCTACCTGCCATGTGGTTGCCTCTTCGTCCTCTACCCTCACCATGCTACTCTGCCATGTTTCCCCTCTGCTTTTGCCACCTCATGTCCTACGATGTCCTCTACTCTCCCAAGTCTGCCATGTAACCCCCGAAACTCTCTTCTCACTCCCCGAACCTCCACTCCCTCCCGAACCTCTACATTTCTCCTCCTGAACCTATAGCGAGCCTCATTTTTATGCCAGACCTCCCACGAACCTCCCTCCTCTCATGTATGGGATTAGCCCTCATAAGGAATATAAGAAGGAATATAAGAGATAAGAGAAAACTGCCACATGTCCCCCGAAACTCTCTTCTCACTCCCCAAACCTCCACTCCCTCTCGAACCTCTACATTTCTCCTCCCGAACCTACAGCGAGCCTCATTTTTATGCCGAACCTCCCACGAACCTCACTTCTCTCATGTATGGGATTAGCCCTGTAAGGAATATAAGAGATGCATAAAAGCAACAAAGTGGTATCAAAATTGAGCTAAAGTCAATTTCAAAAAGCATATATACCACTTATGTGAATCTGGTTGTGTTATCACATGTCTCTAACATGCACAAATTTCAATATATTAACATTCACTCCCTATGATTATTTTCATATTCAATATGTAATTAATTTCCATGACATCAAGAGGGATGTGCTTACTCGTATCATAAAAGAAATGTCAACCAGATACCAATATGGGAAGAGGGAGGGAGGGACGAAATGATATTTCTTATCTTAGTCATATAGACCAAGTCTTGTTTATGTAATTTCTAGTATTCGATTGCATGTTTTCATATAGAATACATGTACATTTAACTTGATATGTGTTTGGCCTTTTATATAAGTATTTTTAAGTTTTGTTTCCTCAACTAGATAAAAAAACGAAGGTAGGGAATGTAGGAGGGAGGGATTGAGGAAGGTAGGGAATGGAAAAAAAGAAGGTAGGGAATGTAGGAGGGAGGGATTAAGGAAGGTTTCTTACCATGATCATTGACCATATTCGATGTTTCTAGTACTAAAGGAGCCATCAATGATGGTCATATTAAGTAATTAAATGACATATTTTTATCTGGAATGCATATGCATTTAAAGGTGTTTGTCTCATAGGCCTTTAAGACCTATCTTCTAAAGTTGTAGTTCTTTTCTTTAATGGATTGAAGACAAAAGGAAGTAGTCATATCAAATACTAATTCATGTTATATCATAACTTTTTAGACTAGAATTTTGTTGTAGCTGGTACCGATCTTCATGATTTTTGTTGTAGGTGGTACCGAATTTTATGATTTGAACACATTACAGTAAATCAACAGATGTATCCCAAATGCATGAAGGTGAAAGCAAAACACATAAATCTAATCACTGTGCCTTTTTTTTTTTGAAATCTCATTTTCATATTTCTCTTTTTCTTTTATGCATAAACATGTGCAAAAAATTCAAGATAAAAAAATAAGACCCCCTTTTTTATGTGGTTACTAATCCTTGTGTTCGTCTTTCTCAAGTGTTAATACAAGCATCAGTATGGGTTGGCTAGTATAAGTGTCAATATCTCTATCATCGAAAGAGTTGCTAAGTTTATCCAAAATAGAATAAAGCACTTATGCTTATATTAATGGAAATACCAATGCTATGTAGAGAAGCACTCTCATAGTCTAGCAACTTTCAAAGTGAGGTCATGATACAACAACATAGAGGGAAGTATGACTAAGTTCATCTACAATCATCTCATATGTCACTCTAGTTGTCCCTTAAATCTGTATATAACTCTAAGAAAAGCATTTGCTCAACTTGGTCTCATCCAAAACCAAACAATCAAGTTTCCCATAAGAAGCTATGTCAATTGATTAGCATAAGAAGCTACAAACAACCCCTTAACTTATTTCCTAACGAAAAAAAAGTTACAGCAATCAATTTCGCATAGAAGTTATCTTTGTTCTAATGTCAGCTTCTCTTGGTTGGATGCAGGTTACAATTCCTAACACTGGAACATACATCGTGTAGTCACCAATGGGATCAATATCTTCATTGTTATTCTTGCTCATCATTCCAATTTGAGGATTGTAATTACTAAAGGGTATTTTACCTTATTGTATATATTATGTTTCATTCCAATATAATAACATGAAATGTAATAATTTCAAATTGCGATACTAGGTCTAGAACCACTAACTGTTCTAGGGTGGTTTTCTTCAACTCTCTCTCTCTCTGTCTCTCTCTCTCTCTCTCTCTCACACACACACACACACACACACACACACACACGCACGCGCACGCACACACGCATGCATGCACGCACACACATGCACATGCACACACACATATGCACACACACATGCACACATAGACACACACACATGCACACACATGCGCATGCACACACACATACATGCACACACACATGCATATGCGCACGCACACACACACGCACATGCACATGCACATGCACATGCACACAGACACGCACATGCACATGCACATGCACACACACACACACACACACACACACACACACACACACACACACACACACACACACACATGTATCATAGATATTGTTTTTAAACATGTCTATGGAAATCTGAGTAGAGTAGAAAGCATTCACATGAAGTAGTATGAATTATTAATTTAGTTTGAAAAGGTTTGTGAATCAACAACTGGAGCAGAGAAGATAGCAATGCAAACAAATGATATACATATTTTTCAAGGTTGGCTCATGTTGTTTGTTGAACTTATTGAACTTCATGTATGCATAATAAGGCATTTGCTATTACATTATCTCTACCTGGTGTATATTGTAGCTTGAAACAATAATCTCGTGATTCTAAGATCCATCGCATCAAGCACCTTGGAGGACGTTTCTTTTTTAGAAGTGGAACTAAGGGTTAGTGATCTCTTTGTACTATGAAATCAGTACCATGTAGATATAGGTGTAGCTTCAAGAATGACCACACAACTACAAGTAGTTCTTTTTCTATCATTGTATAATTTTCTTTTGATGATGTCAGTTCTCTGTTGATGAATGTAATTGGTCGAAGTTCGCCTGCTTCCTCTTGAAGTAAGATTGCTGCTCCTAATCCCTCATTTGATGCATCCTCGATGCATCTATCCTCAATAGAGTGATATCATAATAAAAGATGTTAGGTGCATCTGAGAGGCCAAAAGGCATAACATCAAATTGATAGAGGCCCATGGGAGTATGGACTGCTATCTTTTCTGCATCTTGTGGATTGATTGGTATTTTCCAATACCCTATAGCTAAGTCAAGGGATGTGAAATACTTGGAGGCTCCCAATTGATCCAGAAGATTGTCCAGATGAGGAGAAGAGTAAATGTCATGAATTGTGATGTCATTCAATGGATGATAGTCAATCCAAAAGCATAATTCACAATTTGATGTCTTTGTTAGATGAGGTTTGGTAGCCTAGGGACTCTCAGGGCACTTATTTTTTTCTTTTATAGTACTTCTTGAATGGCTTTGTTTATACACTAAATTTGCTTGGGAGATCATGTGCGAATGGCCATCTTGATCGGATGTGTCTCTTTTTGTGCGAATGTTGTGGCAAATACGTGATGTAGTTGTGGCCGGTTGTATTGGGTCAAGGGCAAGAGAAGGAAATGGATTTAGAAGGCTATGCATGTTGTGAACATGGGTTGATATTGGAATGGGTTGCGAGAGCTGAAAACGTGATATGTCTGAATAGGAACCCCACCATGACCAAGGGATTACTGTGTGACCTTCAATGGTGAGAGTATGTTCTTTGAAATTTAATGTTGCCCCATTTTGAAATAGCCAATCGCAATCGAGTGTCATGGGAAACAATTGTTTTGGTAGCATATAGATGGTGTGAGACAAAGGACGACTGCACAAACTAAATTGAGCATCAAAACATTAAACTTGAAAGAGTTGGAGATGGCCAAAATCATGCAGACTTGTCAATTATGTGCTGTCATTGATGTATCCACTTGAACATTTTGAAAAGTAGTGTTTGTACTTTAAGGGGAATGGCAATATTTGGCAACATGTCCATACTGATTGCAGTTGAAACATCAGGGCCATCCCTTCTCATCTCGATCTGGTAATTGTTTGCACTATTCGGGTTGGTTGTAATTTTGCACATTCTGCACATTAATCTCCATTGGAACAATGCTGTCTGGATTTTCTTTGCATTTGTTTATTGGAAATGCTCATGGTGTGTGCTTGAAATTTTACTAGAAACGGAAGACTCAATCCTTAGTGAAATCTAGACATCTTCATAAAAGGTTTTGGGTCCTTGATCCCTTGTTCATCATGAAATGTCATGACTCAGTCTTGGCCACAAGAAGAAAATTTTCATCTCCTTTGACATAGAAAATTCTGCTCAAAGTAGAAGTCGGTTGAGTTTCATGACAAACTTTGCCACCGGCTCATGATCTTTTTGGAACAATTTGTGCAATTGTTGAAGTGCAGTTTGTGTTACATTTGCATGAACAAAGTTTTGAAGCAATTGATTTCTCAAACTAGGCCAATGATGTTTGACATGTTCATGTTGTTGGACAAACCAGGTTACTGCTATGCCTTCCAAGAACATCTCTACTTATAGCCCATAGAAGGAAAGCATCAACCATGGCCTCTACTTATTGCCTATAGCATCAACCATGGCCTAGGTCATGGCCCATTTTAGCATGAGGGCGATGTTGTGTACATGATTTTCTTGGTGAAAACTCCAAGTCGAATCAACACTATAGGTACATCAATGATGGCCAACTTCCATGTTGTTTTAGCGCTAATGAGAGTTGGTTTCTTTTGTATTTGTTGTGATTCCTTACAATACTACTTCAGCGCTCAAGATGTGTACATTGCTATGTGCTCAGCTAGCAACAACTCATGCGTATAACCTCATCAAAAGAGGTTCCACCTTGCAATATATTCATTGCAACAATGGTCAATTTGAAAAGGTCTTATGCCGCTTTGGCACTATTGAGCAGCCTCTCTATGCACTTTGATGCTCGTTGGCTTTGTTTATCTGACAAGGACCAACTGACCAAGTTCTTGACACAGACAAAAAGTCCTCGCCGAATGCATTTGTTGCAGTCCAAATGCCTCTAGCTAATAGATGGGGATAAATTCTTCTGATCCTCACGTACAAGTGCGCATGCAATAAGGTATTATTACTAGCCTTGGGCTTGGGAAAGGTAGAGACCAGCCACCTTCATTCTAACCAGCCTTGGGAAAAGATAATTGATAGAGGACAACTTGCTTGCTTGCTTGGGAATGGCCTCTATAATAGAAGTTGCCATCCAAATGGGGTTGTACAGGTGGCGCCCTTTAATCATTGGTTGCTTTGTTGGCTTTGTTCATTGGTTGTATGGTCATCTTTGTTTGTTGATTGCTTTGTTGGCTTTGTTCATCATTGGTTGATTCAACGCTTGGGCTGTGTGCATTGGCTATGTGGTCGACTAGCAACAACTTGTGCATATAAGCCAATTCCAACCTGCAATATATTGCAAACATTTTTTTCTATTTTTTTTCCATCTCTACTCATTGATTAAGTACATCATCCACATCCAGTCATCTTCTACTATGACCCACTAGGATTTCTAGCTTCTCTTGAAAGTGACAGCTCCTTGTAGTGTGCCAATTACTCAACAACAAGTCCAGAGCTTGCTGGCACCCAAGGTCATGTGAATTTCGGTCGTTGCGATCACCAAGTATATATTGGCCAAATCTGTTTGCAACAAAATAGCTTTTGTTTTGTTTTTTATTGATAGTTAACTTGTGGGTTTCACCTCCCTAAATTTTAGTGTACCACATGCATTCAAAAGGAGGGGCATTTTAATTCTACTTTCAAAAAAATTTTAATAGGTTTACAATAACAAGAGGGGGTTTTTAATTCAACTTCAGAACAAAATCCGTTAGTTTATAAGTAAATAGGGGTGGTTTTATTCGAGGGTAAATATTTAGTTGAGGGGTTTTTTTAATATCCCTTGAATGCACCTTGGGGCACCAACTCCCTTTAGTAATAATACCTATCAAAATCTTGAGTATGAGATGAATTTAACAATATGCCACGTGTAAAAATTAACCAAATTAGCATGGTTGTGTTCTGCACTAAAAGAGCTTCAAATATGTCTTCATGCCTTGAAATTTAGGTAACACATGAAAAAGTTACATTAATTTGAAAGGAGGTGGGTTTTCATATTTTAGTGTATTTTTTGTTTTGCCCCCCCTCATCCAAAATACCCCCCCCTTGGGCCTCACATATTATGAAAAATATGTACATTTCTTAAAATCTTGCATATTTTTGAAGGTATATACCTTATATTTTATGGGAGGGGGGACATGAGGTTTTCATATTTTTCCCCTACATATTTGAATTTTTGTAAGGAAATCCATGCATATTCTATATGGACCTTGTCCCCCCATACCCTAGATTTTGGACGAGGGTAGTAACATAATACATGTTGAGTTAGCACCCCAGGGAATGCACGTGATACCTAGGATTTCTTCATGGTGCACCCCCTGAGATAGTTAATATGATGCCACTCATTTGTAGCAGTCGGTCTTGTCTAATGTACAAGTATGCAAAAAGAATTTGTGGTTTTTATGTTCGATAACATTATTAATCAGCCTCATTGCCTTTGTTTCTTTGATCTCCCCCCAATATTCAATTCAATTGCATGGGCCCACACATCTTTCTCTAACTTCTCTATAACCCGCATGTGTCTCTCTTTCTTTAATTAATTCATGCATTGTGAAAAATACAAAACTAAAAGTGAAAAGACATGTAGAAAGCAAAACCTTATAAAGGTCAATGGATTATTGACGCTATGTAAGAAGTAATAGTGGGTCAATATACATGTATGCTTGATCTCAAGTCTCACCTCCCCAATTTGTGCAAGTAGAGGCTTACTCTTTGATTTGGAGGGAGCATTACTCTCAAGATCTCTATCCTGATGCTCTCAAAATGGTCGAGCCATGCCATGACATCTTCCATGGGCAACCTGTGGAAAGATTTTAGTCGAACCTTATTATCTTTGGCAAAAGAATTGGACAAAGACGCATGATACAAAGCCAAAACTGACATTAAAATTTGCTTCATCTCAGACAACTACAACATGAGCGTGAACATTGGGTTCGGTTGTTCTTCCATGTGCTATTCAGGAGCTTGCTAGAAACGTTGATAGAGCAAATTGGGGAAATACATCAGCGTCTCCACCAATACGATGTGAAGTGCTACAGAAAGTGGTAAATGACTTCTGCCTCCAAAACAGGAAAGCCAACCAGTTTATCCATGTTCCTTGGACTAGTTGGTTACAACCGCCATCTAGTGCATTGCAAGCCAATGAATGGTAGACACATGTCATGGTTGCATGCTGACATGTGGTGTACACACGACACACTACAATGGGAAAAGACTAAACATAACAAATCTCTGTGATTTTATAGACAAATCAATCACTATCCATGGATCTATGACAGACCACATAAATGTGTGGGACAAACTACGCAATGCACATAGTCCTTAAATACACCTCATTCTAAGGCATGCCACCTGAATGTAATTCAACTTGATACTTGGAGAGCACTATAGAGTTTCATGAACTATTAAATCCTATGAAGCCATGTGGCACATTCTTAGCCACCGTTAGATCAATGATCCTATTATTAGCTACCTTTTAATGCCATATACTTAGGAACGTGCCCTTTATTAGCTCTAATGAAGGTGCCTTTTTCACCTTGTTTCCACTACATGCTTCTTCACTCCCAACAAAGACCTCCTTGTTCACCCCATCGCTCCTCCACTTCCATCACAGATTTCCTACTTTGCACTCCACCATCAATACATACTCTTCATAGCCTTGCTTTCCTCCAAGATCGATGCCACTCTGCAATGAGCTTCCTTCCTCCTCCATGCTTTCTAGGTTATACATGCCATCAAGAAACTCACTCATGGATGATAATCCTCAGGAGGCTCTAAAAACAAAACCTCAATGTCATTTTTTGGCCTCGACATATTACTGTAGATGTTCTAGAATGCTATAGGTTGATTTGCTCAGAGAAGTTCTTGCATTCTTGAAATAGAGCCACTGGGTGGACAAGGACCTTGTATAAAGGTTTGTAGATATATTCATGGAAAATCAAAGGTGTTTGCTTAATATCCCAAGGCCAATGAGGCGAGCTTGTTGGCTATGGTGTCTCTCTGCTTGTTCTATAAGCTTCTTGCCTCTAGCATCGATCTCTTTGCTACCATAGCATCCTACATCTCCTCTGTCTCTTTCTCTTTTGTTGAGTGTAGCATTAGGGAGAAATGGGGTCTCAAAAGGGCCTCCAATTAGTGTTTCCTAATTTCAAGGGATTAGAGAGGGATTTGAGGTGTACCAATGAGAGTGCTCCTTTGTGTGGAGCAATGGTATGTTGAGATAGAGGGATGGCAGGCATGCAGAGATCCCCTATTGTCTATTCCTCTTACATTGGAGACCACCCACACCATCCTCCCCCCCTTAAACCCATGCTTGACCACCCTTACATGTGCACCCATCCTAGATCAGCCCCAAATCTCATTTAAGTCTTTGTGGGCTCTTGTGGGCGAATTTCTCTTCTCCTTGGGTGTATTGCAAGTCTACCCCCTCTTTCTCTTTCCCTCTACTTTGGTCCAATTGCATTGTGGGACCTTTTGGACGAATTTCTATTGTCCTCTAGCCTACTGTAGGCATGCCCCCTCTCTCTCTTCTCCTCTACTCTGCTCCAACTATTTTGTCTCTCCATTTTTCAAAAATTGGGTTGTAGCACCTCCTACAGCTGGTCCTCTCTCTCCTGCTCTTCCCACTATTTATGTGCCTCCTCCTACTCTATCCCCTCATGCTCTACCTCCACCTTCTCTTTCCTCTCTTGATCTTCCCTCTCTTGCACTATGGCCTCTTTCTCAGCCCTCTACTACTATAGGTGCTCTTTCCCTTCTATAGGCACTTTTCCTTTTGCTACAACTCTTTACCCTCCTATAGGTTCTTTTCCCCTCTTGCTTTTCCCTCTCATATAGGATACAACCACTCTTTCCCCTCCTACAACTATTATTTTTCCAATAGGCATGGTCTGGAACAAAGTGACACAAGATGGCGATGTTGTGAGCTCTAGTGTATTAGGGAGGCATGGTCAGGAAGAAAGTGACACAAGCTGGCAACATTGTGAGCTTCAGTGTGTTGTAGAGGCATGGTCAAGAACAAAGTGACCAAATCTATAAATGTTGTGAGCTCTAGTGTGTTTTGGAGGCATGGTCAAGAAGATATTGACACAAGCTGGCAATATTATGAGCTTCAATGTGTTATAGAGGCATGGTTAGGAACAAAGTGACCAAAGCAACCAAATTTGGCAATATTGTGAGCTCTAGTATGTTCTAGAGGTATGGTCAAGAAGAAAGTGATAGAAGTTAACAATATTGTGAGCTCTAGTGTGTTTTAGAACTCTAAAAATGCATTGGATGACTTGAACTTATAGTTTTATGAACTAGATAGTCATGGGGAAGATTTTGCTAAGGGTCCACATAAGCTTCCCAAGAGGAAGGATGTCTTGCCACATCTTGAACTTCAAGGAGAGGAAGGATCTCTTGCCAAGTTGCAACAAGTGTACAAGGAAAAGGGCACATGCCTTGCTTCTAGGATACCATCACATTGTAAGTCATTCTTTCTATGTACCTTCCTTGCCTATCTTCTTTACAATTGTGGGTGTCAAGAGCCTATTTTAACATAAGAGTGGAAAATAGTGGAGTCTTTGATATTACCCTATAAGTTATGTGTAGGAATATCCTTTAGTCATGGATAATGAAATGTATAGTCCTTCAACTTTACTTGAAATGGTGAAAAGGTAGGCAAGCATCTAGAGAAATGCACGAAAAATGTCTATTTTATCCCTCATGCAACATCAAACTATGTGTTTGGCTAGTACAAGCTGTCCATAAATTGTAGGTTGGGCATTTGGCATTTGCATAGGTCTCCTTCATGACTTGGAGGACATTAAAAACATTGATTCATTTTATTTTGATGGTTTTATTATGTGGTTTCATGTCCAAAGTTTTTAGGTAATATGTCTAAAGTTTTCATGCCTAAAGTTTATAGTTAATACCTACCTATTTGCCTTGCTTGCATCATGCAAAGGTCAATGAACATTGGGAAGAGATGAAAAGTTTTAGAGAATAATCATGATTAAAGGAGACAATGCTGTGATGGTAAGCATCCTATGTATCGATTTATATTTTATGGTCTTTTAATGTAACGTGCTATGTTAGGTCTGCTAATGTAATGTTGTTCAATTGATGCAGGAGGCATTTAAGATTAAGGAGTTATCTCCTCAACAGGCCAACTTTCATAGCACATTTGGTTGAAATCACTCATTGGTGCACTATATTAGTCAAGCAAGATGCTACATTGTGGTCTTCCACACCTAGAATGGCCTAATTAACTATTAAAGTGCATCAAAGTATTGATAGTTTAATCATTGTGATCCATCACACGGCTTCCCCTATTGCACTGTATCCAATTGGCAATGGTGTAATAAAATTTGTGCTTGGCTACCCTAAGAGGAAAGCCTTAATGGTATTTGTATTAGGAGCTTACTTGGGGATTTCAAAAGCCTCTTTTTTCTATGTATTAGAGATGGCAAAGATGAGGTACAGGCTATGAAGTGTCTTTGTATTTGAATGGATAGATTATAATACAAATATGTACATTTTATCACATTCTCTTCCTTGCAAGATACCATGTCATAAGCAATAATTTTGATTCAATCATGGTTAAATTTTGAATGTGTTCTTAATGCAATATAAGGTAATGTTTCTTTAAATTGTAAAGTATTGAATACACCACCTCCAAGTTTGTTGTGTAGAGAGGTGAACCTTTTATATGCAAACTTGTCCCTTTTCATTCATCCAAAAACACTGTATTCAAAAATTTTGGACTTGTTTAAAGTCCAATTTCAAAAATAGACTAAAGAAAAGTCAAAAAATCCCGAATACACTTCTAATGTAGTTTTTAAAGAAAACTTTGAAAACCAACTACTTGAACATTAATAGATTGACAAATTCTCTTGCAAAGGTGGTATACATATATACCGATATCTTGGAATTGGCAATCTAGTAGACAACTTGTTCATTAAAGTCAACCTATTGCCAATGCGTCTTGAATTTTGTGGTTGAATTATTTCTCCTTCATAGTTAGATGTTCTGCCATCCATAAGCTCCATGCTAGTAAGTACATTAGGACATTGTTATGCCATCTCTACCCTCCATTTGAATGACAACATCATGACCATGGTCATAAATATCAACAATTCTAGTGAGCATTTTTGAGCCACTTGCAATACAAGACAAGTCTTCTATACCCGTGAGCATGTTTGAGTCACTTGCAACATAAGACAAGTCTTTCGAGTCACTTGCAACACAAGACAAATATACCAGTGAGCATGTTTGAGTCAATTGCAATAGAAGACACATCCTCTATACCAGTGAGCATATTTGAGTCACTTGCAGCCTCTCTTGCATCAACATCACTTATAATAATGACCTCAATACCTAAAAGCATGCCGCTATGGTAGTCTTTAGAGTTGCCATGATTTCTTAATTTTCAGCCCGTTTGTGCAAATCTTTTCTTCCCATAATACTTTCCTATATCTTCCACCACATTGAAAGAAACTTTCTTAATAGGTAAATTTGATTACAAGAAAGCTAACCCCCCATTTGACAATGTTATGAACCTGAGAAGATGAGATGTAGTATTAAGGACCTCTAGATGTGACATATTATCCATTGCATTTAAAAATGACCCCTTCACTAGTCAACTTAATTATCTCCACCATACAAAGAAGATTCTAAGCATAGCCCTTAAATATGCCAAGTGCTAACACTTCTTCTGAGCAAGACAACATCTCAACTTTTTCCCCCTCAATAAAAGCTCTCTTGATACTGTGACACCAAAAGTTGATAATTTTTATTTCGCATTGGTATTGTTTTCTTCTATGTTTGATAAGAGTTTGAGTAGCAAGTGATAACCTAGCAGCTCTCACTTATTTCTATTTTCTAAGATATTATATGGGATTGAGAGGATAAGTGGAATGGATCATTGTAAATACCATAGGTATGAATTATAAATACCTTGGTATGGGGTGAGAGTTATTTGTGTATGGTATATTATGGGGTTTTTAGAAAATAGGAAGAGTGAGTCATATAAAGAGATGGGCTCATGTCCACGTGTTTCAATAATATAAGAGAGGCCACATGCCAAGCATGTGGAAGGCATGTGGAGGAGTGTAGAGTCAAGAGGAATCCTTCTAGAATTCCTATGTGGAATAAGGAGGATGTGGACATATGGAAAAAAGAGGGTCCCTATGGGCTCCATGTGGGAAGGCTCTTGACTTTCTCAATATTTTAAGAGTTTTGAGCATCTTTTGATAAGACACATGGCAAGAGTAGCCAAAAGGGACATGGATGGTGACATACGGGCTTATGCGATTGATGGGGAAAGGAATCTACAGGTAGTAATTGTAAATGGGTGAAGGAGGGTGACAAAATCTCTATAAAAAGAGCCCTCCTCTCCCTTGTTCATCAATCTCTTCCACCATTAGGCCTCATGTTGCTATAGCTCTAGTCTCCTCAAGCCTCTTCCATGAGCCTTCTCTCTCTTGTAGATATTCTCTTATGTAGACTCTTGAGTCCATCTCTCTCTAGTCCATTTTCTCTCTATGAGTAGTCTTGGAGCTTAGAAGAAGGTTTTAGGGTTTAGAAGGAGGTTCAAAAGTTTAGAAGAGATTCCAAAGTTTAGAAGAGGTTCAAGGGTTAGAAGGAGGATCCAAGGTTCAAGGTAGAGTACATGGTGGAAAACTCGTCTCCCTCGTAGATCATGGAGGTTAAGGGTTGAGGAACTAAGGGTTTAGGGGGAGCATAGGAGTGGGAGAGGAAGAAGGTGTAAGAGCACATCCAAAAATGAGAAATTTGCTTTACATAGCCATTTTAGGGCCCAAAAATGAATTATGTCCACTACAAAATATATTGCTCAAACTTGCAATAATAAAACGAATACAAAATTGCCCCCTGGCCATATATAATGCATTGTGCGACACCTCGATCAGTACCCTCACGAGAGGCATATAAGGGGATGATTCCAGTGGGCCCGACATGCATTACAATATATCTTCCAATATTGAGGCTTCTTTAAGAATGGGATCCTCCAAGCTAGATATAGACCTACATCTACATCATTGATGGGCAGAGCTTAGGGATTGGGGTCCATGTACCCTCCTCTAGTCTCTTGCTTATTGGATGCCTTCCACTTTTAGAAATTCTTTTCGATAGGTCCCAATCAATCGTGTCCTAGGGGGGACAAATTTTCCATGGTTACTGAATGCTCTATGTATAGCTGGATCATTGGGGTGACTTTGCCTTCCTATGCTAGTCTAGAGGTGGAGGCTTGTCAGGATTCTTGAGGCTAGGACTGGGACTGGGTTTCCACAGTCAGTTCTTCTTTTGGTAATGGGATTTGGGAGAGGTATCTAAAGACTGATGGAGTGACTAAGGGGGTGGGAATGGTAGAGGTGGGGGGAGCTACAACTCTAGAGAGAGTATTGGAGGGATTGAAGAGACTGGTAGACGGAGTAGCTAGACTAGCTGATTTTGCTTGGGAGGGTCTGGACTCCATAAGGCCAAACAAGTAATAAATCTCCAGAGAGGTCACTTAAGGAGTCACCAAAACTTTCAAAACTAGAATTCATGTAGATAGGGGTAATTAGGAGGGGGTGAGGCAAGAGAGGTGAGAGAAGAGGGTGTGGATTTGTAGGTGGAGGCCGTGGGCGAGAGCTGGAGGCATGGCACAGGCGGAGGTGTGGCATGGATGCTAGGGTGGAGGGCATAGAAGGGAGAGGAAACCACAAAGTTAGGGATTTGGCTAGCGGAGATGGCCACGCCACCGCGCCACCGAGGTAACATCACGGGTGGGCGGAGCAAAGGGCGGGGCCACAGGGAGCTAGGCAGGGCATCGACATAACATCACACGTGGGTGGCTCTATCTAGCCGCCCCACCACGAGCAATCAAAGGCCTTAGCTTTAGGGCCCTAAGGCCCTTAAGAGAGGGGGAATGGGGGTTGGTGGGGAAAGGGGGGGGGAAGGGAGGGAGGGGGGGGGGAGCTGGAGGGAAGGGGGGGGGTTGTCATTTGCCGGGGGGGGGGGGGGGAAGGGGGGAGGGGGGGGAGGGTGGTGGTGGGGGGGCAAGGGTGGAGGGGGTGCGGGGGGGGTGTGGGGGTGGGGGGGGTGGGGGTGGAGGAGGGGGTGGCTGGTGGAGGAAGGGAGAGGGGGAGAGGGATGGTGGAAACTTGATGGACGGAAATCTTGATGGAAATTCAAAGGGAGGAGGAGATAATCACCTTCAACGCTCTCTGAATTCTTTCTCAATGTAACAGAATTATTGAGGGTGAATGGATGGTGGGTGGATGGCTAGGTTATCGCGCTGCGAGAAGGGCTCGAAGCAACTCAACGATGAGGATGGGAGCAAGATGGTGGTCGCTAGAAAGGGAGGAGGGTCTTGCATCGGAATGGGGAAGAGGATGGAGACTAGATGTGGAAGAAGAAGAATGACGGGGTGGAGTGGGTATTTATAGGATTGGGTTTAGGGTTAGGGTTAAACCCTAAACTCTTCCCAAGCCATACCTTTTCATATTTAGCTCATATTGCTCTTCTATAAAAAGGTGAAATGTTCAAAATTGTGAGCTCTACACACTGGTGTCCATTAGATAGCCTGATTTGTTCCATTAGGGGAGAATTGGGGTCTCAAAAGGGCCTCATAAGGAATGGATTAGGGAATGCTTACTAGGCTAATGCAAGGGGCTTGGAGGGTCCCAAAGAGGCCTAACCATCCCAACCTAGGTGGGTTAAGCCCACATTTGACCTCTGCCCCCATCAATGAGGGGAGGGGGCCACTTTTTGAAATTTGAATTTCGAATTTCGAATCTCCCTCCCTCCCACTCTCTCTCTCTCTCCCTCCCTCCCTCTCTCTCCCTCCCTCCTCCCTCCCTCCCTCCCTCCCTCCCTCCCTCCTCCTCCTCCCTCTCCCTCTCCCTCCCTCCCCCTCCCTCCTCTCCCCTCCTCTGTCTTGCTCCTCCTCCTCCCTCCTCTGTCTTGCTCCTCCTCCTCCCTTTTCTCTGCTCCTCCCTCCTGCAGAATCTCTCCCCTCCTCCTCCCTCCTATAGCATCTCTCCCCTCCTCCTCCCTTCTACAGCAGCTCCTTCCCTCCCTTCTACACTTGTTGCCCTACTGTCCTCCTCCTCTTCCTCTTGCCCTCATCTGCTTCTCCTCCTCCCCCTTCCTTGCTACTCTCTCCCTCTTACTACTCCATCTTTGCCAACTCTCCCCTACATTTTAGCCTGCATCACTAATACCTCTCTTTGAGTACTCATGGCACCATTCGAGGACATATCCAACAAGTACCATGTGAACCTACAACTGGAGGTGGAATATACAAGCACACACTCTTTGGGATAAAGTGGAACTCTTCAAAGTGTGCTCCACAATCTTTGATTGCAAGGGAAGAAGCATCTTGACCTTTGGGTGGATGGAAAGTTGTATCCTTTAGACCTTGCCTCCCAAAAGAGTCCTCCTTTTCATACAGTGCATGATGTTGTTTGGTTTGTTGGCAAGGGACATGCCAGATTGCTTGGTTATTACAATCGATTGAACCATTCTCAGACATTGGCTATGCAAGCAAGTGAGGTGCAAAGAGCCCAAGCACTTGCACATTTGGGAAATATTACTATTGTGGCAATGCATAATAGTATGCAGGATCTTCGATTGCAAAACAAAGAACTCAGTGACAAAGCACATGCGCTGGACTTAGAGTGACATGAATTGGAAGAATCAATCCAGAAGCTTGCTGAAAGTAAACAAGATTTGGAAAGGTCTATCTATGGCCAAGTTCAACGTGCTATGGAGAAGGAACGAGAGAAGTCGATAGAACGAGTACAAAAGTTGAAGGGAACACCTTTGGGACTGAAGGAGAGGAAAAGACAACTGCAATCTATGGATGCATTGTCAACCAATAGTGGTGCCTGAAGAGGAGAATACGGGCTGCAAGGTTAGTTCCCCAAATTTTCAATGAAATTTCTTACTCCAAAATATTTGTGGTGTTGCATTCTTTCCACTAAGACTCATTTATACTCTACTTTAGGAATTTCATGGAGGATGTGATGGGAACAATGGAAATGGATGATAGTGATCCTTCATATGTTCTAAGAAGTTTAATAAAGCCAAGTGATGTCATGGAAGTGTTGAAGGACCCTAGACAAAAAGGGCTATGTAAACAAGTTGCTAGAGAGGTAATGAAGGATTTCAAGGGCCTCGTCCAAGCAAAGGAGGTGCTTGGAGCTTGTGATGTTGCTGGTGTAAGTCATGAAGCTTACAACTCTATTTTTAAAATTTTCAAGTCTGCTATGGAGGAAAAGTATAAGATATCTACAATGCCATTGCCAACACCGTGGTTTGTAAGGCTTGCACATCAAGAAACAAACCAATGTACTAGAGAAAAGCTTGGAGGATACCATTGTGTAAGTGGCACAATGACTTGGAAGAGTAAAAAGAAATCCGGCATCCAAACGTTTGAGATGAATGCTTTTAATAAACTTTACGTGGATGTAGAGAATTTGCAGAGAGCCATGGTCAAATTCTATGGGATAAGAGAAGAAGGTGAGAGAAATTCCCTCTTCACATTCAACTTTATTTCTTCTAATTTCTATATCCTTATTGAATTTCTCTTTCATTGTATAGATGGCAAGCTAGTATTTGTTATAAAAATGGATGAAGCTCAGTTGGTAAAAGAGCACAAGCTAGAAAGGGTGAGCATTTGTATTATGAATGACACCTTGCATTTTGCTCAAGGGGATGAGTAAGTTGAGTAGGGTTTCTCAGTCCAATCTGAGAAGGACATATGGTGGCTTATAGCCTTTGAGACCCCAAAGGAGTGCCACGAGACATTGAAGTGGGTTTTGGAGAGAACTGACATCCCGTCGATTCTTCGAGGACAAGAGTTAGGGCAAACATTAATTGTGGATGGGCATGGAACATTTCAAGTTGAATGGCATCTAGTTGGTGATTTGAAGACCCTCAAGTGCTTGTATGGTTGTGATACAGGTGCAGATGCAAAATGGACATGCTTGTATTGCACCCACTCTCAGAAGATGCAAAAGGGAAGCCTACAGTGGGAAAATGGCATCCTTTCTTGCAACCAAAGTGCAGCCCTTGATCGTCACAAAAAGGATCCTAAGTGGGACCTCATTCTACCAATTCCATTGGAGCCGGTACACGTGTGTACTTTGCATGTTGAACTGTGTATACTTGATAAGTTTCTCTATCTCCATCTAGTTTATGCTTGGAATTTGAGGCCACAGCAAGTATCTGCACAATGCATTGCAAAAGCTGAAGAACTACTCTCACTAATGGGACGTCACGGAGGCAATGTGAAGCTTAAGCAGGATAAGAAACAATCAGGAAAGACATAAAATATTCCTGCTAAAGTGTCCATGGGTGGAGGAAAGGCAAGGAGGTTCTTGTCCAACCACAATGTTGATAAAGAAAAACATACATTGGCTCAAAGCACCCTAGGTTGGGAGTACTGGAAAGATTTGTGTGAGTGCACCACAAATCAAGCTTCACATCTACGAATTGCTACCTTGAGAGCAAAATTGTGGACAAAGATTGCTGCATTTATAAAGTTGCTTAGACAAGGTCAAACAGATGAGCTTTATTATGAGAGATTCAGGACAGCATTGGGAGAATTCATATCATTGATGGTAGAAGCATGGGGGGAGTCACATATTACACATTACATGGTAATCCTCCTTAGGTTGAAATTTTGTGCTTTAAACTTGAGTCAATTTATGTTTCTAATACAATGTTTTTCTTTACAGCGTATTCTTTATGCACATGCACCATGGTTTGTGGAGCAATGGGGCCCTTTGTCCATTTGGAATACTCAAGGAATGGAGAAATCACAATATAGAGCAAAGGCAGCATACTTCAAGAATACAAGGCATGGGGGTGGTATCGCGTGAAGCAATGCACTACACGAAATGTTCGATTGGTTTTATAGATGTCTAGAGGCCAGGACTCTCAAGTGCGATAAGGTAGAGGTATCAACTCTCGCAAAAGCAGTTCAACATATCCAAAAGACAAGGAGATGTGCTGCTTGGAAGTCTTCAATTTGTTCCAATTAATGTTTGCACCTGTCGCAATGCAAAACAAATCCAATGCTATCCTGAATATAAAGCACTTCAAAACCCTAAAATCCCTCATTTCTATGGCACGAGTTAAACAAACTGCTAGACCCACTAGACGCCGTTTAGATGCTACAATGCCATGGCCTCCGAACACATTGCAAGCCCTAATGGCCAAGAGGGCAATGATCAGCAGGGATTTGAAGGCGGTTCTCATCATCAGGATTCTAAGCAATGCGAGTCCCCACCATCCGACTCTCATGGGGGATCCCGAGGATCTCAGCACCATGAGGAATCCCAGCACGATGAAGGATCCAAGCATGATCAGGGGTCCTCTCAGTCCTTCCACACAACTAACTGTGGAAGTAGAGAGGTCTCCCAAGAGGAACAAAATAGTCCAATCAATCCTGATCAACTGCCCCTCCCTCCTCCATGGGGTCCTGGCGTGGAGCATCTAGACCAACAAGGGGAGCAAGAAAGGCAAAGAGAGGAGATGGAGAGATTACAGGGGCCACAATAAGAGGAAGTATTTGGCAGGCTCGCAGATATAATGAACCTTGGCCCCAATCCTCCAACCAAGCAAATCGCACGAAAGAGCACTATCAACCCTCTGTGCCCTGATATTATAAGATATGAGGAGCCTCTAGTACGAGCTGAGTAAGAGCCTCAGCCTGCTATCTCATAGCCTCATGAAAAGAAAAAGAGACCAAGGACAAAGCAGACCCCTAGGCGTGACAAGCCACCTCGAAGGACCCACCAAACACAGGAAGAGGAGTCTAAAGAGGTGGTTGCAAGGGAGGAGAGGGAAAAGAAGTTCAAAGCAGACAAGCGGCCATGGAGCCATGTCCAAAGGCCAGTGTAAGGTTCCCCAAAGATTAAGAGGCACAAAAAATTAGGCATGAAGGCACTTCAGGAGATCCACAAGTTCCAAACCACTGTGGACAATCTCATTCCTTGTGCACCCTTCCAGTGTGTTGTACGTGAAATAACAGAGCATTACAAGAGTGATGTGCATTTCACTTCAGGCACTATGGGAGCAATTCAAGAGGCAATGGAGCAAATGACAGTAGGTCTTTTTGAAGATGCAAACTTATGTGCTATCCATGCCAAAAGAGTAACAGTGATGGACAAGGACCTTGCACTCGCCAAGCGCATCTGCTTCGATCCCTCCCTTAGGCCCTAGATGTTGTTTAGGTTCAGTTGGTGTAACCTAAATCATTTTGTAAATCTCTACCCTTTGAGGCCAATGAACAAAAGATATTTTTATGTTCTATTACTGTTCCCATGTTATTATACATGTTACGTGATGCTTTCCATCAACTTATGCAAGTTCAGTGTCAATTTGAGTGGTCAAATGATGTTTTTTCACCATGGTGCAGAAGGCAAATGTATTTGGCATCACGCGGGGAGCCCAAAAATGCTAAAACCCGCTATGGTCTGTACCAAGTCAAATAGGCCCCATATGCGCCATAGCAAGTTTTAGCATTTTTGGGCTCCCCGTGTGATGCCGAACACATTTGCCTTCTACCATACAGTGAGATTCTTACTGGATTGCTAGAAAACAACCATTATAGCGTAAATATTTATCTGATAGCATGCTTTTGAACAGAATAGTGAATGAAAATATTAATTCCAACAACAATTAAAGTTACAAAATACAATGACAGTATAAAATAAATTTTGTAAAAGAACACAAAATGGAGCACTGTATAAAAAGTATATCTGTATTCATATAAAATAAAATTTCTATACAATAAGGCTTTAGAGCCTTTCTCTCTTGTCTAAAACACTGAGAACATCGGGCTTTGAATTCCCAAATACACTCCTAGCTCTAAACATAGTCGATAGAGAGTCAATGCTATTATCGTTGCTGGCCAGGGACATGGCTGATGCCATCAATGCCATACCTTAAAAATTGTTTCCAAAGGCATTGAAGGTAGCCATGCGGTTCACCAAAATAACCTTGTTAGCATTGTGATTGATGTCAGCATGACCAATCACTCTTGATAAGGCCTTGCACTTCAGGAGGTCATTAGTGCCATGTGGAGAAAACTTTTTGTGGTTAACCACAAAGTGCCCTTTTGCTTGGCCAAGGTAATGTGCCAGTAAGTGATCTTGGTTGAAGTTACTGCGAACAAGGCGTTGCCGAGATGAGAATAGGTAGACCTCAAATGCCTCCTGCAACAGTCCAACATTACATTAGAATTCTATTAAAGCAAAAGTATACCAAGAGAGAAGAAATTCAAAGCTCATAGTTTCTAACCACTATGGAGTCATCATGCTCAATCCCTTCCTCTTTGTCAATGAGGATGGATCCAAAGGCCTCCTGCTGTCTGGAGTGAGATGTGGAGGCTTCTTCTAGAACATTAGGTGGGTTGGAGTAGATTGATGTCTCTGCATCTTTGATTTGGGCCAGTGTTAAAGCAAGAACCTTTTCTATTAAATCATCTGCTCCCAAAAACCCAAGTTCTTGCATAGTCGTGTCCACCTCGTATCCACATAGGACACCAAGAACTTAATCCTCCCAGAGACCGAACATAACCTCTATGTCATGGAGAAAGAGGTATTGTTCTCCATCGACAAGAAGGGTAGAAAGAAACCATATCATTGTTGCGGGGTCTGTGAAGATAGTGGGAGAGAGGGAAGGAGTCTCACTTGCGGCTTTCTCACATACACAATGGGGGAATACACACATAGGTGGAGGCTGAAAACAGTTTTTCTCTTCTTAGTTGTGAAAGCCAAAAAAACTCTAGTACAAAGAAATAGAAGAACCCTATAAGTGGGTCTCAAACCAAACTCAACTAACTAAGGTGGCATACTAGCTAAGCCACGAACTAGAGTAGATAAGGATAGCTGTCATCCAGCTATTATTCGTGGGTGGTGTACCAGCCGCATCTGCACCTAACAAGTCGGTGACATAAATACAAAATGGTCACCCTAGCATATCACGAGTGGAGCTTGATATCTCAACACTCCCCCTCGAGCTCAATCCCAATTCTTGCACACCAAGCAGGTCTCTGAACTTGCGCAGCTTCTCTGCACCCAATGCCTTCGTGAATATGTCAGCGACCTGATCCTCTGTGCTAACATAAACTAGATCAATAAGACCTAATAAAACCTTCTCCTGCACATAGTGATAATGCACCTCAATGTGCTTTGTTCTAGCATGATAGACTTGGTTTCTTTGCCAAGCATATACTGCTCATGCTGTCACAATAAATGAAAACTGGCCCATCTGTAGATTGACGCATATCATAAAGTAGCTTATGCAACCAAGCTACCTCACATGCAGCCATTGCTGCACCCCTGTACTCAGCCTCTGTGCTCGACAAGGCAACTGAAGGCTGTTTCTTGCTGCTCCAAGTGATTGCAGTGCTCCCAAAAGAGAACACATATCCACTGGTAGATCGTCTATCAGAAGTACTACTAGCCCAATCAGCATCGGTGTATCCATGCATCTGTATCTAAACCCCAGCCTCATAAAATAGTCCATACTACAATGTGGACTTCACATACCTGAGTATGCATCTCGCCACATCCAAATGCAGTTTCCTTGGAGCCTGCATAAACTGACTTACCAATCCAACAGCGTAGCTTAGATCTGGCCTGGTAATAGTCATATAAATCAAACTTCCTACTATGCGTTTGTACATAGTAGGGTCTTCCAGAAGCTCACCTACATCTGTGCTCAGCTTCACATTCTGCTCCAAAGGAACTGAGATAGGCTTACAGCCTGTCATCCCAAATTTGGACAGCATGTCCAATCCATACTGCCTCTGCAAGAGCTGTATCCCACTTGGTGATCTAATCACCTCAATGCCCAAGAAATAACACAGCTCTCCCAAATCCTTCATCTCAAACTTCTGCTTTGATAGCATTTTCACATGAAGGATATCTTCATCACTATCACCTGTGATGATCAAATCATCAACATAAATGACAAGCAGCATAATACCTTTCTCTGTTTTTCTCACATAGAGTGAGAAATCTGCCTTGGAAATCTGAAAGCCAATAATGACAAGTTACTGTCCTATCTTGTCAGACCATGCTCTAGGTGCTTGCTTCAAGCCATACAAGGCTTTCTTCAACCTGCAAACAAACTCAGGATGAATAGCATGAACATAACCTGGTGGCTGCTCCATAAAGACCTCTTCTTGCAAATCACCATGCAAGAAGGCATTCTTTACATCCATCTGATGTAAAGACCATCTCTTTGATGCATCCATAGCAATGACTGCTCTTATAGTTGCCATCCTTGCAACCAGACTGAATGTTTCTTCATAATCAATGCCGTATGTCTGTGTATACCCCTTGACAACTAATCTTGCCTTATATCTATTCACAGAACCATCTGCGTTGTGCTTGATCTTATAAACCCACTTACAGCAATTGCATTCTTGTCTTTAGGTAAAGGCACCAATTCCCATGTAGCATTTGCTTCCAAGGCATCCATTTCTTCATCCATGGCTTTCTCCCATTTTTCATTTCCCATGGCTTGCTCAAAAGAAGTGGGTTCTGGTTCCTGTATCACCTTGACCATATAGGCATAGTGAATGGTTGTAAATCCATCATATTTCAGCCTATCCACATGATACCTAGCTCTGGTAGGCCTGTGCAAAATAGGCTCACTTCCAGGTGCTCTCAAAACATCCCGTCTTCCTTACTCTAGGTGTAACAACAGAAGGAATACCCAACTCATTATCAATGCTCTGTTCTGAGCCACTGGATTCACCATCCACATAAGAGTGACCTGCATTCACATCAAACATGGGCTGATCTACCTTCTCTTTTCCTTTTCATGATACTTGCGTACCACTATCTACATTGCTTTGAGGAGATTCTCCTGATCTCAATCTGCTATCCATGGCGAAGTATGTGAACCACTGCTAGAGGACACTGCAGGTCCATTGATATTTTGTGATTGCTGCTATGAATTCTGTGTAGCATTACCATTTTGTGCATCTACATCAATCATCACATTTACTGGTTCATACCAGCTACTCATCTCATCAAAAACAACATCTCTACTCACTGTAAACTTGCGAGTAGAAGGGTTATAGCATCTATACCCTTTTTGCTGCAAAGAATAACCAATAAAGACGCACTTCTCAGCTTTTGGATCCAACTTGGACCTCAACTCATCTGGCACATGAACATATGCAATGCAACCAAAAATTTTCACATGAGAAATGTCTAGTTTCCTACCAGTATACATCTTCTCTGGTGTCATGCCATGTATTACTGCAGTGGGAGTCATGTTCATGATGTAAACTGCTATAGCAACTGCTTCAGCCCAATAATAATCTGGTAGATCTTTTTCATTTAGCATGGCCCGAGATAACTCTCCAATATGCCTGTTTTTCCTTTCTGCAAGTCCATTTTGCTGTGGGGTATGACTGCATGAATATTGCTACTTTATGCCATGCTCTTGCAGGAACATTGCAAACTCATTTGAGAGGTACTCTCCCCCTCCATCTGACCTTAGGAATTTTATTTGCAGGCTTGTTTCTTTTTCAACCATAGCTTTAAAAGCTTTGAAGTGCCCAAACACTTCACTTTTCTTTTTCATAAAATACACCCAAACTTTTCTGCTGAAGTCATCAATAAAAGTGACAAAATAGTGATAGCCTCCAATAGATGCAGCTTTAGTAGTCCACACATCAGAGTGGATTAATTCCAATGGCTTTTTACTCTCTTGAACATGCCTAGGAAATGGTTTCCTTGCTTGTTTTCCAAATTGACAGGCTTCACAAACCTTATGCAGTTCTGCAACCTTGAATTTAGGCAATCCTGCAACAATATTTTGGGCTTGCATTGATTTAAGTCACTGTATATTAACATGACCAATGCGTTTATGCCAGATATCAATATCTGCAACTCCACCGGTCCCATGTGCAAACTTTGCTGCACTCAATTCAGCATGTCCGCATCCAACGTAAACATCCTGCCTTTCTTCTTTCCTTTTGCTACCAAGCGACCGTTATTTTTCATATCCTCAACAAAGCATCCATGAGGATGAAATCTAATCTGCAAGCCCTGCTCAACCATTTGACCAACAGAAACGAGGTTCTTGGTGATGTTCGGGACATGAAATACATCAGACAGATATTTTTTTTTCCCATCCTGCATAGACAAAGGAATTTTACCAATCTGCACAATAGGATGTGCAGTATCATCACCAGTCTCCACAAATCCTGGTTTTTCCATTTTCCTTGCATCCTGCATCCACTCTGCATGACCTGTCATGTGGTTTGACGCACCTGAGTCAACATACCACACATCATTTCGTTCTTCTGCACTTGTCACAGAATTGGTCATGTGCTGCACCATAAATAGATGCTCATTTCTGTCATCACCCTGTCTACTAGAAGATGCATAATTGCCTTGCTGCAATTTTCCATTCATAATGTCATTCTGCTTTTTGTAGCAGTCCTTAGCCATATGACCCATTTTACCATAGTAGTAGCATTCAACATTGTTGTTTGCATTTTGGCCTCTCTGCCATCCACCACGGCCTCTTTGGCTCCCCCTGCCTCTAGAGTTATCACATCCTCCTCCATAGGACTGGTTTTCTTGAGTTTACTGCATATTCTGATTTCTACCACGGCCTGCAGATCGGCCTCCTCCACCTCTGCCTCTACCTCTTTTAGCATTTGAGTAGAAGATAGTTTCTTTTGAAGTTCCTCCTGAAGGAGATGCACCCCCATTTCTCTGCTCTTCAGAAATTAGAAGAGCAAACAACTCTTCAAAATCAGGAAATTTTTCACGGATGGCAATGGATGTCCGGAACTATGCATAATCCTTTCCTAGACCATTCAAGGTCACAAAAACTAAATCATCATCTTCCACTGGAGACTCAATGGAAGCAAGTGCATCTGCAATTTTCTTCACCTTCATGTGGTAGTCATTGATGCTCATATTTTCTCTCTGCACATTGTGCAACTCCTGTTTGAGCTGCATTTTCCTGGCTTGCGTATTTGTGTTGTACATTTTTGCCAAAGTATCCCATGCCTCCTTTGGCATACTTGCATCCTAAATATGCACAATCATAGAATCCGAAATACTGATAGACAGCCAGTACATAACTTTTCTAGCTCTCTCATGCCATGCTTTAAATGCCTGCATTTCCTGTTGATTGGGAACATTAGGAAGAACTGGTTCTTCTTCATTTCTTGTAATGAACTCCCAATAGCCTTTTCCCATAAGGAAATTTGTCATTCTAAACTTCCATGCCTGGAAGTTGTTCTTGTCAAGCTTTTCAGTGACAATCTGCGAAAGAGAATCAGACGCCATTATAGAACACTGCAAAATATTATGTCACTGCAATAAAACACAGCTTTTGTATCACACGGGCAGATCTGCAAAACTGACGAAAGTGGTATTTGACCACACAATCACTTCCTAGTGACGATTTTGCATCAACAGGCAACAAGCATGATTCTGCAACTCCTAATATCTCTGCACACAGGCATACAATGCAATTTCTGTGGTAACTTTTCACCAACCAGCAGAGCAGTGGTCGCACAGCAAAAACAGGGCCTTTTTTTGAGTGCCTGTGAAGAACTTCCGCCTTCAAAACGGGCCCCGAAATGGCCTCGAATCAGAAAAATAAAGTCACCAAAGGCTTTGCCCTCACCCGCAGCATATATTGCCCTCTCGCCACACCACGAAGGGCGTCCCAATCTGAGACAGTGCACTCTTGCACTTCTGGCTATGCTACCTATAGAGATTTGCTCCCAAACTTGAAAAAGGAAAGCAACACTGGTCCTCTTACCAGGACACCGCGGACTTGGTTTGCTTTCTTGAGCTCCTTACCACGAACAAGGCTCTGATACCATGTGAAGATAGTGGGAGAGAGGGAAGGAGTCTCACTTGCGGCTTTCTCACATATACAATGGGGGAATACACACACAGGTGGAGGCTGAAAACAGTTTTTCTCTTCTTAGTTGTGAAAGCCAAAAAAACTCTAGTACAAAGAAATAGAAGAACCCTATATGTGCGTCTCAAACCAAACTCAACTAACTAAGGTGGCATACTAACTGAGCCACAAACTAGAGTAGATAAGGATAGCTGTCATCCAGCTATTATTCGTGGGCGGTGTATCAACCTCATCTGCAGCTAACAAGTCAGTGACATAAATACACAATGGTCACCCTGGCATATCACGAGTGGAGCTCGATATCTCAACAAGGTCAACAGAGGTGGTGCCCGAGGTAGATGGAATTTGAGAAGTAGAATGGGGTTCAAGAGGTCGCTGGAGCACTTCCAGGGCCAATGCAGCTTCCTGCTCCTTAGCTTCTTCATCTATGCGGTCTTCATTGTAGATGTTGGGCTCATCTACAGAAATAAGAGGATCGGAAATGGCAGGGGCAGGGTCAGGGCTGAGGTCGAGGCCTCCTCTTCCATTTGTCCCTCTTGGAGAAGGAAAATAAAGATCATTTCCTAGGATAGGAACCTATTTCCTATGTTTTCGATGACTCCACATGCTAGGAGGTCATCAGTGTCCACCTCCCTAAACCCTAGGGGTGGTGTGAGCGGGGCTCGAAAGCGATCTAAACGCTTCACGAACTTGGGTTCTTGATTGAACAAGTACTTCAAATAATCAACTGGGACACATCTTTTTGTAGACTCATCAAGTTAATATGCAAAACTCGCGATGTAGTCTTGCATGTACTTGATGAGGTCCTCAAAATCATCTCGGGCTCCCAAGTAGGTGCCTAGGACATCTATGCTCTTATCAAAGATTGGAAATAACTCCTCTCTATCAATTAATAAAGTACGGGAGATGAAATTGTGGAAGGCAGACCTAGTAGAATCCATGGTAGTTTAGTAGCTAGGAGAACTATGGCTATGATAGTGAAACTTTGAAACTAAAGTAACTTTATAACCTATATATACCCAAATGTTCTAAATATAAAAAATAAAAAGCATTATAATTTTTTTGGGAAAAACTTGACATTGACATGAAACAAAACCATTCAAACCATCAAAATTAATTGCACCACTATTAATTGGAAAATGTCAAAATCCATAATTGTTCCACCCCACATTGTTTATAATCTTCAATATTGCAAGAGGGATAAAAGTGGCACTATGCACGAGCTTCTCTGCATGCTTTCCTACCTTTTCACCATTTAAGGTAAAGTGAAAGGACTCAAACATGCCATCCTCCATGACCAATAGGTGTTCCCGCATGTCCCTGAGAGTCCACTGTGATGTGACAGTCACATTCTTGTCATCTCCTAAATGAGAACCAATACATAATCTTACTGTTGTATTATCATCATCGTTAGAGTCAAGGGGGAGCCAATTGCCACCTGTTTTCTTCCAACGTCTATATTGGAAAGCAAAATATAACTTTTGGTGGGAGATGTGGTATTTGACAACCACATTGTCCTTACATACATGGCATTGAAACAGATCACCCTTTTGTTCACCTAACCTGCTTCCCCAATTCACCCCATGCAATTCCTCGAGGGTATTCTCATGTAGGCACTTGCATGACCACATGGTTTTTGTTCTGTGCATCCAGATATTCTAAAAACAAGAAGCAAAAATGTGCAAAGGCACAAACCAAGACAACCTTACCCATTTAGAGCCAAATGTAAACTTCATGGCCATGCCCGCATCCTTTGCAATCTTTTCCTTGTATGATTGCATTGTTCTTGTCCACCATTCTACAATCCATGTCTTCAAGTTGTGGTGTTGCAATGCATTGAAGATGGCCATAGCTTGATGCTGTCCTTGGAGTAATGTACTTGGCATGATCAATAAATATTTCTATGTTTCAAAGCAGAGGACTTCTCTCCAACATGCATTTTCCTTCCTAAATCCTCATGAATGGTAGTAAACCTACCTAAGAAGCACTCGACTGGTTCCCACTCCTCAAAGTCTGAAGGAAATACATCTACTATGCACAAGTGCTATTTCAAAATACAATTTCAAACTGACTCATTACACTGGTTCTATTTCAAAATACAATTTCAAGCTGACTCGTTACACTTCAAAATCTTACACAAAATATAGACTTACACTGCGATGGTATTGTCAATTGATCGCTTGACGGAGGAAGGTGCATGTCCTTTCCCATGTAGATGTGTTGCACCTTTGCAAGAAATCCTTTCCTCCCAAGCTTGAACTTCATGATGTGGCCCTTCCATTCATGCAAAAGATCACCTCTTTTGCTCTTAGGAAGCTTATGTGGACCCTTCGCAGATCCTCTCATGACTATTCAATCATTCAAGCTGTAAGTGCAAGGCACCCATTCACCCAGTGCATTTTTGCTCCTATGGGACATAGAGTACATGTATGGTCTCCTCACCATGCTTGTACAGAGGTCACAACAGCAATAGTGGACTAGAAAGTGTAGCTTGGAGGGAGAGAGCAGCTTCGATAGAGGGAGAGAGAGGGAGAATGTATAGAGGGTGCAACTGAAGGTTGAGAGAAGCTCCAAGAGGTGCTGTAGCTAGGAATGGAGGGAGAAAGAGTAGAGGGGGATGAGCAGCTGCTCCAAGAGGTGTTGTAGCTAGGAATGGAGGGAGAAAGAGCAGAGGGGGATGAGTAGCCACTACAAGAGGTATTGTAGCTAGGAATGGAGAAAGAAAGAGCAGAGGGGGATGACCAGCTGCTACTGTAGGAGGTGTTGTAGCTAGGAATGGAGTGAGAATGAGCAGCTACTACAAGAGGTGCTAGAGAGGGAGAAACACAATGGACCAGAGCAAGAGGGGGCAGAGAAGATGCCAAATGAATTCCCACGTTTGAAAAATGGAGGGAGAATGGGAGCTGGACCAGAGAAGAGGAGGGGGTAGGCCTGTAACAAGCTGAGAGGGGGGAAAAATTCACCCAGAAGGGCCCACCACCTCTTGAATGACTTATAGGTTTGTTTGGGGGAGGTGCATATGGGAGAAGGGTCAAGCATGGGTTGAGGGGGGGGGGATGGTTTGAGTGGTCCCCAGTGTAAGAGAAGCAGCCAATAGGGGCTGTTTGTAGATCTATCCACCCTCCACCTCCCATTGGTACACCTCAAATACCTCACTAATCCCTTGAAATTAGGAAACACTAATTGGGGGCCCTTTGGAGACCCCAATTCTCCCCTAATGTTCAAGTGGCTTCCTTTTAAGAAATAAAGAAAACTTCTTAAGGTAGTAACTCAAAGTTGATGCTTGGGATTGATATTTTGGGCTAGAGTTTGAAATTTTCAGATTCTTGAAGTTGCAGATTAAGCAAGTGTCACTGTGCATTAACTTGTGTCAAAATGTCTTTATGGTTGTATGTGTTTTTCAACTCAATGTCCCAGATGGCCTTGGTTGTCTTTAGGGAATGAACCAACTGAATTGTGTATCTCCGCATTGGAGAATTATATTGATCTCATCTTTTCATTTCACAACTCTCATCCCTTTAGGGCATTTGGAAGGGAGATTCTAGGAGGAACAAATGTGCCATTGTCCTAGACAAAGAGCATTTCCATCTTTCTCACCCAGAGGCGATAGTTGGAATCCAATAATTTTTCAATTTCATAATGTCGCTTGATGACAGTTCTACAAATGATGCCATGATCCGATGACTATTCGGGGAAAATTTCATGGTGGTAGGTTAAATCAAGGGAAGGATCAACTACTACGAATCACACCTAATACCATGTGAAGAAATAAGCAGTGAATGATGTGCAAGGAAGATGAGAGAACAAGAATGCGTTGATAAAAGGAAGAGAAATTGCAAGTGGAGACAAAGCAAGAGACATATTGGAACAAGGTGAACGATATTTAATGATTCATAAGGCTTGCCCAAGATCCAAAAAGCAAACAAAAAGGAAATGGTGTGGAGGAAGACTACAGGAGATAGAGAGAGAGAGAGAGAGAGAGAGAGAGAGAGAGAGAGAGAGGCAGGGGAGGGAGGGAGAAAAGGTGGAGATGGTGTGTAAGAAGAATTGAGGAGATAAAGAAGGGGAGGGAGGGAGAGAGAGAGAGAGAGAGAGAGAGAGAGAGAGAGAGAGAGAGAGAGAGAGAGAGAGAGAGATAGAGAGAGAGAGAGAGAGTCAACCACTTTAAAGTCTTCATTGAAGTCCAATGAAGAAGAGTCAACATATTGTCCAATAAGAAAAATTCACTTCCAAAATTTCTAAAAATGCACAATTTCTGCTTTGCCAAATTTGAATTGCTAAGGCTACCCCAAGGGCAGGCCAAAAAGAGAAGTTGCATTATTATTTGAATCCACGTTCATATAGAATGACTTATTTGGTTACAACTAAAATAAAACAAATGCCCGCTAAGCACATAATTATTAATGTCTTAGTTAAGAATTAGATTAATCTTAACAGCTTTGCTATCGATAGCAGGCACACAAATTGCAAAAGTGACTTTGTTGGCGACAGTCACAGAATAATATGCACATCAGTTTCAAGCAAAACTAGCAGACATGAGGCCCTCAAGGTCTCCTCATATGACCTCCATTGTGCAAGGACATCTTTCAAGTGAATTGTGTGATATGCTCTTTGCTAAGAGCAACGACAACTTGTATGATGAGTAGGCAAAATGGAATTGGCCGAGCTGTCTGCATAAATCAGCATGCCAAAAATTGAAGTATCAAAGAAGCTTGAACTAAAGTAGTTCTACTCAAAAGAAAATGCTAGGAGTTCTACATTGCCCCTCTAATGATCATCGATTGGTTTAGGACACGAGTGCTTGTTGACTCCATTAGGATTATGCATTCCTGGGAGAGGATATTCCTTATTTTAGACATTCAAGCAAGTTGAATGTTGCTTTTATATAATATCGATATTGATATCAGACGTTGTTGATCAAGAAGCAAATTATATTTTTGTGGGCTGTTGGAACACACTTGACAATTTAGGAGTGGAGACGACGATTATGCAGCGAGTGGAATGCATACTTGCATGGATAGTCTAGGCAAAGAGCTAATTCAGATGCCAATAACACAACGCTAAAGCATATGAAAACCAAAAAACTAGAGATGAACTATCAACGAATACTTGATAAAGAAATATATGAATCCTTTGTTGCCCCTTTGATTAAGAAATGCCTTTTGAACAAAGGTAAATGTCTGTGTGCGACCATCAAATCCGTTGTCAGTACTTTGCCTTTCATTCTCTACTAGAAGAAGGTAATATGTAGACAAAACTCACATGGTGCCTACAGTTCACAATTCTAAATGCAGTTAAAAATTAGAGATGCACGATGTACCAAATTTTAATCTCATGGTTTACATTCATCAATTTAATCTAAGGGCTCATGTTCTTTCCATTGTCCTAAATGATTATCATGGTTAATATATTATAGATAGATGATCAACTCCTATAAGGTCCTCAACTATGATACACCCTTCCACGAGAAGCTTGGTCAAAGGCTTTGCCTTTGTCTACTAGGGAGTCCTTAAAGAAGGATATTCATGGCTATCAAACACATTGAATTTGGAAGGTTGACCTCAAGGAAGGAGGGAAAGATGCAACTAGAGCAATCTACATGGTTCAGGTTCAAAAAGACCGTGCCAAACTTCTACATAATTGGAGTAGGATTGAGTTTTACATCAGTGAATGGCTGCATGTGATTCTAGCATGCCATGCACTTTTTGGAAAAAGTCAATGATACTTGAAATAGGGAGGGATGCACTGGTAGGCTTCACATGCAATGAGCCTAAGAAGGCGAGATACAACCTTAGAAATGTATGCTAATGTTTGAGCATATTGTGTTCATGGTTTATAACTATTAGGTCTTATTAAATCTAATACATTGTGAACACTAATTCTGCAAAGATGTTATTGGGTAATGCTGGAATGCTACTCAGCACAAAGGCATCATTCTTAGCATAGCTATCTTAGCACAAAGGCATGCTACCTAGCGCTGCTACTATGCTACATAACACAAGCTACTATGCTAGTTCATAGTGTTGCCATGCTAGTTACAATTAGCAATCCTAGAGAGTAGGGCAGCATTCCCTTCATAGCTACCTACTAATTTACCTATGTAGCAATGCTATCATGGCTATCATAGTTACCTATGTAGCAATGCTATGCTACTACTTAGCACTACTAATATGCCAGCTAGTAGTGGTTCCCCTGTTTATAATAGTGCTACCTTGCTAGTTAAATATGCCATTGAGTTGTTTAGCAAACTTGCATTGCCATGTACAGAGTAGTCGACAATTATCTAGTACTACCCTTGTAGTGTTGGCATATAGCCAAGCATTGCTATTATGCTAGGTAGTAGTCCTACCATATTAGAAAATTGTGATATCATGCTAGTTAATTGTGTTGGCATAGGTGGAGGCTTACTAGTCATTGACATACTAATCATAATATGCCTGCTCTTTCACCAAAGCATGCCAAGAGACTAGCACAAAGGCAAAACATGCAAGCAACAACTATGCCTACTTTGTCAATGCATCTTTGTGGTGCTTGTATTTTAGGAAGTGGTCATTGTAAGAAAGGTCTCTTCAAAGTTGTTGGATCTAATGATGTGTACCATAAACTAGGATGCACATGTGTGGATGTGGATCTGATTGTGACATGATCACGACCATCATCTACACGCTGTGCTGGAGTGAGCAAGAGCACTATTTTCATGCATGTATAACTTGCTTAAGGCACTAGAGTGTCCTATTCTTCCTCAGACATATGTTGCTTTCATTTAATGGATGGACAACCTTAAGATTGAATATATTGTTGTGTCATACAATTCCAGAATGATGCAAGGCTTAGATGAGGCACTAGGCTTTTTATCCACCTCTAAGGCATAATTTACTAAGGGTATGTTCTTATTTACTCAAACTTTCGTTGTCAACAATTTGCACTTGCAATACATAATTAAGATGCTACAAGTTCATGCTTTGTTTTTTGTTGCAGACATAACAATGGATGATGTGTTCATTTGAAAAATGGAGTAGTGTGTTTATATGTCCATATGAAGGCACTTGCACTCACTTGCACACGTGTTCGATCTAGCACCCTCATCTTTTGCCCATGCCAATATTTCCTAGGACACACTTGCAATTCCCTAATTCTAAGCTCACCACAAGATGGCCTCACATTCATCGAGCACATTGTTCCTCAATCCCATCTTCTAGTATCAATATTCGCATCTCCTTTTGCTCGTCTTGATATCAAGTACTATGTCCCATCTCCATCTTGCATCTCGGTGCTGCCACCTGCTTCTTCCCATCTTACATTCGTGAGCCTTGGTATATGCTCTATCACATTGGATAAGTATTATATCTCCACTTCTCTAAGGTTTTAGGCTCTTGCTTCCTCTATATCTCTCCATTTGTCAAATCTTGAGTCACTTTTTGTGTGGCTCTCAACTATCCTTAATGATGATATTCCACTGCCCTTTTATCTCCATTGAAATTTTATCTTCCACCTTTAATAGCACACCTATTGAGCCATCATCGATGACACACCTCCTTGGATTGGCACTATCTCCATCCTCGGGTTCCATTCCATCCCTACCACATGTGACTAGTCTTTGGTAGACCCCAAGTAGCCACCATCACTAGTCACACATCTCCTTGGATTGTCATCTCCTTCTATAGAATATTTCTTTGCATCACCTTTGGTACTAGCATCCTACCATATCCATATCATCTTTTGAGGACAGGATAGTTGTAGCATCATAGGGTAAATGAGGGGAAGGTATGACCCATCACATGGGCATCACACATAGCTGAAACGAGCAATATGCTACGTGCCATCTTAGATGAGAGCATCTAAGTGGATCAAGTTTGAGGCATGTTTGTCCATAGTAATGAGGCAAATGGGTCCCTACTCCATCAGCTATCTTAGCATTCAGTCAATGGACTACAAAAAGATGATGTTGTGGCCACTCATTGACTAAATCGCTATGAATAAGCATGCCTTCAGCAAGATCCCCTTTAAGATTTGCAAGAATGAAGAAGACCTTCCCGATGGATGCCTTTGTGCTTCACAGGGAGGTGTATGCCAACTCATGCAAAAGACCTTATCTATGGTGTGGTGAGGAGAATGTTGCCCATTTCAACTATGTGTGATGTCTCATAACTCTCTCTTGTCTATCCCATGCTACAGCTATCCTGGCCCCCAAAGATAATAGGAGTGTGGTAGATGCTAAGGTCTAAGGCAATGCAAAGAAAACCCATGTAGGAGGTGTGTGACCAATGATGGGTACTTAGGAGTCCTATAAAAAATTGTAGTCACACGTGGTGGTAATGGAAATGTACTTGAGGGTGAAGGTGGTGTCAATCCAAGCACGTGTGTCATGGATGATGGATCAATGGTGTGTCTCAGAGGCGGCAAATCAAAATCTAGCAGAGACAAGGGAAGTGGGATATGATCATAAAGGCGTCTATCTTAGAGCCCAGCAAGAACGCTTAAGAATAGATGAATGAAAAGAGGTAGAGGAAAAGTCCCAAAAATCCATGGGGGGTCGACATGCAATATGGCATAGCATATGCCAAGCCTAATGGAACTACGATGAGAAGAAGCAAGTCGCTGCATAGAGGACTTGGCATATTGAACATAGGTTTACTAGAAAGTGGAATAATATTTTGACCCTAAACCCATGATCAACTTGCAAATATCTAAGACTACATTTCATTTTTTCAATAATGTGTGCATTGAAGGTTATGTATTAACCTAGATACATATACTTTAATCACAATTTGTTCCAATCACATATAAGCTAAAATACTTTCCAATTAGACTTTAAAATGGAGGTAAGCAAAAGTGCTATATAGTAAAAGATAGAGTTCTTGTATATGACTTACAACAAAGAACTAAAACCTACACAAGTAATGATTCCAAGATGTCCATTTCTTTAATCAATTGAAGAGCAAAAATCACTAGTGATAGTAACATGCAAATACAAATATACCTCCTCAATGCACTCCAATATTGAGAACTAATGTGCTCTAACTCAAGTCTATGCTCAAGACCAAAGCCATCACTGAAGGATCCAATAAGCAGATTGTTGTCAAATTTGCAAAGAAGACATGTTGCTTACTGAGGCCTGGCTTCCTACAGTGCATTCTAGGTGAGCATAAGCATTTTTATATTTGTTGGATTGAATTGCCAATTTAAATTGATATAAATGTTCTTTATTCAAAAAAACAAATTGAGTATCCTTGAGACTAATAATCAATGTGGACATGAATGGGCTATGTTTGTTTGAATGAGATGGATGTGCAAGAGGACCTAGAAACTAGTGCGATAGGTAATACAATCTATTTCACTAAAGAAGAACCACAAATTGACTCTTATCTATGTTCTAAATGCTTATGCATACTAAAAGTCTAAACTCATAAAAAATATCAATAAAAGACTAAATATTAATAAATATTGGGTTTCAAAAACAATAAAATAAGAAATAGTAATAAGCAAAGCTTACAAAAAACCATACATTTGTGCCTTGAACTTCCAATTCCTTAACCTTTTGAAAGGGATCATATTCATGAGATTCCTTTTCTTCCTTTGCAACCTACATGCCTATCCATTCCACTCATATTTCAAACGAAAAGGATGTTATCAAGCTACATGATTGAAACACAATGTATAATGCAGATGTAGCTTTAATCAATGACGTTCACATTTTTAATTTATTGATGCTTGCATTTTTAGACAACATCCTTGCTTGTTGTGCATACATCTTCCCTATGGAGCTCCCGGATAGCTGAAAAATAATCCATCGCAAAGGTCTCCTTAATCCCTACAAATATCTCAAAGTGGATTTTGCTAGAGGCATGCTCATCCACAATGATTTGGCCAATAGGTGGCCACAATCCCTTGAGCTTCATAATCCTATTATGTAGCCCATTACAAGTTCGTTGATTACCTAGAAGTAGTGCTTGATCTTCTTCCTCCTGAAAGTTCACATGTGCCTGTTCCACTTTTGTTATTTCATGGTTTTTAAGCAAAGCTAAGCCTTTGTTTAGATTAATTACTCTTTTCTTAATAAAATATATGCACTTTATTATGTTTAAAGTGTCAATTGCTATCATATCTGATCATGAGCTATTTATAAAAAATATAGCTTTGATATAGTAATGAATCGACTTCATTTAGGCAAAGATCACTTGACCTCTTAGGAACTTTTAGAGCACGTGTGATTGTGCTTGCTCCAACTTATATCGATTGAACATGTGTGCTTATACGACTATTATATCATAGTTAAGAGATTTCTCATTCATATGTACAAGATCTCCAATTTTAGATATCATTATAGTATAATATGTCTCAAAGAACCAAGATTTTGGTCATAAGTTGCCTCAAGCTATACCATTAGCCAATATGATGTCCATGACATGGAGTTCATCCAAGAAATGTTAACATGCTTATCAAACCACATAGGTGTAGCTCTTTGTACTTGACTTCGCATTTGACTTCTTAGAAACTTTTTTTATGTCTACTTTCCAAGCCATCATACACTTCAGGAAAGGGTCATAATACACTACATGCTTGAGTAATTACTCAGGAATTCATTATCTCAACTCATTATAAATCAAAGCTCATTATACATGAGTCAAATACGATCTCCTCCAAGTTGTGACACTTAATTTTTCAAATGTATTGCAAACTTACACCCCCAAATGTTGTGCGACTTTGCATAACAAGGATTAGATAATCCAATGGCGGTAAAATGAGCTGCTTATCTTAGTCAAGGTTCATTTGAATGTGTTCTTTCTTGGCTACTTCCAAGGTTTGTGACATTTCTATTCATTGAAGGCCGCTACATTTATTTGCCAAACTTGAATGACTTCCATAATGCAAGGAACAATGAAAATCAGGAATTATAAACCAGTATGACATCAATATATGTTGCAGAAAATCAAAAAACAAAACCCCTGTTCGTATAGACAGGAACTTGGACATATTAACAAACGCAGAAGGTATCCATACAATGCAATAAACAGACCTGCTTCACACGAAGCTCTTGTCAAGATTTCTCTAAGCACATGTCTTTACCCACTTAAAAACTTCTACCTGAGAGTACCGCTTCGAAATCCACTGCTATTACAAAATTCAATGCCTCGATTTCCACTGACTTGCCAAACAGGTTAGGACAAACAACTGTCCAGTGGCGTAAGTCCAATGTCAAAGTGCTATCTGAAAATTCTAAGACCCGCTCAAAGGGCTCTTAAGTAAACTCGTGAGTGACCAAGCAAGCAACTCATTCACTCAGACATTCCAAAGAAAAAATGATATTTTCCAAAATTAATAACCGGCCTTACCATGGAATCTCTTCCCTTGTATATGCAAAGAATTTTGCTTGATCTTCCATTTGAAGTGAATCAATAACAGCGAGAAGCTTTTCTGCTGCAGTCTCCGGGGTGAACAACTTCTCTGGAGGAAGATCGCGTGAATAAGGTTTTGACAGTTCTGATTCAACAACTCCTGGATGTATCGTAACACAGATAACAGGCTCTTTCCTGCGTGTACACTCCACTCCCAACGTCTTTGAAACTGGAAAAGCCAACGCAAGCAAATGAGTCACTCCCTCTCAGGGAATAAACTGGACGAACCTCAGAAACTCTCTCTCTCTCCCCCCCCCCCTCTCTCTCTCCCCCCCCCCTCTCTCTCTCCGTCCCCCCCCCTCGCCCCCCTCTCTCTCTCCCTGCCCTCCCCCTCTCTCTCTCTCCCCCCCCCTCGCCCCCCTCTCTCTCTCCCTGCCCTCCCCCTCCCCCCCCCTCTCTCTCTCTCTCTCTCTCCCCCTCATATATGTAGAGACACACGCGTACGCACATGCGCACACATGATGTTGAAGGATTTGCTACAACATTTCACCTCTTTTGCATCAGAAAACATGCAATTAAACCCTTTTCAAGAACAAAATATTTACGGAGGAGACAGCTCAACATTGCTCACATACATTGGTTGAGACTGGCCTTTGCAGCTCGATAGGCATACCAACCGCCTACTTGATTATCTCGCATAGATGCGATTTTACACGTTATGTTTGCGACAACCGCTCCTCCCCTTCCGGTACCTTCTCCCTTTCCCAATCTCAGGAGTGGCATCATATGCTGCAGAAATAGAACATATATCAAGCTCACTGCATTGATGGGAACGGACTGATGGCGGACTTCCAACATAATGATCTGCTTCTTGCATCCACATCAATTACTCCAAGAAAACATGTGTTCACTTGTTACACAACCCCTTCCGTGCTTAAGAATAAAAATCAAACTACAATGAATGGCCTGTATTTCCCTTCAGAACAGATTTTTCATACCTTAGCAGTAATAATAGGACCAATCGCATTGATTTGATATGAACGCATTAAATTCTCACGCTCCACCTGTAGTAGCCCAGTCTCTGTAGCAATTTCATCCACAGAAAGCCAAATAAATTAACGACCTCTAGAGCCTAGAGAACACGAGGGACTTCATTTTTGTCAGAACATTGGCATTCAGCGAAGGATTTCTTGTCAATCTGAAGGCATAGCTACATAAATGCACAAACAACAAAAATTACAAATTTCCATATTCAGAGACATTCTAGCTCTTCAATTGTTTCTAATTTTGAAGGATACCTGGTTCCATCACATCTGGAATATGAAGAACTCCTACAGTAGACACTAATAGATCCAACCGGCCAAACTTGTCAGATATTTCTTTTGCAACAGCCTGACAAGGATGACTCTTAATCATTAGCTAGCTCTCTCTCTCTCTCTCTCTCTCTCTCTCTCACACACACACACACACAAGGACGATGCATGTGAAATTAGGGAGATAGTGATGCAGAAAATGCTACAGAAATTATGGCACAACCCAAGCACAAAATGCAGTTCTACAATGAGGAAATTAACCCAATGGACAGTTACGGAATGCAAAAATACCTCAAGGAAGACATATCAATGTTTAAGAGGGATCTAATCTGCAAAATTGGAACCAGTTCACATGATCTAGAGGTGGAGAGGGGTAGGTGGGCAAGACCCAAGATCCCCTGAGAAGAAAGAACCTCCAAAATCTGAAGATGCAGAGCCTATGCACACATCAGAGAGGGCTGCGAGGACAGCAGCCAGCCAAAAAGCCAGGAAGCTACATAAAAGAAGCTTTGGAACACCGCAACAAGGCACTAGGACTAGCAAACAAGCCAGCCCAACAAATACTGACTACATAGCAAGTTTGTAATATGTCCTTTCACTATGTAAGGATCACTATATGTTAATAGATCCAACTGACCAAACTTGTCAGATATTTATTTTCCAACAGCCTGACAAGGAAGACTCTTAATCATTCCTCCCTCCCTTCCCCCCCCCACCCCCCCCCCCCTCTCTCTCTCTCTCTCTCTCTCTCTCTCTCTCTCTCTCGTTTTAATCATTAATACTCCCTGCATCCCAGGGAAGCAAACCGAGAAGATATGATTGCATTCATCAACAAGTTCTATGAAGAAAACACTCAACGAATTGAGAGCAAAGAAACTTCATTAAGGCAAAGATGACTTCATGACAGCTTCTTTATTTTAAGAGATCAGTCCCTTGAGGAGACGATGCAGTTGGCAAAAAAGCTTGAACCTAGGTAGCATGGATCAAAATGCAAGGCAAGGACTCCTCAAGGGAAAGAAAGTATGTACGTAAAACTGTCTGATTCTCAAACAAAGCCTACTCTTAAAAATACAAGCATCTTGACACTGGGGAGGCTAAAGTTCCTGAGTAACGTGCTGCAGAAAATGAGCAAATTTTGACCTGGGCAGATCTTTCAGCAATGAGTCTCAAATAAATGGCAGTGATAATGGTTCTGACATGGAATTTGACAAGCTGGGACAGTTGCACAAAGACTTTCATCCTTCTGAGCATCCCCACTCCACTATTTAGTATTGAGTATGGATATAAGTATAGAGGATATACAAACAGCCATGGCAAATCCAAAAGTTTGGTCAAATGTCGAACATATGATTCAGCCTTCAAGGAGAGGAGACAAACAATGCAATTTCGCCATGGTAATGAGCAACTGTATTGGGATACCGATGCAGAGAGTTTTTCCACCCCCCAAAAAGGCACTCAAGGCTCAAACGGGGTAAAAACTTTAAGACTAAAGGGAGCATCTGTGGAAGAGATGTGTACATTCCTATGGATCATGGTACTATGGTAGCACTCATAATTTTAAGAACTCTAAAACAGCTCAAGCTGTGAGACAACCCATCATAGATATGGAGCATAGACTGAAAACTAGAGTGGCAGCTAATGTGAATTTCACCATGAGTTCTTAGTGCTGTCAATTGGCCAAATTTAAGCATTCTAGCATATACCTTTTGTAATGATCTATATGTGCTAGACATGGTAGCCGTTGATATTGTTACGGGATGTAAGTGGCTGAAATCACAAGGAGAAACCTTCATAGAATTTGAGCAGCAGCAGCTATACATGAACTTCTACCATAATGAGAAAGAATCCAATCGGATAGGATCAAGTCTTCTATGAAAGTCATAGCTCCAAAAAAGGCAGAAAAGAATGTGGGGTTATATATTCTAAAGGTGGATGTCTAGGGTGCTCCAAAGGGAGGAAAAATACATATCAACGACTATGCAGTCCCTTCTTTCTACCTTTTCAGATGTGTTTGCCAACACACCTAATAGACTCCCACCAATAAGGGAGGTGGATCATGCCATTCTTTTGGAAGAAGCATCAAAACCTAATAATAAGATTCCGCTTAGGTTGTCAAAGGCGGGAAATCAAGAGGTAGCTAGGCAAGTACAAGAGCTGCTGGACAAAACATTTTTAGGCATAGCCACTCATCAAGGTATTGTTAGCCAAAAATAAGGATGGCTCATTTAGGATGTGCATTGCTTATAGGGATAAGGTCACCATTAAAACTAGGTTTTAATTTCTAGGGTGCTGACTTCTTTGGATCAGCTTATGATTGCGAAGTTCCTCTCAAAGGTTGACCTCAGGTCGAGTTATCATCAAATAAGGGTAATCAGCTCGCTGCACAAAAATGCATCATGAACTAAAAGAGGCTTATAAGAGGATTTGGTAATGCCCTTTGGGCTCGCTACAAACACACACACACAATGCTGAGTGCACGCAACACAGACCTTTTCAGCACTAAACATATTCAGAGAGAAGGAACTGTTACTCCCTAGGGTTGAGGCTTGTTATTTGAGAAAGGAACTAAGTTGCAAAACCCCCCCCCCTTTTTTTTTATGCATCTTAGGAATGCTCGTACGGTCTTTTACCTTGGACCTTAGGAATGTTAGTATGGTCTCTGACTTTGGCGTTTCTGGGCACCCGAAACGGTTCACCGTTTTGGCGCTGTTTTCGAAACCAAAAACGGCATTTAGGCAGGCCAGTTTTTTTTCCCCTTTGTGCAGTGCCTCTGGAGCCTAACCAGGGAGACGTATACATAGTGCAGCAATGTAAGAGCTTGAAATGCTCAGCTATAGAAGCAAAAGTACCAGCACAAATACCCGCCTCAACCACCGAGTAAGAACCCCATTGGCAGGCAGGGCAGTTTTTGCTCTCCCCTCTCATCCGACAACCCCCCTCTCAGCCCACTGCCCCTCCTCCTTGCTCTCCTCTCCAGCATCTCCTCATTGCTCTCCTCAGCCCTTGCCCTCTCCTCTCCTCCTTGCTCTCCTCAGCCCTTGCCCTCTTCTCCTTGCTCTCCTCAGCCCTTGCCCTCTCCTCTCCTCCTTGTTGTCCTCTCAGGCCTTGTTGTATGACATGTATTAATAATTATTATATATATATAATATATTTTATTAACCTTAAAACCAAAACTCCATTTCCACCGTTTCTTCCGGTGACTGAAACTCCCAAATACTGTTTTGTGCCAGTTTCTGTTTCCCCATTTTCGAAAGTCGTGGGAACTATGCTTTGGACCATCTAATTTATAGCAGCTTTTGATGTAACCATTACCTTGTCGTATGCACTATGAATTCTATTATAATGCACACTCCCCTTATAAAATCTATGTTGGAAACTACTGCTTCTGACTAGACAATAATGGAACCATTTATGAAAGGCAATGGGCAGCAGTAGTACATACGCTTCAAGAAGAAGGGTACAACAGTGAGACTGGTAGTTGTACCCTCAACTTAATGCTTCAAAAAGGGATACATGTGATTAACTAACTCAGCTTTGCTAATCGTTTTGATTAGGAGCTACTTAAAACCAGCTCGGCCACAGAGATTTCACAACCAAAAAGTCTCACCTAGTATGAGCACTATGAGATTTAGCAAGTCATTATGATAGCAAATTGCCTTTCTGTTTTAAGACGTATTATGGGTGGAGTTACGATCAATAATTTTATTTAATGTGGGCACCTAGACCTCACATGATATACCTTTGTAATACTAGAATAAGTCCAATCATACAAATTTAGAATTTTGTTGTTCTAAAGACCTCACATGAGCTTGGTGATTCTAGTCTGCAAGAATAACCACGGGATCTGAGGTGTTCAGTATCAAGTATAACAAACCAGAAAAATAGCACTAATAAAGATGATGTGGACTGCATAATGATTGCAAACTTCTGGTCCAACAATCATGCATAAGAAGAAAGCTCTCAAAAAAGGGAATCAAAAAGGAAAGATGATTAGCTATATATTCTTGCACACACCTTTATTGTGTCCTCTTGTGTCACATCTAGTCGTAAAACGGTCAGCTGTGATGGATGTTGTTCCTTTAAAGCTCGAAGATTGTCTGCAGAGTCTGGAGTTCGACATGTTGCAACCACAGAGGCCTCTGGATGCTTTGACAGAAGTTGTTGAGCCTGTCAAACAAAACACAATTCATTAGTTGCCTGGTACCTTACACTTTGAACAAACAACGAATAAATTTCAAGGCATGTCACTGAACATAGTGGACTATTCCTTCCACTCAACAACTTCAAAAAGCAGCCCAAACACACTTCCTAGAAGAAGCACAATATAAACATGCACTTCCGCATATCGTTGTCACTAAGTTTTTACTTTTCTTCCTACCAAGAGACACAATCGATAAAGTGAATTGAAACCAATCCTCACGACAACCACCATAATCCAATCCATTAAAAAGGATTCACAAAAACAGTTTAAATGAAACTTCACAACTTGCCAGGGATCATCAAATATGCTGATATCACCTACACTCATTGTGATTGTGATCCTGTCATATGCTACACTAAGTTTTCAGGTCACGTGTTCCACTAAGAAAAGGCCATTGTGACACACCAATGACCACACATCTTTCATGCCAGCTTTCCATGCCTAGAGAATATGCACTTTGTTTGCATTCCATAGTAGGACATGGGAAAAGAACGGAATATATGAAGCCATGAAAACTGCAATTTTATCCTAAAAACAGCATTATAAGCACAGGGTATATGTGGTATTCAGTTCAAGAACTTCCGAACCCAAAGCGTCAAGCCATATGCTTCAACAAGATTCAGTTCAAGACCTCCCACACCAAAAATCCAAGCCATATTATTCTGCCTTTTATGCCAAGGCGGAAGGCAACTCCTCCTTTCCAAGCCAGAGCATTTGAGAGCAGAGCAAATCAAATGCAGTCTCGCTCAGCCAAACAGTTGTGCAGAGTGGCCTTTCTTCCATGTAGGGATGCCCATTGACAAAAAGTTGCCAAGACATAGGAGTGGTTGCCAACTTAACTGCCTCAAAACTTAGCATCGACCAGCTGCTGCAACATGAACAAAAAATGAACGAGAGCTGCGTGTCCACACCTATGGCAGAGAACACATTCAAAAAATCCCAGGGTTAAGCCTCAGGTATGGCCTTCGCTCGGCTTTAAAAGCTTCAAATCATAAAATAGTACTTCACGATCTAGAGGACTACACTTGCATGTGAGGAGTAAATGACCGGGGTGGACTACAACATAGAATATTGCATGAATACCTAAAAAATCGAAGAGTGCCCATAACAGCTCGTGAGTTCTAAAAACCAAATCGCTGAAAAGTACCTAAATTTGGCCCAGCATATATGAAATGAACTTTCAACTCCAGACCTTTGCAAGCCTTCAAACTGTCCAAATTAGAACCTGTAGGTTGCCTAGCATGGAAATTTCATTTGCGTTACAAGCTTCCAGGAAGTGGGAATAACAATCTCTTCGAAGCTTACCTACCAGATTCTACCTCACAGATGCATACAGCCTGCAGCCTTCAGTAATCAAACTTGCCTAGCAAACAATATTTTCACAAAATGCGTTTAGCGCTCAAGTGAGACGCATGCAGAAAATGCCATCATCCAATGTTGGGAAAGGGTTGCCTACACTACAAACCCTTGGGGAAATGGACTTTACCAACATGTCACTATTCTTTTAAAACAACGGGGAGAGCAGGTCTATCTAAGGGTTTTCTGATGGCCAAGCGTCGACATTGCTGCCATGTGAAAACGATAAAAGCGTCAACATTGCTGCCATGTAAAAATGTGTGGCCAGTAAAAGCCCCCCAAAGGTGATGAAAATGGGTGACAGGAAATCCAGAGAAGATGAGCAATCTGAAATGAGGGGAGGAGGAAAAAGAGAAGCTACTCACGAGAGCAAGGCCGAGGCCACGAGAAGCTCCGTTGACGAGGGAGACGGGATGAGCGGAGCGAGGTGGAGCATCGGTGCAGAGGAAAGCAGAGGGAATGCGAAGGCAGCGAGGGCTGGAGCAACCCAAATGCCGAGCTAGCAGTTTGAAGGACGCCATAGCTGAGCTCTCCTCAGTTGGCGATGAACAGGAACTGGGCCGCTGTGGTTTAGGGCAGAGACTTTAGTGTGTCATTTGTAAGGAGAGGTTTTAGGAGGGTTTTTGTTAGACAAGGCTTGGTTGTCTCAAACTTGGGAATCTTTGATGGTTTTTCTTGAGAATTTGCACATTTCTTAGGGGTGGTTTCACCCACATGTGCGCGCAATTGAAATTTGACTGTCCGCCCTGTAAACCACACATTCAAGCATCCTTCGGTCTTTGCTTTCGCAAGGCGCGGACGCTCCCCATGCAAGTACCCAATAAATGCACTGTATCATTCTCCAACGAGATGTTGCCTCGGCTAATAAAGCCAATAGCCTGCAGACCTAAGGGACCCAGGTTTAGTTCCTAATTGGCTCAAACCTAGCGAACATACTCTTAGCGGCATGTTGAGGTCGCTCGAATTTTATCCCTCACCCGTCCATGACTAAGCATCCATGTCATTTTGTTTAATCCCAACAGGTGGATGGGTGTGAAAGTGCGTTCTTCTGGAGGCTACTTTTAATTGGAGCACCCGCCATCCACCCATTCTTGGGCAGACGCACATGAAACTAAAATATAGCTAGCTTGCCTAAAATTTTGTAAATATTACAAAATTGAAAAAAAATTTACAAGAGAGTATGAAAATGTTGCAGCCTCATTGTATATAGTTTGCAGTTCCTAGTAAATAGCTCTTGATAAACATATATTAATTAAGGGAGGGAAATTTTGTTGCTAGTTGCCTCATTTAATTGCGCACAATTGTTTTGTGATTTTAGATGACATGGAGAATCATTGTCTTCTTCTTTCTTGTTCTATGGCACTGTTTGTTACATCATTATAATGTTTACTGAACCCTCATTGCAGTTGTTGCTATTGTTGATTCACTACTATTGATTTTAGCACTTCAAATATAGTCCTTAACATTGAGAACTTTGACAAGAGTTTGTGAATGAAGCTTTAATCTGAAAATTCGTATTTTTATTTTTCTAACCAATTCCTCCACTCTCTTTTAACTAAATGAAGAAATATTTTCTACAAGCGAAAATGAAAATGTTGCAGGTTCATTGTAAATAAATTGCAAGTTTTCTATGAACACTGGTCTTAGTGAGTAGCCATTCCTGATAACATATATGAATTAAGGGAATTCATGGGCAAATTTGGATCTTGCAATTTTGAAGTTTGTTAGTTGCCTCATTAAATTGCATGTAGCTGTTTTGTGAGTTTAGATGACATGGAGGATCATTGTCTTCTTCTTTCTTATTCTATGGCACGGTTTGTTAACATCATCATAATGTTGGCTACTGTTGATTTGCTACTATTGATTTTAGCACTTCAAATATGGTCCTTAATGTTGAGAACTTTAACAAGAGTTTGTGAATGAAACTCTAATTTGAAAATTCAAATTTGGCTTGCCCCCTAATAGGGTAGGGCTTAGTATACATTTGAGTTTGAAAGTGGAAAATATGGGCTCCTATGATTTTCGAATTACAAGGTTTACTAAAATCTCCTATTTGCCCACGTGTTTGGTGGTCATTCTATGGTTGTCTTCCACATGATGTGGTTCTCACTCCCCATAGCTCGACGCCTTTGCATGAATGAGAAATGTCGCACGAAAGAAAACTTCAGCCGATTGATGGCATGCCATGCTGCAGGCGGTGCTCTGGATGTTGCAACGACATCCAAACACTAGGTAACTTGGGACTTTCACATGGCGATAAAACTTCATCCGGTTGATGGCGTGCCTTGCTGCAGGCCATTATGTGGATGTTGCAAAGACAATGAAACACTAGGCAACTCGGGGATTTTGCATGGCGGTGCATGTTGCAGCTCATGCAAGTTCTTCAACACGAAAATGGCAGTATGTGGACGTCTCTGTGTTTCGACATTTCATTTCTTAGCGGTCTCCATGTTTGGGTTGTTTGGTGCATGGTGCATTTTGGCAATGGCATCTTAGATGATGTTCCTGTTGTTTTTGTGTAGTTTTCTTTGGCATTTTGCAAAAAATGGGTCATTAGTTCATGTTTTGGTGCCCTCCTGCCTTCTATATAAGCATCGGTCATCTAGCATCAAGTCATTGTTTTCTGCTATGTCTTTCACATTTGCTCTATCTATGTTTCCTTTGTATTTCGCACATACCATGGAAGGCTACAAGAGACAGGAGGGATCCATTAAGTCCATGGACATGGAGCTTATGGCACCTAGAAGTCACTATGTGAATGATGAAAATGGGGGACTTAAGCCCTCATTGGGGTCGCAAAGGGGCGTTGGGGGACTTAGTCCCAAATACAATTGTGCGATATGGTTTACCTTGGATATAAAAGAGTCAGAACCAGGAAGAACCCTCTATTCGATAGGCATATAATGACACTACACTTGCATCTGCTTCAAATTGGAAGGGAGGAAAGAAGATCCAATTGTGAGGGGCAAATGTGTCTTTGATATTTCTAGAGGCCCAAGGCAGGCCGCAGACATGTGCATTAGGGGAATTTTGATGTGGACCATGGAATGTGACTATCTAGGATTTGGAGAGTGCACAGGTATGTGCTTTTGCATGTCTATTGATACCTTTATGATTCTACTGTGGTGTGATCTATGGATGTCTAATGACCTATGTTTCCATGCATATATGTAGGACTTAAAACACAAGGGTACCATGCTTGTCCTATTTGTCACACTAGTTTGAATGCGCGACACTCTAAACATATGAGGAAGATTGTTTACGAAGGTCATGCTCATATCTTCTACTTGATCATCCTGCACATGAAGGTCATGCTCAATATCTTCCGCTCGATCATCCTGCACATGAAGGTCAGTTTGATCCACCACCACCGGTCTATAGGAAGGAAAGTGCCTAGATTCGGGATTGGAGAGCTAATAGTGAGGATCCTCCTCTTGGTATGGATTGGCTGCCTATCTTGCACAAGCTTACACATTGGGGCGAGTTACAAATCAATCACTTCTTAGATCCCATGCATATCTTCAAGAATGTGGGGGCTTGTATTTGGGCACACTTGGTTGGTGACAAAGACACAAAGGGAGTGAGAGAAGACTTGCATGAGATGGGTAGGATGCCTCATTTGTGGCCCCAAGAGCGTGTGCGTAAAACTCAAGAGTGTGGTTCTACATCTCAGGAGGGTGGTTCAGGAACCCAAGAGTATCCTCCTAGAATTGTTCTCCCAAAGGCACCATGGATCCTTGCCAAGGTAGAGGAGGCAAGGTTCAAGGTGGATATTGCATCTTTTAGGACACCCCGAGACACATGCGTTGCCTGAGGGGAGCGTTTACAAAGAACAATAAGCTTAGTGACCTCAAGTCCCATGATTGGCACAAGGTCTTACAAGTACTCTACATGTTAGCTTGAAACAAGAGTAGAACTAAGCTTGTGATGCTTTCATGTAACTTATATGATTGTGACACATTGTTATAACTCCTTTGTTGCTTGGGTAGTTTATCCTCCCAATTACAATGAGAGGATGCTTATCAGAATATGTTAGAAATGCTATCCACAAGATCAGTGGCATTGTTAGGTATGCTTACTATCATCTTCATTATATTTCATACAATTTTAAATGATGGATATAAAATATTGAATCTTACAAGTGCATGTGGAATAGCTGTATCTCACAAAAAGAGATCTCTATATTGAGCATTGAGAGGGCTAAGGTGGACTCCATTAAAGTTGTGTGCTTGCTTGAGAAGCACTTTTCCTCAAGCATTATGATGACTCAAGTGCACTTACTTGTACACATAAGAGCTAGACCCGAAGCAAGCATGGCAGAGGGATGACTTGTGCAAGGGTCATTAGTATACATCACAGAGTTTCTTGCATCCATGGATCCCAATATGTCACATGCTTGGAACATCAAGGACAATCATCATGTCATTGTAGAGGTTCCCCAAGGTAAAGGGGTTGAAGAAAGATGAGCAAAGAGCAAAGAGAGAAATTCAATAAGTTGTGTCCTCAGTAGTCCCGAGATGCAAAGATGCATGGAGAGATATGAAGAGGCCAAAGCAAAAAGAATAAATGAGAGGGAAACATTTAGAGTCATGCACAATCGGAGTGTTGGATCTTGCTCTTCTCCCAAGACACAGTTCCGTGATTAGCTACAAGAAGCTCTTCGTGAAGCCAAAGATGATGGAGAGGACGTAATTGATCGAGAGCAGGAGCTTAAAGTCGGATATATACCACATGTAAGTTTTTAACCTTTCTACTTAATTTGGGTATTTATGATCACAATTGCTACAAAATGCATCCTCATTGTTTTTATCATGTTCTTTTATAGTACAAAAAGTATAGTGCATTATGGTCACATGGACGGCATTTTTGTGTGAAACACATCGATTCAAGGAGAGTTACATATGATTGTGGAGTCATGGCTAACTTTGTACAAGATAGCAGAGCAAGTGCTTCTAATACCAATCTTCTCTCCTCGCATTTAGATTATTGTGGGACCATTTGTGACATCTATGAAGTTGATTTTAGACGATTTAGTATTTTCATTCTTGATATCAAATGGTTTAGAACTATCTTCAATGGTCCCAATGCTACACAAGAGAGATAGCTATGGTTTCTTTGCCATTGACTCCACTAGACCCTAGACCGATGAAGCGATAGTTTTGTTCTTCCTAAGCATTGTAAATAGGTACACACTAATGAATTGATTAAAAGCTAATATCTTTGTTTTCAAACAAATGTTGGTAGATGTTCATATATATATATATATATATATATATGCTTGAGCATAAATGAATATAATTACTAGCACCTAATTTGTATCTTCAATGTAGGTGGTCTTTCATCCGGCTCATTTGGATTCAAGATGGTGGTACGTGGTCCAAGTTGCTCCTCGAAGCAAACATATTTTTGAAGAAGGAATGTGGATATGAAGATGCCGGTAGAGATCCAAATAATGATGCCGATGGATCTAGGGAAGAGGATGAAGATGATGATATGGGCCACAAAGAAGGTGACAATAATGACACTGATGGAGGAAGGTGGAGATCACGAATTTGGGGAAGAAGAGGGAGAACTAGAGGCCGGTGAACTAGAGGATCAAGTCTTAGGTAGACATACAATAGGGGATGATGATGTAGGTGATCAAATGTATGTAAACCTTGAGATAGACATATTTGGCACGCAAGACTTGGCTCAATATGAAGCCGTCGATGTAAATGCTACTTATTCATAGCTTTGACATCGAGGAGACTTCTTATGTGTAATTTGGCCCTCATATATTTATAGTTACATTTTGTACATTACTTTGTATGTTAAGTTCACTATCAATATATGAGTGTTTAAATTTGGTGTACATACTCTTATGTTTTTAATCTGTCAAATGACCAAACTTGTGGTCCAAGATTATTTTGGGACCCTTGGAAATGACGTTCTATAAAAACATTGGTATAGAAAATTGTATCTGGAAGTCGATGAAATTGTCAGTGCAAGGGTTGGTGGTAGTCTGTATGGTAGTCGATATATATGTCAGTATATATTAACCCCTATACTGGTATATATATCGACTACCATACCGACTGCTATTTTGATGTCTACACTGACACCTTCCCTGCCCACCAATCATATCGACACCTTCCCTACCAACCGTACCGACGATCTTTGTGCCTGCACCGCGTCAATAGCTAGTGTTGAAAAGAGGCTCATGTCTTGTAGTGCAACCATCGATATTTAATTCCTCTCTTTAGCTTGAGCCTTGGGGGTTCTACCAACTATGGTTATCATTGCTAATTTCATCAATGGAAATCCAGCCAAAATAAAGACCAAATATTATGAGACATACTAATGAGTTAGACATGTTCATTGGTTCATGGAATGCTACATAGAGACCAACAAGCTCAGGTTTATCAATGTTCATGCCATGTTTAACAAACACAATACAAATGAACATAAGACTAATATTTTATGTACAATCTAAGTATTAAGAATTTTTAAAATAAAAGCAATGAAATCATATACTAATCTAATTCCCTATTTTATATTTTGCTCATGTGTTCTAATTGCCTTGCAGATGTCTAGTTAGACATTAGCATTATCTATAGAAGAAGCACACTACTTACCCATAAAAGGTAATATTTTTGCATCTAAGATCATCAAAGTATAACAAAAAATAGAGCTGAAAGCAAAAATGAAAGGAAAGATGAAAATATAATCTGATAAGAGCACTTAAGCTTCTCTGATCACATCTCCCCCCTTAGGGAGAAATCACAAAGGGTTTAATATGGCAAACATGAGCACTAGTGAGGCGACTGTTGGAGAGTCTTTGCAACTAGTAAGTGAAACGATAGATTTGCTTCAGCACCTTGTATGGATCGAGCCAATTATGCATGAGGCTTTTTGAAAGACCACTTTCTAAATGGGATAATAGGTAGATACTAAGGCCAAGCTAGACTACATTGAAGATTTATTCTAGCTTCATTATAGTATCTTTGTTGGCATGATTGAGCAATCTACAAATTCCACAATAGTGTAGACCTTAGGATCGGTTGGACTTCTTGTTGCAGATGTTAATACCAATCAATGGCATCCAAAAATTTGGACAAAATATGCATCTCTAGAAGCTAGGGTGAGAAGTGTGGATCATGACCATCCAAAGTTCGAAAAGGGCTGAAATGTATAGAAGCTTGAACAGTTGTGCCATTACTTGTGACTTGAAATTAGTGCCTTAGTCTGAAAGAGCTATAGTTCATGCCTCGTAACAACATTGTCGATGAAAAATTTAGCAGTGATATAAGGGACAGCAGCAACTTCACACCAATGAGTGAATATTTTGTGAGATTAATGATATATTTGTTACCAGATAAGGATTGTGGGAAAGGACCTATGACATCACATGAGACTAACTCGAATAGCTGACTAACAAAAATGCTTTCTAAGAAACTAGGATTGATTTGGTGGCTTGACACAATCTATAGGCTTTTAAGTGTTCAATAATGTAGCGTCGCATTTTGGCCCAATAATATTTGGTTCTAATGGCTTCTTAAACTCTATAGATCTCGACATGACTAAACATAGGATGAGCATGAAAGTGATCTATGAACAAGAAACATAGGGATTTAGGGATATACAGTCATGGATTCTTATTGGGAGTGACAACATTCTGTACTTTGTCACTCCCTCCAGAATGTTGCTTTGAAGTACAATACAGAATGTTGCTTTGAAGGCTATTGAAATTGTTCTTGGTCTAGAGGCTTAGGGTGTCTAAGATCTTATATAATATGAATGACTTCTGGATATTTCTGTTGAAGGTATGGAAAGACTCACATATTAAGGAGGGGACAAGTTTGGTTCTCACGAAAAGTGGAAAGCAAAGGAGAGTCGGAGGATGATGGACTAAGAGTGAGATGAAGGTTAAGAAATTAGTGAGTATTTTAGACGACTGCTGGACATGAAAGGGCATCTACAATGACCTTGTCTTTACAATGTATTTTGAATGTATAATCTTGTAAGGCCAATATCCATCTCATTAATCTTGCAGGGGGATGCTTCTTTTTCAAGAGAGAGATTATAGGTCAATGTGACCAATTTGAACCAGTACATCTATTCCATGCAAATGTGGATGTAGTTTGGTGAATGCCAAACAATTGCAAGAAGCTCCTTCTCCATTGTAGAATAGTTTATCTTAGGTGTAGTGAGAGCTCAGTTGATCAAAGCTATGGGTCACAGATCATGCCACCATCTTCTTGTAGTAAGACGGCTCCAATGTCTTGCTTTGATGCATTTGTGCACAACAGAAATGGTTTGTTGAAATCTCAGTACTTAAGAATGGCTGATGTCAATACCATTTTTTAAAAGTCGGCATATGCTTGCTCACAAGATTGTGACCAATGAAAATTTACAATTTTTTCCAAAAGTTGGAAGAGAGGAAATGAGACTTTGGCAAATTCAAGAAAGGAGTTGTGCCATTCAAGATCCCAAGAAATCTCTGAAACTGTTTAACTATTTGAGGAGGTGGATAATCCAAATGGCTTGAACCTTGTTGGGATCCATTTGAAAGCTGGTAGCTGAAATAATAAAACCCAAGAATTTGGCAGAAGTCTATGCCCACTAACATTTCTTGAGCTGTAGCTTCAAATTGTACTTCAGTAGCCTTCAAAGCACTTCCTCCAGCCAGGACCTCCATGTGTTGAGAGTGAACTTAAATATCATCCAAATAAACCACGAGGAACTTCTTCTGAATGAGATTGTAGAAGATGGTGTTCACCATCCATTGGAATGTACTCGAGGCATCAGAAAGATCAAAAGGAATTGATACAACCATTGTAGGAGTACGAAATGCCATATTCATAGCATCTATGGGATCGAAGGGCATTTGCCAATAACCTGTAGCTAAGTCAAGAGAAGTAAAATACCAGGATTCATCCATATGAGGCAATGGATAAACATTATGAATTGTTATAGCATTCAAAGCATGATAATCAATGCAAAAGCATATATCACCATTGGCCTTCTTGGTGAGATGTAGCTCTGTTGCCCAAGGACTCAAAGAAGGTTGTATCACTCCTTTCTGAAGCATTTCTTGGACATCCAAGTTGATGCATTCAATCTGCTTTGGAGAGTGTTGATGTGACGAGCCATTTTGATAGGAGATGTTGACTCCGTCCGAATAGAATGATGTATAGGTGCAGTGGTCCAAGAAGGGAGTGAGGGGTTGGGTACAACATATTGGAATTGAGGAGTTGGCAAATTTTTTGGACATGAGTAGACATAAACAGGATTTTGGCTAACTATGAGTAGGCAATAGATGCAAATGTCCCCCACTTTTCCCACGGGACTGAATTGAGGATTAGATTGTGGTTACAAAAATCTAGAATAGCCTCAATTTGCTCAAGCCAATCACAACCTAGTGCAAGGGAGAACAAATGTTTAGGAAGCACATAACCATTGTGAGAGAACGTTTTACTAGAGACACTAAAAGAAATATTGGTCAAAGTATTAGAGGAGTACAAGGTTTGTTTGTCTCCAGAAAAGGACCTGTATGGGCAAACCCAAAAAAGTAGAGAGGTTTAATTGTTCCAGAAGAGCAAGGATAATGGATGAGATAGAAATACCAGTATCAATGAGAACTAAGAAAGAATGATGACCCACTACGATAGAGAGAACACATACTTTGCACGGCTGCTAGAGGTGGAAACTTGATAATGTAGTCGAGGGCGCCCTAACACCCAACTGCTTAGGCATTTTTCGGGAGTTCATCCAAGGATGGCGTGTCGATTTAAACATTTTGGACATAAGATTTGGACGAATGAGCCTTAGGTGAGCAACAATATTTAGTCACATGCCCATAACGGTTACAATTGAAACATCTTGGTTGGCCTTTGTCATAACGATCTAGAAGACAACCTCCTTGTTCACTACTTCGATTGTCAACCTTGTAGCAATCCACTTCTTGACCACATTTTGTATGTCAATGTCCATGGGAACAACTGTATTAGGAATCACTTTTCGCTTAATCATATGGACCAAAGGATAGTATGGGCTGAGCATTTTTAATCCAAACACACGATTCAATGCGTTGAGCAGTTTGAACTGCTTCATAAAATGTACGAGGTCCTTGATCTCTGCTGCACCTTGAGATATCATGACAGAGCCTGGGCCACAGGAAACCTCTTTTGACATTGAAGGGTCTTCTTGTAAGAGTAGTTGATTGAGTTTCACAACAAATCAAACTATAGGTTCATCCTCATTCTGGGAAAGTTCATGCAATTGTTGCAATGCCGTCTGAGTGACATTGGTGTGTGCGAAAGTTTGCAAGAGCTATGCCTTGAGAGTCATCTAGTGTGATTTGTGAGCCTTCGGTTGTTGCATGAACCAGTCGTTGCCATGCCCTCTACTGTCCTCAATTCCACTCATCAGACCAAGCGTGGTATTTAGTGATGTTATCAAAATCATCATTCCACGCCATGACATCTTCAGTTGGTAATCCATGAAAGGATTTGGGCTGCACTTTGTGATCAATTCGATGCTAAGCAGGTTGGGAATGATGTTGTTGATGTGAGAGACTTGAAAGGAGAGCCTAATTGGTTTGGGCTAATTGATTCATTAGGTGGATGACATGTTCGGTGTTTGGAGTCTCTTGGAATTGGTGTTGGGAACTGAGATCAGGCATCTGGTGTTCTAGACCGTGATGGATAGGGGAACAAGGATAGGACATGATTAAATGGCATCTCCACCAATCTATGTGAAAAGCTCAGACACACGAGAGGTTCTATTAGTCCCCTAAAATCCATCTGTCGCTTCTCTGACAACTTGCATTCCTTTAATCCAAATCCGATGACAGTTACAACTACTTGCCCAGCTTGGGCCACGCACTTAAGAGCACTTAAGCTTCTCTAAGCTCTTATCACAGTATTGACAATTTTGAATTTCTATTTAACAATGTAACATGTTACGAGCAAATCTGGTCATGGGCTACTAGTTGTTTTCCCCTCCAATAGGGAGCCATAAAAAATGATAACAAAATCATGCAAACACAGCACAACTTCTTTTTTGAAAAATAAACATAAAAAGCACCTTTTTCCAAACTATGGAGACAAAATACACAAATTTATGTCAAATATCTTGTAAAAATAGCTACTTTTATGGAAAAAACATGACTTACATCTTACTCTAAAACCTAGAAACGTCCAATATTATGAATTGGAAAGAGTGTTCTAACCTTTAATTTGGAAAACATGACAAATTACAAAGGATAAGTAACTATTCTATTCAACTAGGAAAGTCCTTGGACCTTTTGCTTCAATATATCAATTAATTTTCAGTGCTTAATTGTCCAAATTTTTATAACTCAAAAACCACACACAAGAATTTCTACAGCTTGCAATTTAAACATTTCTACACATTAATGAGTTCCACTTTTCTTTTTAAACATCTTTGAATCAACTTTCTCAAAAGCACTTTTGTTAAAAGAGTTTTATACCAATTACTTCCATAGAAGTAACAACATTGCCTTCAAGTATAAGTTTTGTACCAATATATGTTTTCAAACTCCATGTTGTATGTAATGTGCTATCCATAAACCTATAGGAATGCATTGTCTTTAAAAAAATATTTCTTTTAATACAATGTTAATCAAATGCTTAAATTTAAGAATATTTCAATATTAGCATAGGTAGTTATATGGAATTCATGGCCATAGAAGAGGTTTGTTAAATGTAACTTAGATGTTTTTAGATTTAAATATTAACTAGAGATGTTTATCATCTTACATTATTTGGATCAAATAGTTAACTTTCAATCTCAATCGTGACGATTTTAAGTTTATCATCTACTTTATTTCAATCCAAGCCATTGTGATGTCAACTTGGATTTTGGAATCTGAAATTGGGTAACGGATTGAAATATTTGTCGAGGGAGTGAAATTTTCGTTCAAAAAAAGGAGAAAATGGAGCGTTCCAAAATGTGTGAAATCTCACTTTCATCCAATGAAACTTTTCGTGCCAAAATTTCCCGTTGATAGGAAAAAAATCGTCCAAAAATTCCATTGATGGAAAAATTTTCGTCCATCAAAAAATTTTTGTCGACAGAAATTTTTCCCATCATCAAAATCGAGATTCCAGAATCCACAAATCGTTGACAGAAATCTCAGTCCATCGATGGAAACTTTTCTTCCATCGATGGAATTTGGGATTCCAAAATCCACTTGGATTATGGAATCCCGATTTTGATGACGAGAAAATTTTCCATCGATGAAAAATTTTTGACGCTTTTTTTTAGTGATGGAATTTTTGGACGTTTTTTTTCCCATTGATTGGAAATTTTGGCACTGAAAGTTTCATTGCATGAAAGTGAGATTTCATGCATTTTGGAACGCTTTGTTTTCCCCTTTTTTTGGATGGAAATTTCACTCCCTCAAATAAAATTTCAATCCATCACCGAATTGCGGATTCCAGAATCCAAGTTTGCATCATAATTTTCAAACAACAATTGTTCTTGTTTTAATGACTTAGAAATTATTTTTTATATACTAGAAGTTATATTTTTTTAATGATGGCTTAGATTGAATAAAGTAAACTCAAAACTTACTACCATCTAAATATTGACCATTAGGTGGAAATTGAACTCATTTGGTCTGAATGACAATAGATTATATTATTTTCTTTTCTGAACTTTGACCATTTAGATAGTCTAGTTACTATCTAATTCTAGAGACATTTTAAGTTTCAATAAACCTCTTCTATGAGCATGGACTCCATATACTTATTTATCTTAACATAAAAAATATGCTATAATTCTAATATTGGAATGAACTACACTCATTGAGATTAAATTCTTTAATTTATTGTAAAAAGTAAACGATGTATTATACATTTCATAGTCATGCATATTCACTAGTAGCTCTTAAAATATTAGATCATATCATTGACTTGGTTTTTTTATTTTTTTTGTTTGATATGAAAAGCAAAAATAATCGTACCTTTAAACTAGCAATAAGTAAACGAAGTTCAAAAGTATACTTAGTTTGCAAAATTTATGAAAGTACTTCTCTTTAATGTCACTAGGAGATTGTAAAATTGATTAAAATTTAGAAGTAGTAAAAAATCTAGATAAAGTCTTGCAAATGACAACTCATGACTCGTTGTCGTTTGACATAAGGCCTTTGAAAGGCAAATATCATTTTGATTTTCTATATGAGTACTCAGACCCGTCTACAACGAGTTTGTTTTGCATCTATGGCAAATAATTGTTGATCCTAATGAAGTTTCCAAACCAATAGACTAAGCGATTGATCTAACAAAAAAAGACAGCAACTGTGATCGGAAAACTGGAAACCTTATTGATGTGATTGGGCAAATCCGTCTTCCTGTATAGCATTGCACCTTGTCCTTGGTGCTTTGTCGCAATGTATAGCGCTATTGCTCACAATTCTGTTCTCATCCAGAAAAACTGTTTCAGTTGCTTATAAGAGGAGTGCTAAACTTCGCATCATCAATTTCACTGCAGACTCAGCTCTCATTCCCTTTGCGAAATAGTTTCTTAAAAGAATGTTAAGGCATTCTCTCCTACTCCCAAAAAAAGTGTTATTCCCTTGACTCCGCGTAAACCACGTCGAAAAGTGAGAGCAAGAAATGTCCTTGCGCAATGTTCCATTGTGCATTGCTTAAATAGAAACGTCTTATGTAAAATAGGGGAAGTGTTAAAACCATTGGGGCTTGTACCTGGGATATCAATGACAACAAACTCAAGACAAACACCAATGGGCAAGAAAATCTATTGCAGGGCACAAATAGGAGCATCAAAGGCTCAAATCATTGATGTGTGGCAGATACAAAACCGACTTTCTTTCCTCGGGAAAAAGAGAGGTATTTAAAACTCACCATAAATCTTGAGGTAGTCGTTTATCAAAACAGTTAGGAGTCCGAAAGGCTGTGGATGCACTTGTACAACAATCAGTCAAAAGAGAAAATCAGCCAAAAGGTACATCCAAATAGAGCTCATATCTGGCAAATACAGCGTGAACAACACAGGATGACGGATCCGAAAGAATGCTGTCGCGACCAACAAAACGTCGATGCAGGACTTTGGACATTCTTGGATCTGTAAGGGAATAAATGGGCGTATCTTTTGTGGCTTATGATCTGTTGACGGGCTTAATGAGGAATCGATCATGAATCACGATCTTCCCGGTGGGTTTTTGTTGCAAATTTCATTAAATCAATCACGATTCATATGCTTGGAGCCTCTTTAATGGACCTTGGTGATTCTTTCCCTTTTGATGGTCGTATTTTCACCATCGTTACACTCCAAATTTGTAGTAGCGATAGCCGGTCTGTGACAGTGCTTTTGAAGATCTATACTTCAAACTGATTTTGAATTGAAGATCTATACTTCAAACTGATTCTGAATTTATGTGAAAGCCACAGAGTGACTGAAGTGATGAAATTTTCTTAACGTCAAAGGTCGGATACAGTCGCAAATAACAAAAGTCATGGAATTGAAGTCAAAACAACATGAACAGACACATATATATCCAAAGCTGAACGCTCAAGAGACATCAAAATTTAGAGTGCATAGACTCACTCTCCAGCAAGTGGTTTGGTTCTCAGTCATAGCTTTGAACTCCTAAGGTTGTAAGCTCCTGCGACCTTCCCCCTCCCCCTCCGTACCTCTACCTCCCCCTCCCTCGCCATCCCCGCTCACCTCCGTCTCACCCCCCCTCGCTCCTCCGCTCACCCTCGCCACGCTCACCCCCCCTCCCTGCTCCGTCCACGCTCACCCCCCCTCCACGCTCACCCCCCCCTCCCCGCTCCGTCCACGCTCACCCCCTCCACGCTCACCCCGCCTCACCCTCCCCGCCTCGCTCCGCCCCCCCTCGCCACGCACACCCCCCCCCTCGCGCTCCGTCTCTCCCCTTGCCCCTCCGCTCCATCCCTCCCCGCTTCTGCTCCACTCACACCCCCCCGGCCTCCCGCTCCGCCCACCCACCCCTCGCCCCCCGCCCTCACCCCCTTTCGCCTCACCGCCCCCCCCTCCGCTGTCCGCCCGTCGCTGCTTTTTTTTTTTCGCCTCCCCCGTCCCTTCGTTCCTTTTTTTTTTTTTTTCACCCTTCCCCCCGTCCCCCGTCCGCCTCTCGCCCCACTCCGCCTCTCCCCCGCCCCCGCTTCCGTCCCCGCCTCTTCTCCACCGCCCCCGATCCCCGCCCCCACTCCTCCACCCCGCGCCATCTCCGCTTCCTGCCCCCCATCCCGCTTCCTCCGCCCCCCGCCCTCCATCCTTCCCGCCACACCCAGGCTCCACCCTCCCGCATCTACCCCCCTCCCTTTTTGGGTGGCAGTCTTTTCCTCATCGGAAGCCTCGCAGTTTGTCTTGGCGGTATGGCGGCCCCTTGCCCGGAACCGGAGGCCCAGACGGACCCTCCCTCTCCAGATGCCTACCGCGTCATCCTGACAGAGCAACAATCATCTCGGGTTCAGGAGGTTGCCAATGACTTTGCCCTTACCTCTGTTTATGGCAGAGTCATTGGACATTCCCTCTCCAGATCAGCCATCAGGGACTGGCTCCAATCCACCCTCATGCTAGAGGACGGCCATATTGAGGAGGTGGCCCTTATGGGAAGGGGCATCTTTTGGCTCAAACTCTCCAATGCGAAAGCGGCGAGCAACCTGATTGCTGGCTCCCCCACGACTGTGGATGGAAAGATTGTCATGATAGTCCCGTGGTACCGCGGATTTAGCGCGGCGGATTTTGATGCTCGATTCCGTATACCTCGCCATCCAGTGACGCTAGTTTTTCCAGGTCTTGCTGCTGAGCTACGACCGATTGTCAGGGACCTGGGCTCCCACTTTGGCTGGGTTATGCACGATACTTTCGCCGATGCGGTGACTACGGCAGGAGCCCCCCGAGTCCGTGTGGCTGTGGCGGATCCTGCGACTCTCCCGACAGTGATCGAGATCGTGACAGATGCCGGCAGCATCACCCAGAGCATGGTAGTCACCGGATAGCCAGGGCAGTGTTTGAGGTGTCACGGCTTCGGGCACCTGGCGGCTGTTTGTCCACGCTTCGCCAGCTCTTCTCGACCCCCTCCGCCCCCCCCCTCTCCGCCCCCTCCCCCCCCCTCCGGGCAGCCACGCCAGGAGGAGCAGAGGCAGCCGGAGTCCGGACCAGAGTTAGCTGGCGGCTGGACTGAGGTTAGAAGGAAAAGGGGAAAGAACAAGAAGATTTCTGATAAAGGCAAAGAGGCTGAGGTTACCCAACCTGCAGTTGCACCTCAGAGACCTGGCAGGCAGCCGCCCCCTGGGAGAGCATCTTCTTCGACGGTAGCCCGCCCTCCACAGACTCAGGTCCCCCTCTCCTCCTCTCCCCAGCCTCTTCCCATTCAGCCCCAGGCCATCCCCCATCTGCACCCTACTTCTCCCGACCCGCAGCTTCAGCCCCCCCTCGTCCTCCTCAGTCTTCTCCCCCTCCTTCTCAGCCCCAGTTCCAGATGCATCCCCATCCCTCCCCCCCCCCCCCGCCTCTTTCAGCTCTCCCGCAGATCTAGTTGCACCGACGATTCCTCAGCTGAGGGCAGCTCCCGATCCCCCTCCTCCTCCTCCTCCACTAGTCGCCCCTGAGGAGTCTGTGTTGCCTATTCCCCAGCCTCCTCCCCCTCCCCCTCCGCTGGCAGGACACCCTGAGTCTACACCTTCACCGGAGCAGGCTTCTCTGTCCGCTAGCCCCTCAGTAGCAGACTCCGACGGGCCTCAGCTTCAGGAGACAGAGCTCCCCCGCGACTTTTACAGATCTGGCCCCTGGGACTACTTGGATGTGGCCGACCTCGGGACTTTCCCTGCTTGCCTCAACATCAGTATCTTCCTGCTCCGCAAAGGGGCGGATGGGAAGATAGCCGCCTTGGCCCCCAGGGATGGCCCTAGCTTTGCTTTCACGTTCCTTAGCGACGGCACCGAGACCTGGACAGACGACTCGGTATGGGAGGCTCTCAGGGAGTAGACACATGCTCAGGTTTGCTCCTGGATAGGCCCGTCCGGTGGGCAGCTTCTCGAGACTCAGTGGTCCGAGGGTGACGTGCGCCTACGGTGGCGTTGCGCCGCCAAACGCTTCAGACTGATTGTGATCCTCAGGCCCCCCCTGTCTTGGCCCCTCCCCCAAGATGTCAGAGCCTGGACCCCTCAGAAACTCCGCGCTTTCTACGGTATGACCACCTCAGAGATCTCGAGCTGGCTCAAGAAAGCTTTCGTTCATGGTACCAAAGGCCTCTCGCCTTTGCTGAAGGTGTTGAAGGACGGGCAGGATGACCCCACCTCCCCCTCCAAACCTTCCCATAAGCGTCAGCGTCTCCACTCCGAGATGTCAGCTTCTTCTTCGACTTTGACCGCGAGCAGATAGCTGTTCGCAGCCTCCCAGCCCTCACCATGAGCCTACACCTCGTTTCCTGGAATGTGAACGGGTTTCACTCTTCTGGAACCCGTGGTCCTAGGAAGCTCATTTTGAGACAGGAACTTCAGCCAGCAGTGATAGGTCGTTTGGATGTACTTCTGCTCCAGGAGCACAAGCTTTCTGCGGCTCACTCCCGCAGATGCGGGAAGATTCTCCCTGGACGTTCTCACACTTATTGGGAGCCCTCGATCGGCGCACTGGGGAGGAGTGGTGGTGTTTGTACCTCCGTGGGCGAGCAGCTAGCCCAGGGAGTTTTCGGTCATGGCACGCTGATTCCAGGCCGTGCCCTTTGGGTAGGCCTGGAACTGGAGGGATCCAAAGTTGGAGTCCTCAACATTTATGCTCCCACAGATCTCCGTTGTAGAGCCACCTTCTGGAGGACACTTACAGGGATTCTCCCAGACATGGATTCCTGGATTGTTGGAGGTGACTTCAACAATCTGGAGACCTTGGAGGACCAGCAGGGCAGAGGACCGGAGTTTACAGGTATGTCTCAGGCAGAGCAGTCAGCTTGGGATAAAGTTAATAAGATTAAGGTGTGTGCAAAGTATCGTATCCATCGTACTAAGGAACATACGATGGGAGCAAGCATATGCATATTGTTTGATACTCGGATATGAGACTCCGCGAAAAACAAGAAAATAAGAATGTTCACCCATGCAAATGGTATTAAAGTAAGTACGATTAAGGCAAGGATGGTGGGAGAAAGCGGATGCAAAGTTTCATACCCGATGGGGTATGAAACTTTGCATGGGTATTAAAGTAAGTACGATTAAGGCAAGGATGGTGGGAGAAAGCGGATGCATATTTTTCGATACTCAGATATGAGATCGGTGGAAAATAAGAAAATAAGCATGCCCACCCATGCAAATGATGTCTGATGGGTATGAAACTTTGCACGGACCTTAATGTGAATAATATTAAGGAGTACATGTGCAAAGTATAGTACCCATCGGGCAAAGGCACGTACGATGGGAGCAAGCATATGCATATTTTTCGATACTCAAGTATGTGAGACATGGTGGAGAATAAGAAAATAAGCATGCCCATGCAAATGGTATTCGATGGGCGTGATGCTTTGCATGGGACTTTAAGTGAATAAGATTAAAGCATGTATAAAGTATGGCACCCATTCGACAAAGGTGGTACTATTTCCCCTACATATACGTACCCTTGAGAACCATTGATGGTGACATTCCTCTACTATTGACGTGACATTTCATTATATGCCTCTCTCAAAACCCCTTGTATCATTATGCCATGAATCATCAAAAAAATGTCCAAGGGAAAAACATCCAAAATAGCCATCATTATAGAATCTGTGTTAGTGTCGGTATATACCGACACTAAAGAGTGTCAATATATACCCAACATAAAACCCACCCGTGAGCTATACTGATGTTTTTCAGCTAAACATTGGGAGGTAGGCATCCGAAAAGGACGAAGGTTAGTAGTACTATTTTCTAGTCACTTCCATATTAACAAAATTCCCAAAGTTAACAGGATTTTCCTCATTTGGGAATTTGAAGTACACCTAAAAATTTCCAAATTCTCTAATATGGTGTTTAAAAAAATTTCCAAAGTTAATTGGTACAAAAAGTGTTAGCCTACTCTCTTTGTACGAAAATTTATGCAACCAGACTATTACAATGAATTTGAGCATAGCACTGCTTTGAGCATGTTGTTATTAAATTGTGTCATATTTTTCAATGCTCTGCTTTCATTTTCAAACTATAATGAACTCTTTCTACAATGAACAAATAGTCATTAGTTCAATTTTATGGCAATCTACCATTAACAATTTGGTGACCATAATCTACCAAAGAAAATAAAGCTTCGCGTAGAGGGGTTCATGTCCATCTTTGAACAGTGCACTGTGCCAACAATGTTAAGTGTTGCATTGGGAATCCATCTTCATCACTTAATGGAGATGATGACACTAGGATGGGAGCTATTGGGCTCTAATTCCCATCTAGTCACAATAATTTTAGTCACCTCCACCACCTATCTGCTATCATCAACACAAGCTAACTAGTACACGTCTGCAATTCATCACTGGACTTCAAACAACCATCACCATGGCTATCAAATACCCTAAGTTTGTTGGGTAGTCTTTGGAGAAAGTTGATGCCCACATTATCGTGTTTAACAGTCCTTGGAAGGTGAATGTTTTGGGCCAGTGGGTTGTGCCAGCGGGGAAGAAGACTTTGCCAACACTTGACTTCTAGAGCTTTCAACCATGCAAGGATGATGCATCACTCTCAAAGATATGAGCACCAGCCATGGTCTCATATAAACTTTTTCCAGCACATGCTTTGTTTGAGATGTTTCAACTAAAGCCTCGAGCATGGATGAAGCCAAATCAACTACCAATATTGCCCCTTTCAATAGGCTATCCAGACCTTTGATAAAGTAGGATTTCAAGATCTCATCTCAGCATCTATTTGTTGATTTCTCTAAGCCATCTATTGGACCACAATGGCTAGAACCTCACTATATATTCTTCCCACTGTCAAATCATTTTGTTTCATCCAACTCAACTTGGCTAGCACATGAACATATGTCTTTTCCTCCTTGTATTGTGGGCACCAAGAATGTGTCCTTGAGAGCATCATATGTGGCAAAGATCACTATGCTATACTACACAATTCAAACTATCACTATCCTTTGAATGCTACTTTCTTTTGCACCTAATAGAGTAATTAGTATGGTTTCAAAAGTGTCACCTAGATGGGTAGAGCTATAATAGCTATTAGAGCCAAATGATAGTACTGAATAAAGGGCATACAAATGATCTATGGGAAGACCTTAAAAGACAAAGGAATAGTTACATAGAACTTTCATTCTATATTTCCACTAGTGCAAATTTTGTCATTGAATCTTGGGGACTCGTGGTGTAGGAAGCAAGGCATTGTATTTGCAAGTACCATCCGAACTACCCATCTATTTTACACAGGTGAAGATCTAGCCTATCAGACAAGGAGCTCCAATGTTTGATAAAGTAGTTTTGGTAATAATAGTTAAGCCAGCAGGACAATGGTAATCAAGATGTCTTACGAGGTGTAGAATATGAAGTATATATACTATAAGACAATATGTGCTAATAGGTTGGTCTAGTACCAAGAACTTGCTTCATTCATAGTAAGAATGGCAAATCAACATCATGTTCATCAGTTGGGACTAATATAGAGCTTGACAATACAAGTGTCAAAATTCTCCTTTGTGGTGGTAGTAGTGGTTCTACAGATGGAGGATATTAAAGGAGTGTAATTGATGCTAATAAAATGATGTTGGCTCTACCAAGCTTGAAGTAAGCAAGATTGGCATATAGATGCCATCACCATTCAAAAAGATCCGACTCTCAACGGTGACAAGGGAACCGATTGAGACACATCTTCGACCACAACTTGGATTTGATCGCACAACTTAGGCTGTAGATCTTTCATCTTCTCCTCCACCAAATGTGCAATTGGGGAATTAGGGCTATAACCCTCAGGTTAATCATTCCCAAGAAAGTGCTTAACTCCTCGTACCCCTTAGAGATGCCTAGAAATTTCCTAGGAGACATGTCATTCCCATACGTGGATGACCATCATATATGAAGCAATCAATTACATAGATATGAAATTTTGCTCAGAGAAAGAAAACGTTTTATTAAAGAAGCAATACAAATGAAAACGGGAAATGAATCCTTAGATCAGTCACTGATGTACCTCACTTGCTCGTAGAAGACCAGGCCTTACACTCCATAAGTCAACAGAAAATCAGGCAGAAAATCCGCTCTCCCTACTTATCTAACAAGAGCTCAGATCTTTAGAAATACTTGGCCTCGTAATTAACCGGACTAGAGATGAATCAAGAGATGCTTAGAGAAGAACAGATCTTAATTCCCTTGACTGAAGAGCTCGAAACTTCCGACGCCGCTGCACCTTTGTGTCTAAAATGTGGGGAAATGTGGTTTATGGAGCCTTAGTCATCATCACCAAGATAGTGCATCCTTACATAAATCGGTTGAGATACTCATCAGCGGTGATGTACTTCGCTTCTGGATATAGATGCATAACTTCAACGCCTTCCGGGGCTATATCCGACTTGCTCGCAGCACCTTTCGCAAATACTAAATACTTCAAACCCGTGTTAATCTGTGGAGTCGGACTTTCTGCACAACATAGCACAAGAAATATAACTGAATTGAAATATAGGCTTAAATCGGAAATGTGTATCACAAGCAGCTCCTGTATCAGGGTTACATTTGAATCCGATCTCAATCGGGTCCTTTCTGATGAGGCTTGGGACTCCTAAATCATTTCCTAGCAGAGCATTTTCAAGCACACACAGAAAAATGTATGGCTGTTTCCATCCCCTACCTTCAATTTTCCTGCGCATTTCCTCCTCTGACTCGTAGATCCTCTCCAAGGTTTTCCCTATCTTAGCCTCCCACAGAGAGACCATCTCGTTCTGAGACAAGTAGTTCGCTGGTAGTCTGAGATGTACACACTTATTAAGAGTCCGCGGGTCATCTGCTGCTTTGATTGTGTATATTGCAATGTCCTCTTCTGCGACCATGAAAGCTGCAAGGCAAATTATGCACGATGCGCTTGTGAGAAAGGTATCTTCAAGAACGGGAAAAAAAAGACAAGGTATCAGGCTTTCAGAAAGAACGACATGAGGGTTTTAAGAAAAGAGTGAGATCAGAGAGGGCTTTTGTTATGGGAGATTGAAGCTTGCTTTACCCTTCACATCACCGGGAGCGGCTATGACAACTTTCTCTTTAGGAGGTGTCATTGTGTCAAGCTGGCCGAGGCTTGCAAGATAATAATTCGCAAATCCATAGGTAATGATGCCTGTTGAGGGGATGCTTGAATCTCTTACAGCTCTGATTACTTTGTGTCTGGCTTCTAGCGCGGACTTTATCGGTTCGTGAGGCTGAAGGCCATTACTTGGATCCCCCATAAAATCAAAGAATAGAAATCTCTGCACAAAGCAACAAAGGAGCTTCCTTAACATAAGAAGCAGCAGCTCTGAACATCGGCTTGGAAATTTTAAGCTCTTTACGTGCTTCATAACGAGCATTCCACAAGGCAGAGTGATGACAACAAAACCAATCGTCCATGGTTGACTTTAATAGTACTCAGGTGGGCATTACCTTGATGGTGCCAGCTTCTTTGATTGCTGCAACTATTTTCAACTCATCCATGTATTGCCGAAAACCAACGGCAGATATAATTACATCCACCTGCTTCGTTGCTTGCAGAAGGCTTTCATGATCGTCCAAGCTTCCCTGCGAGCCATTCAAATAATCCGGAAGAGCTATTTGATTATTTATGCATTCATTTGAGGCAACATAAGAACTCCAAGTTCTGCCTAAAGTGCCTAAGTCGAACACGGAACATGCTGCGACGGCGCGCCTGCAGCTAGATCACGGGATAGAACGAAAGGCATTTGATACGATGGAAAGACAATCCCTTGAGCTATTGCATACGAAGCAAGGTAAATAACCTGAAGAAGGACGGCTCCGGCGGCTGCGAAAGACTGGAGAAGCTGGGCTTTGGCAGAGTTTGCAAGGGCGGAGGAGCGAAAGAGAGCGAAGGTGGGGTGATGGGAAGCGAGGGAGGAAGCGACGAGGTGGCGACCAAGGTGACCAGTAGCTCCGATGACGAGAATTCGAGCTGGGAGCTCCATGAATGGAATTGCAGGAGATGATCCGGCCACAATGAAGCTTTCCTTATTAGTTAATTGGCAACAAAGTTTCCTTGACAATTTCCCATTCAATTTAGAATAATTGGCAAGGAAGCTTCCTTGACAATTTCCCATTCATTTTGTAAATTGGTAAGAACCTTCTCCATTCAGGTAGCGCATGACCAAATTTTTGTATTGCTATATAGAAATTCAAAATCATATTTGCCTGTCAAAGGCCTTATGTCAAACAACAACTAGTCATGAGTTGTCAAAGGCCTTATGTCAAACAACAACTAGTCATGAGTTCTCGTCTGCAAGATTTCTTATCTTATATTCCTTATTTTAAGGATTGACGTGGCGATCAAGGGCTATGCCATGTGTCGATCAAGGAGCAATGGTGATCAAAGTCTATGCCATGCATAAGGCACGCATGAGCAGTTATCAAATCTGTCCATTCCGTTCCATAGTTCCTCATTGACAAGATTTCCTCCCATCCCCTTCAGTTCTTTCAGCTTCTCAAAATGAAATCTCTGCGTCTTCGTTTTCGCTCGCACTTGCTGGAGTGAGTTTTTTTCCCGAAAAAACAGTGCTAATTATATTACTTCGAGAACAAGATACAAAAGGTCAGCTTGTAGCTGACGGGCTGCGTTCACAAATCGGACACAGCCCTAAAAGATAACAGAATAAATCATACTCTCACGGAGGGATAAGACGAGTGTGAATGAATAGCCATCGGGGTGGTGAGTAGTGCCACCGAAGGCCCTGCGAAGTCTGCTCAAAGAAGAGGCCCTGTGTGTCCCAAGCCCGGAGGAAGCGTCTCCGCTTCTCCTGACCGGCCCGGGAATCTCCCTGAATCTGGTCCCACTGGCCTCTGAGGGTATGAATAATCTCGCTCCAAATCTCCGTCATGATCTGGGCAGTCGATAAGGAGGTGCCACCGAGGATCTGCGCGCAGCGCGAGGTCCAGATGTGCCACCCTGCAATGCTGCTAATAATCTCCCAGACTGGCTGTCTCTCCCGAACTCCTGTATCAGCTTCTGCTAGGTGCTGCGGGATACCCTCGAGCGGCCCCCATGTCCCCTGTGTGATAAGGAAAGTGGGGTCCTGCTGGCATGCCTCGAATAAGTGATGAAGACCAGGTGCGGTGTTGCACCAACAGAACGCGCCCCAAGTGATCAATCCTAGCTCTGGTGCTGCGCAAGTAAGAATCCCGAAAGTCCACCTCCATACTTCCTGGGCGCGAGTGCAGCTCCACAGGCAGTGTTTTGGTGACTCCTCATCCTCATGGCAAATCTGGCAACATCCGTCCTGGCCTATTTGCCGCAACCAGCTCCCCACTGGAAGACCTTTGTGGGCAAGAAGCCACAGGAAGTATGAGATCTTCCGCGGCCGCCAGCTCTCCCATAAGGCCTTCCAGAATGCCTGCAAAAAGAACCTGGAAATACCCTGTGCATACCAGCTGGGCCGCTGGGTGGGGGGGCGGCTCTGCATCCTCCCAAGAACTCGCCTGCCCAGAGTCGTGCTATAGGCGAAGAAGGAAGTCGGCCCCTGTCCTGTCACAATCTCTGGCCACCACCACTCTCCTGGGTCCCAGTCAAGCTCTGCCAAGGCCCGCCCCTCCCAGAGCCAGAGACGCCAAAGCTGCATCTGGTCCTGCTCGATGCTAGGATCGGTACGCCAGACCTTCCCCAAAAGGCCTACGACCCGAACCCTCTGCCATGGGAGTAGGGGGTCGATGAGCGCATCCTCTCTCCTGAGTCGTCCATCCCCAACAACCGCGAAGAAGGAGATAGAGGAGTCATCCATACGTCCTGCGATCACCAGTGGGATGCCACGGGGGGTGAACTGTCCCAGCCAGCGGGCGTCACCAGGCATGAGGGCCTGAGGCTCAGGTGGAACCAACCAATCAGCTGGGATCGCGCCGTCGATCTCCGTGCGTCTCGCCTGGGCTCCACGTGCACCTCCAGCTGCGTCTGCAAGATCAGCCGTCTCCAGATGTCTGTACGTATCCCTCCAAACTCGAAGGGACCGGGCTGGCCCCCTCATCCAACCATCCCACCTGATATGTGATCTCTCCCCCAACTGAAGGCCCTCGGCATCTCTGACCTGACCGTTCCAGATAAGCGGCTGGCGATCGATCTCCTCCTGACAGCTAGGAGGGGACTGAATGAGACTGAGGCGGAGCCGCCTCCAAACCATGAGGAGGCTACGAACGAGTGGGGAACGGGGCGGAAGTGAAGATCCACCTGAGGGACGGTAGCCACTCTCCACCTCGACGCGGGACACAAGAACCGGCTCCCTGCTGAAATAACATCTTCCACGTCTGCCCCCCCGGGGTCAAACCGTGGATGACAAGCTTGCCTAACAAGGCCTGACTCTGAAGCTCTGGATCGATGACCCCCAGGCCACCCTCAGCTTGCGGAAGAATGACTGTCTACCAAGCAACCCTGGCTCTGGTATCTCTGAGACCATCCTCCCCGGACCAAAGGAAGTTCCGAACCAGTCTCCTGAGATGTGCCACGCTGGATCTCGAGAAACACCAGCAGGAAGCCACATACCAAGCCGTGGCTAGGAGGACCTGGTTAACTACCAGGGCACGACCTGCAAGGGAAAGCTTAGCAGTGCTCCAGAAAGCCAGCTTCCGTCGGATGGAGTCTAGCACCGGGAGAAACTGCTGAGCTGGCGTGATGTCTAGGCCAACCTGAAAACCAAGGTATCTAGCGGTCTGTCCTCGTGGAATCCATCTGAAACCCAAAAACCTCCCCCACTGAGAACACACCCCGGGGTCTGTGAGAAAACCAACTGATTTGTTCCAATTGATTTTCGCACCAGCGACCGAGCAGAAGACCTCCAGGGCCATTCGCACCCTCTCTAGCATCCTCTCATTGTCCTGGACATACAGGGCTGTATCATCTGCGTACTCCGAGTCCAAAAGCTCCGTGTCCTCCCGGAGTGGAAGGCAAACACCCCTGATCCCTGTAGACCTCGCCCAAAGGTAGTAAGTCATAGCCTCGGCGAAGAAGAGAAACAGGTAAGGAGCAAGGGGCCAGCCCTGACGCACTGATCTCTCCAAGCTAAAGCGCTCACCCATCCTGCCTCCAATGATGACCCTGCTCGAAGCTGTCCTGTACAAAGCTGAGATACCCTGAATCCAACCCACTGGGAAACCTAGCCGCTCCAGAGTCCCCTCCAAAAAGGACCAGTCCACTCGATCGTAGGCCTTCTCAAAGTCGAGAAGTAGAATGGCAAGGTGTGATCCGCTGTGCTGAGCCCACTCCGCCGCCTCTGAGAAGGTGAAGATGTTATCCAGGATACTGCGATCCTGGACAAAGCCTGTCTGAGTGTCATGGATGAGGTATGGGAGTAGAGGCCGAACTCTGGCGCTGATCATCTTGGCGAGGATTTTGTAGGCAGTGGTAAGGAGAGTGATCGGGCGCCACTGACGGATCTCCTGTCTATCTCCTCCCTTCGGGATGAGGCAAATCAGTCCCGAGGAAAGGCTCTCTGGCATCTGACCGCTGCTGAAAATCCTCTGCAGAGCTGCAAGGAGGGGCTGATGGATCTGGTCCCAAAAGGAGGTGAAGAATGCCTGGGATAGCCCATCCTCACCTGGGCATTTCTGTCCGTCGATGGCCATCAAGGCCTCCAACATCTCATCCATGGTGAACGGTGCCAACAACGTCGCCTGCATGCTAGGCTGGACCAGGGATGGAATGTGCCTCCACACCTTCTCACGGTCACGTCGAGTACGAGGGGGGCAAGCAGCTCCTGCTGGAAGAGGGTCCTGTAGAAGTCAGTGGCCAACCCCAAGACCTCCCCCGGATCCGTAACGATGTGACCATCCGCTGTCCTGAGACTCCGAAGCTGATCACCTGCAGCTCTCTGGCCATGCGTCCTGAAGAACTCCCTACACATCCGGTCACCCTTCCGGGCCCAGAAGGAGAGAGGCGTGATAGGAAAACTCTGAGCGACGCTAGAGTGTCTCCTCCAGAAGGGCTCTGGCTCGAAGGGCCTGGATCCGAAGCTCCTCCGAGCCCGGGGAAGCCTGCTGGAGTCGCTGAATGGAGGCGAGGTCCCTCCGAAGAGCTCTCTCTCTGCCCCACCAATCCTGTCGAACCTGTAGGGCTGCGAGCTGGCAGATCTGGCTGGACTCCTACAAAGCCTGCGCCACCGAGCCAACCAGATCCACGCACTCGCCCCAGTCTCTGTCCCAAAGACTGCAAATACTACTGCGCACATCCTCCCTCGAGAAAATGGAGTCAGGAATCCGGCATGAGCGGGGGGGAAGGGACTGAGCTGCCGACTCTAATGATAAGAACACAGGCGCATGGTCGGACAGTGTCGTCCCTGGAACTATACCCGCCTGACCGCCTCTGCCGATGGCCCAATCACTAACATAAAATCTATCCAGCCTCTCCAGGAGTCTGCCTCCTTTCCTGCGGAAGCCCCACGTGCAAAGTTTCATACCCACCATACACCATTTGCATGAGTGGGCATGCTTATCTAGTCTCATACTCGAGTATCAAAAAGTACACATCTACTTGCTCCCATTGTATTTGCCTTTGTACGATGGGTAGGATACTTTGCACATGCCTTAATCTTATTCAATTTAAGTCCCATGCAAAGTTCATACCCATCGGACACCGTTTTCATGGGTGGGAATGCTTATTTTCTTGTTTTCCACGGTATCTCATACCCCGAGTATCAAAAAATAGGCAAAAAATACACATCTACTTACTCCCATCGTATGTGCCTTTGTACAATGGGTACAATACGTTGCACACACATTAATCTCATTCAATTTAAGGCCCATGCAAAGTTTCATACCCATCGGACACCATTTGCATGGGTGGGCAAGCTTATTTTCTTGTTTTCCACCAGGTCTCATACCCGAGTCTCAAAAAATACCCATATGCTTGCTCTCATCGTATGTGCCTTTGTATTATAAGTACGATACTTTGCACATGCCTTAATCTTATTTACTTTAAGGCTTGTGCAGAGTTTCATACCCATCGAACACTATTTGCATGGGTGGGCATGCTTATTTTCTTATTTTCCACTAAGTCTCATACCCGAGTATCAAAAAATATGCATCTGCTTGCTCCCGTCATACGTGCCTTTGTATGGTGCATAAAATCTAAAGGCCTCCTCATTTTCTTCTTATATGTCATAGCCCAAGATCATGGCCGTCCATGTAACCATGTCACAATGAGGCAATTCATCAAAAACATGTTGAGCATCCTCCATGCTCCCACCTTTCTAGTACATATCCTCCAAAGTGGTTAGATACAATTCAAAACTCCTCCTTACTACTAGGAAATGGATGGCTCTTCCTTTCTCTATACATCCTATTTTTGCATATTTCCCACCAATTTTATTCCCTTGTTCCACTACTTCTAGGCTACTGCAAGCCTTCAATGCCACAACAAAAGTTTGCTCTCTTGGTTTGACATATTTTTGGCAGATCCTTGCATATGCCTCCAAAGCCTACCTACCATCATCATGCTTGACATAGCATTGGATCATTGCATTCTAGGAAACATCATGATGAGGGAATTTGTCAAAAACATGCCATGCATCCTCCATGGCCTTTCAATCTAGAGACATATCTACCAAAGTGTTTCCCATAAACAAATTTGAGTCAAAGCAACCCTTTACTATTTTGGAGTAGATGGCTCTACCTTTATCTAGGTATCCTTTCTTTAGGCATTTCTTGTCAACTTGTTTCCTCTCTTTCAATGTTGCCAGGCCATTGCAAGCCTTTGATGCACCAAAAAAGGTTTGATCAATTGGCTTGACACCTTTTTGGCACATCCTTGTAGACAACTTTAGAGCCCTTGCACCAGACTCATCCTACTTGGCATAGCCCAAGATCATGACAAGACATCACCCTTTGGCATGTTGTTAGCAATAAGATGAGCATTAGCCATGCTCCCATGCTTCACATATAGATGCATCAAACGATTCGACTTACACACTCAAAGCTCATTCGAATGTTCTAGTGTCAATTATTTAACCACATTTAGGGTCATTTCTTTTACCTTTCTCAGTTGAGGAAAGCTCTTGTGGTGTTGAACTCCAGCTTTGTTTGATGTACTGAAATGGTTGTAGAAGTGTTAGGGGATAACTCGGCACCAAGTGGAACACACTTTTGTAATCAACATAAGTAATAGTAGTAGTGGGGAAAACAACCATATGGGCAGTTATACTGTTTGGACTGTTACAAAATAGTCATGGTAATATTATAAGTGTAACAGCTCTCTTTCTCTTCACTAGTTGAATATTATGAGGAGAAGAGCAAGTGGTACTGTTGGTTATTGAAAGAAGAAAGCTTTTTGCTCCTATCTTTCTCTGTTATGTCTACTTTTACCTTGAATTCTACATTTCTCAGTTAATACACATTCTGACTACCTTCTATTTTTGCATTTTCATGTTGCCTTGCATAGCTGATACATCTTTCTGTTCTAGGTAAGTTTAGCCCTTAACACATTTGGCAATCCTGCCTCTGAGCGACCTTGAATTCCTTTGGTTGTGATAGACCAACTGACCTATAGCTCAGAATGCATTCCGACTCCAGTGCGACAAGCAACTACACTGCACAACTCTTGAGTGAAAACAATGCGTGAAGTTAATTCCAACATACAACAGCACCACCGACCATGCTCAGACTGAGAAGGTGTAGAAATATGACATCTTTATCTAGACAAGGGTGGCGGAAGGTGATTGGAAGATCTCACTACGGCATCTGACCAGTTTGGGTTAACGACTTTCCATGACGGTAAAGCTTCCAACTGGGATTGTATGCAATACCATCTAGTCTAAAGCTAAGTAAAGTGACCTCTTTAAGATCACAGCCGACCACGGCATTGTTATTCTTCAATGATAAGAAACTACAACACACTTAACATAGTAGCACCAATCTGTCATGGAAAGTCTCAAAACGAATTTCAAACGAGGAGAATAGAAAACCATACTTCACCCCTGAGAAAGCTCAAGCACAAGCTGAAGATAACTCAGAAGATAGAGCAATCTCTAGATATTCCAACAGTAGTACGGAGGAATCTGATCATGTTCCTACCAATGTCAGCTCTTCATCAGATTCTATCTAGCGCAGGTTCCAAGAAGCTGAAGCCAACATCCAACACCTAGAAACACTCAGGCCAGCTAAGGTCTTCATCCGAACTACTTGTGGCACTCACTTGGCTGCAAGAGTGTGCTTAGCAACTAGGAGGCACCTATTCAACCCATTACCTCCTTGACCGCAAAGATGATAGCTTGCTCCACTTCCACAATCAGCTCCACCCCAACAACCACCTAGGATGCAGAATCCAATGATCAAGGCCATAAAATTCATAGGAAAGAAAGGATATGACCCCGACAGCCATGTGGGGCAATTCGAAACACGATGGGTAGTCAGCGGCTGGATGCAGTTGTAAAGGAGCAATTTGTCATTTAAAGGTAAAGCTATGTCTTGGTTTATCCAATATGGTCTTGCACATTTTGCTACATATGATGAGTTAAAACAAGATTTTCTGGGAAGATTTCACAAAGAAAAGACACCAGAAGCCATTCTCAAAGGATTGAGAACACTTAAACAAAAAGACCTTTTGGTAGAGACCCAAAAATTCAAAAATATGAATAGGAGACTAGCAGTACCACAAAGGCCACCTGAGGAACAATTAGGAGATTACTTTTGTAAGGGTCTCAACAAGCAATTAAGAACAGCAGTGGCATGCAGAGATCAGTTTGGCAGTAGCCAAAGTAGTTTAGTCAGCTGAAAGAAGGTTTGGCATCATCAAGCCAAAGGACAAAAGAGGAAAAAAGAAGAATTATTATGACTCCAGCACAAAGTCTGATCAAGAAGAAGCTTCCATCTCAGAGGAGGATGACAATGAAGAATCATCCTCAAATAGCTCAAACTTAGAGTTCATTTTAGATGAGGATTCAAAGAAGAAAAAAAGCGACACACCAACAACAAGGCCAAGTCTAAAACAACTAGAAGAAAGAAGCAGAGCTCAAAACGAGACTCAAAATTAGAAAGGATCATTGAGGAGCAAGTTAAGAACCTCAGGGTGTCACCAAAACAGGATAGAACTCCTTGTAGATTGCTCCAAAGACAACCACAGTGAAGACAAGTGTTGGTACAATCCCAAATTTTGGGGACAACTACCCATGCATATGCAACCGTCTACTACTCCAGCACCTCCTGTCATCAATCAAGTACAAATGGGAGAACCACAACAAAAAAGATACAATAACACAAGAAGACCACAAAATTAGAATTGCGGACCACTAGCAAGACCCAATGCCAACGAGCCTTGCATTTGTTGTGGAGTAGTAGGACACTGACAGGGACCTCCATGTGAATTGTGGTGAAAACACAGAGGAGAACGAGATATACCGATGGTGCAATGCAGCCAAAGACCAGGGCAGGAGCATCAAGCTCCACCAACAACCGGAATTAATGCAATCCTCCTTGAAACAATCCAAGAAAGGCCTAAAGACATGACTATTCCGCTAGTGATAAGTCATACCGGCCCACCTATGATCAAAGCTATGCTCATGAAGAACCGATCAAAGGGAAAAGTTCCAGAGGATCCTGAATAGAAATACAACCCCCTAATCAATTCAAATCACCCCATTTATTGGGTACAACAAGAGAAAGTCCGACAATAAGCACTTGAACACATCCAAGAGATTAATGCAGCCAAAGCAACCATGCATGGAAAAGAAAGGATGGCATGTACCTTACCCCTTAACTCCCAACAACAAGGGTAGTCCAAGATGAACAAGCCAATAGACCAGAATGCCGATGTCCAGTCATAGCTCGATGATAATCAGAACAAATGGGAACCTCATCCGACCAAGACACCAAAAGCAACAAAGTGAGTAGTGGACAAACCCTCCCAAACCGAGGTACACCTTGAAGGTACTAAGGTCAAACATGACTCCCACAATAGCAAAGGTTTATCTGATGCATTGTTTCAAGCCTTGATAGAATCCCAACTTATTATGATGCTATATCAGCTTCTCAAGTTGGTACCAACTTTCAGAGAGGATTTAATATTCAGGCTGTAGGAAAAACCATTACCTCTCACAATTGATGAGAAACTGCCAGCTCACTTGAGCAAAAAGATCCGGAGACTTATATTTCCATGATAGAAGAGGTGCATTACAAAGTACCAACTCTCCAACTGAAGTACAAGAGACAAAAAATCCCCAACATCCTTTTGGATGGGGGATCAGGTTTCAATATCTTATTTGAATCTCAATAAAAACATTTTCTTGTCATGAACTCATCCCAACACCATTTCAAGTTAAAATGGTAGATCAGTAAAGGATCGACCTTTGGGAATTGTGAGAAATCAAGAAATCACAGTTCATGGTCTAACTTTTCTAATTTGTTTTGTCATCCTAAGAATGGAAGGGGAGGGGAAGACAACGCCTACCCCATGCTACTTAGACGACCATGGCTCAGAGCTACTAAGGTGAAGCAAGACTAGGGAGCAGATTAGATTAGAATCAGATGAGGTAAGAAGTAATATAAGATTCCATTGGTATACAAGCACCCAATCCCTCGAACGATGCAGTCACTCCAACCCGAAGGAGTTAACATGTTTATCGAGATTGAAGAATATGAGAAGAGTATTTTTTGCATAGAAACCCATCCCTAGTACATCTTTTTGAGATAAATGTAGTCAAGATTATGGATTAGTATACAACCTAATAGCAATCCTCAAACGAGACCCAGTCCAACCAACAAAACTCACAGGGAGATGTAGAATGGACAATAGTCTGCCAATCAAACTCAGAAGTCAGAAAGAAGAAATATTTTTTCTCCTATCTTTCTCTGTTATGTCTACTTTTACCTTGAATGATACTTTTTTGAGTTGATGCACAGTCCGACTTGTGTCTGACTACCTTTTGTTTCTACATTTTCATGTTGCCTTTAATAGCTGATACATCATTCTGTTTTGGGTAAGTTTAGCCATTAACAAGAAGTGTAGCCAAAGTTGTGCGCCCATAATAAAAGATGATGCAAGGTACTTACACGAAGAAACCTACTTAGAACTACATTAGACACAGAAAGACCAAGCACTTGCTTGGATTTTGAACTACATGTGAGTCTACATAAAGGAAGACTATATATAAACTCTTCAAAGCTAGCAAAGTTGTAAATTCTTTGAAGCCAAAAACTTTGACAAAAAGGTGTTGTTCCATATTACTAGTTTAGTAGCATAACTAGACATAAAAGTGTCCTTTTGAGGTTTTGGCAAAAAAATCACAACTTGTTGTAGATGTGTTTTTGGGTGATTTCCTCTCTTGAGCTTAAGGTAGACTCATAGGACTATTATCTAAAAATATAAGGAGCACAAAAAACTATTACATGTGATTACAGAATTCTCACAAATGTATGTTAACATAGTCTTTCACCCAGACAGTACTCAGATTTGAAATTTTATATGGCATGCCTGAAAATAAAATTGATATCAAGGAGCTAGAATTTTTTACAAAGTGTTTATAAGTATATCAAACATCTAAGAGTGGAAAATTTTTGTTTAAAAATCATTTTAGCAATATTTATTTATCAATTAACGAGAGTGGTCAGCCTAGCAGGTTGCATTATAAGTCACATTTCATACATAGGCATCTTTACATACTACACATAATAGCCACAAAGTGTCATATCTTAAGTATAACAATAATATATCATAAGGGAAAGTGACCACATCACAATAAAGGCTAAAACTAAAAGAGATTAAGTGCTCCTAATATCAACTACCAAAACAAGTTCTGCATTAAATCTCACTTTTATAGTTTTAAATTATCACATATATAAGTGTTCTACATATAACATTTTTAAATTGGTATCACTCATTCATGATTAAAGGTACTCTATAAGTATAATTTAAATGTATGAGGGTTCTTATGATATCCTTTAACCCTTGTATCTTCAATTTAGCATGAATTGCAGCATAAGGAACAATCAATATATTATTTATATTTGGTGTTCTACATGATATTAGGTCCCCTAAAAACTCACGCTACTCTATAATATCCTATTGAAGACATTTAAAAAGTATGGTTGAGTTTGAAACTTGTTAGACATGTCAAAGAATTTGCAAATGATCAATTTTTGTTGTGCCATCAGCATTTACTAAAATTACATTTACGGCCATAGATCATAATGAGTATGATTATCTACCTCACAGGAAATATAAACATACGTGTTATAGTTATCCTTAAGCTCCAGGACTTATAAACTCTAAGAAAACTCATTCATGATTAAAAAGTATGGCCATTTTATGTAAAACTTGAGAAAACAACTTGAAATGTCGATGTTACGTTAGCCTTCAAACTCAAAGTAATAGGTGCAAGTTCCAATCCATAATAATTCCAAGTTTTTTTTCAGCATATAAGATATTATGGCAAATAATCAAAATGCCAAAATACCTTATCGATGCTTTTGAATAATTCAAGGAAGTGGTTAAGAGGACATAAAAGTGTCCAAGGACATTTTATGCCCTTCTACAAAACTAGTGATATGCTCTATAAAACATCCAGCCATATGCTTTATATGAAGGAATTGATCGCCCAAATAGCATGATTCATTATAAAATTTGGGTAGAAAACATTTTGGGCTACTATAGTCCACCTAGGTCTAATTATTTTGTTTAGTAAAGCCATGATACACAATGACCCGCAGTAGTCAACTGAGTGATGGCGTGGTCTCCATGGAAGTGCACTTTTGTGAGGAATTGTGAACTGGAGCATCATGGTGAGAACATTTACACTTGACATTGTGACACATATCTTATGATTACTGAACGACATTAGTGGCCATATCCCCAACTGCATATATGGGCATAGCTATATGAATATCAGCAGTGGGCATAACTTCAATAGCAGAACCAATAGGATCGATAGAAGCTAGAGGAGAAATAATATGTGGATGAGGAGCTATATCAGTGTGCACATTCTTCATACTATAACTGCCATCCTTCAATACCTCCGATAGTATTGAAGGGGATCCCTAATCGACCATACTACAAGAAGTTGGCAAGCCCAGAACTTGAAAAGTACTAGAAGTGATTGGGAGTGTCATGTGTGTGTGTGTGTGTGTGTGTGAGAGAGAGAGAGAGAGAGAGAGAGAGAGAGAGAGAGAGAGAGAGAGAGAGAGAGAGAGATAGAGAGAGAGAGAGAGAGCTAGAGATGCTACCTACAACCTTTTTCCATTGCTTCTTAGTAACTTGGAATGGCAATTTCTCCACCAAACCAATGGGAGGTATTAGAGCCTGCAATAATAAAGGAGGAGGAGGAGGAGGAACATCTTTGCCTTGCAATGGAATTATTGAGCAAAATGGCCAAGCTTGCAACATTTATAACGTGCATTTAGAAATACATGTGTATACAACACATACATAGGTAGGTGTTACACACAAATGCAAGCATAGACTCACTCAATGATGTACACACACATTTCTACACATGCAGATAGATGCACACACATGCACATGTGTACACAACACATACTTAGGTAGGTGTTCCACACAGATGCAAGCACAGGATCACCCTCTGACATGCACACACACTGCCACACATACAAATAGATGCACACACACTGCCACACATACAAATAGATGCACACACATCAAAACATACAAGCATGTGTGCACGCACGCACACACGTGCATGCAAGCATGCACACACACAGAAAAAATAACACCACACATACATACACACATGCACTCACTCACCAACTCTTCCCTTCTCTCTAATTTATCAACAATTTTACACTTCCCTTGTCTTTTACATACTAAAAATTATCAGCTTTACTAAACAACCCCGCCCCCCCCCTCTCTCTCTCTCCTTTATATTGATTGTTTAGTCTGATTTTTACATCCCCCCCCCCCCGTTTTTTTGCTTTTTAAAAACTTCAACCCCCTTCCAGCGAATTATTCAATTTCCCCCCTTTTTTTACACTTATTAATTTTCAACTCCCCCCACTTTTATCTCCTCCCTTTCTTTTCCTCCATCTTTAATAACATGATAGAATTTATAAATCCCCAAAGAAAATCCACAAAGGAATAATTACAAATAGATTATTTTTCCTTTTAATGGCATCAATGGTAAATTGCCCCCCCCCCCCTCTTTTACTTATTTCTTATTAGACTTTTGGGTTTTATTGAAGGCATTTTGGACCCTATATTTTTACATATAGTAATTTGTTTCCCTCATGACCCTCCCCCCTTAATACCTTTCTATCCCTTAATCTACATTCACTCTTCCCTTAGTTTTGTCATGGATTTACTTTTTAACTACAAAAGTACCCCACTTCATTTTGTTTTCACAAGCTCTTCCCCATGTGAAGCATTTATCTACTAACACACCCACCCAGCTACCCCCCAACCTAAGCTAATCGAATCCCAAAACCCCCTCACCCAACCACCACTTAGTCTAAACTCCTCCTCCACTTAACCCCCCATGGTAGGCTATCACCCCATGTCTTTTCTTTCAACACACTCCCATGCATGGGAATCTCATATTGTAAAAGCCTGTGAATAAGCTACTCTCACTATAAAGCTTCACTTCACTCTCTTCTCTTAGACTCGCCTTTCTCCCTCCCAAAGGAAGGGCTAGATCATTGGTTGTGCCATTGGACCAACCATAATAAACTAACCAAAGAAGGGTTGGTTATCTAGTTGAAGGTTCTTCAATGGGCCACCTTGCAATGGAGGTGTTGATGTAGCCATCATGATGATTCAGGTCATACCAACATAAAGGTAAGTCCTTCTCTACTAGTGAAGTGGTAGCTGGGAGCATTTGCCAAATTGAGTTCAAGTACCTAACACTACTAGCTTTCTCTTTTTTGGGAGACAGGTCCTTGATTATAGGAGGTCCCATAAACTTACCCCACTTGGAGGCTACCTATTTCGAATCCCACCATCAAATCTACCCTTTTCCTTTAAATTTAGTGTAGCTTCTCTATCACTCCATACTCTCTCCAAAGAGATCTTCCAGATGCAAGATTGATCTTCAAGTGTTCACTTAATCCTAATTGTGCTAAAATTCAAGGGTTGGTGAAACAAATGGTGGCAACTTATGTAGATGATTCCTACCCACCTTAGAAAGCCTAAAACAGTGATCACTCACCTAGTAGAAGGCCCTACAAAAGAAAGACAAGATCCTATTGTATTAGATGAGTTATTTTGGTGTACACACTCTTCTACATTCACCTAGCTTGTTGCTCATAGTAAAATCTAGCTTGTAGTGAGGTTTTGTTCACTCCATTCCCTTTCTTAAGTAATATTCTTGCACTTTTGGTGTCATGTCTTGTGCTAGATTAGGCCCTCTTGGGTTTTTCTTGAGGGCATCTTTGATTGATTATTATAGTCAATCTTCATGAGTTGCAACTTCAACCTTCATGTGGGAGAGAGAGAGAGAGAGAGAGAGAGAGAGAGAGAGAGAGAGAGAGAGAGAGAGAGAGAGTATGGAAAGAGAGAAAGAAATTTAGAGGAGTGGATTGTATAGAAAATGGGAAGACTAAGGAACGTAGAACCCCTTCTTACAAAACTAAGTTTGGATACCAATGATGTGCACTAATGAATTCAAAAGGATCATGTAGTGCTTCAACAATAGCTAGGATGGACATACATCCCTTCAAAGGAAAACGTGGGAGAGATGGCTTAAAAAAAGAGTGAATTTAGCTAGCAAATGTCTCAAAAACTTGCTCAATACATACCTCAATCCACTCAAGCTTTGCAAGGTTTAGGTAACTCAAATCCTAATAGTGGACCCTCCTTGGTGCTCCACATCCTAACATCTCACATAGTTCTCGTGAAGGAGGAAAATCTTCTCCAGGAATCTTAGGCTCCCACCTAGCTAAATTCTTCAAGGTGGATATAACCCTAGGCTTGTACATGTTTGATGGCACGGTGACTCTTAAGTCTAAACCCTCAGGACAATTGGTGAAGAATCTTTCCCTCTTCTTTTAGTCCCAACCATTAGCTCAAAAAGAGAAGCTTTATCTAGCCACCATCAAGCCCACTATGGGAGCTTTGCAGTGATGGGATTCAAGCCAAAGTAGGGTCCATAGAGGACTCCACACTCCTATCACTATGGATTGGTCCAAGCCATGGAGAAGCAATTCATCCCAATTGACTACAAAAAGAGGATGCTACACACATGGGAATTCTTTTTATAAAAGCTAGGCGAGCTATTCTCACAATACATAAAGGAGGAATAAAGAGTTTCTTTCAGTTCATGTAGAAGACAAAAGTAGAATATGGAGACATGCTAAACATCAGCTACATTGGGGGGTTCCTTCAAGGGTGAATCTCTTTAGGCTGTAGACCATGAATCAAAGTTCTTTGGTAGCAAAGACATTTGAGAGGAGACAATTCGACAACTAAGAAGTGGCTTGCCCTAGAGGAATATGGCAAGAAAGATCCTAAGAAGCATTCTAATCATTGTGGCAAGCATTGTGAAGAATGGTGTAGAAGCAAAGCAAGGGATGCTATTAGTACAACCAAGTCTAAAGTTCAAGTGGAGGAGTAGATAGAGGTAAATCCTAATATGAACCTTATGATTAGAACATCAAGCTTTGTGAAAAAGCTTCAACTACTTACTCGATCTCATCCTCATCCATAAAACATATCATGGATTCAATAAGGTTAGACTTTGAAGGTTAGTAAAGAGTGTCTTATCAAGTTTACAATTGGTGTTTCCTAAGATTATTTCCTCTCTGATGTTGTACTCATGAACTATTACGATATAATTTTGGGCAAGCCTTACCAATACAACAAGTCATGGGTGTACATGGCAAAGGAGAACATCTACAAACATTTCAAAGATGGAAGGAAAATTTTCCTCTAGACCAACATTGGTCACCATTAAACTCCCATCAAATTTTAAAATCTACTTACCTTTTTCCAAGTGATGGTGTACCCTAGTTAACAAAACCCCATCTTTTTATCTTTGCTCTTGTAAAATTGCCTATTTAGCATCTGCACATACTTATGCTACATACCCTGCTCCAACATCTAGTGTATTTGCAACCAATTCAATACTTGCACCAACCTCTAATGCACCCTTTGTAGTTGCTACAGCCTTTGTTCTACCCTCTTCTATAGCTTCTGCTATAGCCTTTGTTCTATCTAGTGTTCGGTCTCTAATGCAAAAGTTTCCATCTCTTTGGAGCCTTCACATGGTCTCCCACCTACTAGATCAATGCAGCATGTGATTGACCTAATTCCAAGTTCTTCTCTCCCCAATAGGCCTCTCTACAAATGCAACCCGCTAGAATATGCAGATTGTTATTGGACCCTTGCCTACATCAAGCCATCCACCTATCTTGTATCATTTTGGTTCCTAAATCTGATGGTGCTAATAGACTCTACTTTTATTATAGGGCCGTGAACAAGATTTTATATCAATATTAGATATCCTTTTCACTAGATTGATAGTCTCTTGTATGTTGCTACAAGGAGCTAGCATCTTCACCAAGCGTGACCTCAAAAGTCGATACCATCGAGTCATGATCAAAGATGCTGACACATGAAGGTAGGCCTCCAGTCAATGCAATGACCTTTGGAATGGGTGCTTCTTCCTTTTGGAGTAAACAATGGTCCAATAACCTTCATGAGGGCATGAATAACATCTTCAAGCCTTTTGTTAACAAGTTTTCCATCATCTACGTATATGGCATTTTCATTTTTTCAAAGACATTTGAGGTCTACCTAGATCATTGTTGTTAGGTATTCTCACCCTTTGCTCAACGTTATCTTCTTGTAAATCCAAAGAAGTGCAAGTTTATGATTTCACACTTGAAGTATCTTGGTTTGGCCATTTCCTAAAAAGATGCTATCCCATTGACAAGATGAAATCCAAGAAATCATGACTTGCCTATTCCCACACATTTTTTTAGTTGAAAAGGAATCTAGGCTTAGTCAACTATCATAGGACACACATAAAGGATTTGAAAAGATTCTCTATCATTAATTCTAGCTTACAAAGGAAAAACCATCTTTATTTTCAACCTTGCTCAAGACCAAGCCTAGCCATTCTCAAGAGCAAGCTAACTTCTCTTAGATCTCCTAGCCACATTAAATTTTTTGAGGTTGAAGCTAATGCAAATACTCATGCCATTGGGGCTTATTTTTTCTAGGGAGGCCATCTAGTGGCCTTTTTCCATTCAATACTAGTTGATGCTACATTGAATTATCCTAACAACTATCAAACAATAATAAAGAGCTCTATGCACTGCTCTAGGGACTCATGCATTGGAGAATCTATCTTCTTCATAAAGAGGTCATTGTCCACATTGATCATATCTAAAGTTGTTAATTATTGACACTATTTGCTTTGCATAAAGGTAATTCTCTATGCTGACCATTGGAGGCACTATCTACTTTGTACAAAGGTCATTCTCCACTTGACCATATTTGCTTTGTATAGAGATCATTCTCTACACTGACCATTGGAGACACTATCTGCTTTGTACAATGGTCATTCTCCACATTGACTATATTTGGTTTGTATAGAGGTCATTCCTTACATTAACCATACGGAGCTCTATGCACTTCCCTAGTCATTGAAGCATTGGAGACACTATTTGTTTTGTACAGAGGACATTCTCCACACTGATCATTAGCCTCTTCCATATCTAAAATGGCCACCTAGATTTCCATTGGTAACTTGAGCCATGTCAACCGGGCCACACATGCAATAGTCTCATCTCATTATCAAGTATGAATCGCATAATCAAAATAGACACTATAGACTACTGTCCAAGCCTTTTCTCCATAGATGCTAGACTTCTTTGAGTGGCTAGCAATGTACTCTAGCGGACAAAGATTTTGCCCATGTCTACTAATAGCTGATTCAACATCCCACTCTAGCTCAACCATAAAATGACTAAGGACTACTTAATGTCTAGGCACCTTGAATTCGACTCGAAGCAACAAGGGATGTGGTGATCCTCCAATGTTGTGGCAAGGATGAATTATTAGCATGTACATGCCAATGATAAGCAAACTTCCACTACACCATCCTACATGCATGGAGCTAGCTTGCATTGCTCTAACCATATTTGAAATAATCCATAGACTTCCTAATGTTTTGCTTGCACATTATGTGTTTGAATTAAAGTTATATCATAAATTATAGGATGAGTGGATGGACATCACTCAATGTTGATTAGGTAATGATCCCATCAAGATCTTTATGAAGTAGGAAGCTAATTAAAAAAATATAGCAAAAATTTGTGGGTTTTTGGGTGTTGAGCATTTCGCTTGCTCCATTGACATCCAATTTGCACCCTTTGTGTCAAATCTTATAGGGGCGTATCATACATGCATGCATGCCCGCTCATTTGATGTCACTTATAGGTACTCTTGGGTGAGTGTTTAAATGTCCTCTTAGCAAAACAAGAATGCACACCTCCTAGTACAGTAGTAAAGTGGGTGCTTTTCAGATGCAAAGATGGAAGCACATGATTGTTTTAGTGCCTTTATCTATTAGACTATTTTATCCTTGAGGTGAAAGTGATATAATTGTTAAAAAAATGAGGAATATCAAATCTATTGGAGTTTCCCATTGAATGGAAAGGAGGGTCGACTTTGATTGTGTCATTGAACCTTTCTGTTGTTTCTATAATCAAGGATGATATAGGTGAGTTTTTGATGGTGGAGATAGAGTTTCATGGATGTAATTTTTTTGTAGTTTTTGTATATGCCCCCAATTTTTTTCATTGCAGAGAGTTATGTTGTGGCAGAGATTGCGATGTTCTCTGGAAGGTAAGCAGGTGATATTCTTAGGGGACTGGGATATACTATTGATGATGCTAATTGGTCACATGGGGGTGGTTTAATATCAGGACAAGAAAGAAACGAGTGGGAAATCTTAAAGAATGCTTGTAGTTTGGTAGATTGGGTGGATCATAATAGTTTGAGAAGTTGCAAAGTATTCACTTAGCATAAGACAATGATTAGAAATAGAGAGATAGCAAACTTAATAGAATTTATTTAACTGAGAATGGATGGTGGTTGTGACTTAAGATTTGTGGGGAGGTCTTAACGAGGGTTGTTTCTTTGGATCATTTTCCTTTGATAGTCAGTTTTGATCTACTTTCAATAAGACGTATAGATAGATGGTTGGTTCCCTTCAACTTGAATTCATCATTTCTAGGTATGCCTTGTTTTGATCAAGTTGTGATAAAAGCTTGGAGGAGAGAATATGCCAACCTTGTGAAGAGGTGGGATGCATGTGTTAGAGAAGTAATGGTTGTGCCCAACAACTTTAGTCGAGATAGAGCTAGATGATGAAAAAAAAGGAGATGTAGTATGAGTTAGAGAATGTTGACTAGAAACAATCAAAGAGATGCCTAATGATTGTGCTCTCCCACCTTTATTAGGTGTAGTTTTTGAGATCTATTGAACAGAGTGCACGGGTGGACGGAGCCATCATCTATACTACATCAGTATTGAAGGAAAATTTTGTTCCTCTCCAGTTTGCTATGTACTCTCTATTCTTTGTTCAGTTTTTGTTCCGCTGCGCCATGTAATTTAACAAGATCAACTATAGGACTAGGGACATGTTAATCGCATGGGTTGACAGTGCCACATTTTGCACCTTCTAAATGCAATTCCATAGTCCAAGATTTTGCTAGAGTTGCTTGGAGCCATACCAGCCCAAAAGGAATGCACAACTAGGAAGAATAGAGTGCAAGAGGTAGAAATGGAAGAGAGCATAGGGTTGGCCCTCCTTTCAAAAGGTGGCATGTATAAAAATCCAAAACTCAAAATTTGGTCTTCAATTGTTAATTGCAAGTTTTGAGAAATAGAAGCTCTCTCCTTTTCCAAGAGTGGTATCTTGTGTTTCTCTGTCTTTTGCCTTTGTGAATGCCTCTCATCCCCCTTCCCTTCCCTTCCCTTCTCTTGCCTCCTGCTCCCCATCCTCCCTCTTCCTCTCCCTCTCCCTCTTCCTCTTTCACTCCCTTCTCCCCTCCCATCTCCCCCTTCTTCTAATGAGGATTCACATTGCAATAATTCTGAGAGCCATTTATGTGACACGTATGGACCATACATGCTTGCATAGCTCCCACAAGGAGTAGCATGGAGTAGGAGGCTCCATCGGCCTTCCTTCAAGATCCCTAGAACATGTGAGTCTACCGGACTATACATGGAACTACTTTGGATGCCCTTTAGGCCGAGTTTAGTTTGTTTTTGCCCATGGGATTTTAATACAATCAACTTTTCATCACCATTTTGGAGCTTTGGACTCCTTCATGGAGTAGTAGAGCCTATTCAAGTTTCTTAGTGTTAGCCTAGTTGCAATCTTGTTTGATGCAACTACCTCTGAGCTTGGACCATTTTTTGATCTTCCACATTAGCTCAAGATCAGGCCATCATTCGAGTATATATTGCTCATATTCTTATCATCCCTCTTACATCGGGATCAATCTTGCACCTACATCAATTATATTTCTCTAAATTTAGCTTGCTTCTCAAATCTACCTTGCTCTTTTGTTCTTTCTGACTCCTCAAATCTATATTGCTCCTTGATTCCATCCGACCTCCCAATCTACCCTACTTCTTGGTTCCATCTGGCATTAGTGGAGAAATCTCCCCCAACTCCCAAGAGCGTGAGCCCTCCCCTAACTCTCGTGAGCCCTCCCCAAACTTCTGTGAGCCCACCCCCAATTCCCGTGAGCCCTCATCAAACTCATATGAGTAGGAGCAATAGGATAACAATGAGCCCTCCCCTTTTTGGTGGCATGATAGAACTACTCAGCTCTCTCCTCCCCATGACCAACAACAAACTCCCCCTCCCCATAAGAGATAGACCACCCCTCCCTGTGAGAAGACCCCTGAGTCTCCCCCAAATGAGCAGAATGTTTTTGAGAGTCTCCCTATTATTGAGAAGCTTTTTGAGATGATTTTTGAAAATCAGACTGCTAGAAAAAGCACAATCATCTATGTTCCTATTCTGACCTTGCTACCACCTAAGTAGCCTAGGAATAGGGTGAAGCAGATGCCGAAGAAGCCACATCACAAAGATAGAGTTCTAGGCATAGGACACGGGAGGAGGATTTGAAGGAGCAGCACAGAGAAGAGCAACACAAGAAGTTCAAAGTGGACAAGAGGCGACCATGAAGCCATGTTCAGGTACCCATATGGCCTCCACCAAGAATCAAGAAGCCATACAGAGCTAAACTAGGAGCAAGATCCCTAAGAGGGATTAAACAGCTATAGAAGAAAACCAAGAACCTAATCCCACGTGCTCCTTTCCAACGTGTTGTACAAGAGATAGCACAGGGGTACAAGGATGACATGTGCTTCAGCACAAGAGCTATTGGGATGCTTCAGAATGCTGCAGAGAAAGTTACCCCACTGCCTTGTTCGAGGACTCCAACTTGTGTCGTGTTTTCATGATTTAAGGTCATTTCTATTGAATCCAGGTGGAATTTCACCGTGCCACGGAAGGCAAAAGTGTTCGGGATGTCACAAGGAGCCCAAAAAGTCCAAAACCTGCCATGATTCAAATTTAGGCATTTTGGGAGGAAACCCACCATGGTGCAAATTTGGGCATTCTAGTTCTCCCAGAATGCCCAAAGTCATGTCATGATGGGTTTTGGACTTTCTAGGCTCCTTGTTGCAATGTCATGTACACTTTCTAGGCTCCTTGCAATGTCCTGGACACTTTTGCCTTTTGCGGCACGATGAAGTTCCACCTGGTTTTGGCAAAAATGATCATCAGAGTGCCCAGAATTGGTTAAGAGCATACAAAATTAGCTAGAAATATATTTTTGAGTGCTTTATATTACAAGATAGCTAGCCATTAAAAAAAACTAGGAAGTGAAAATGTCCATGTAGGACAAATATACGTATTCATCTATGTAGTGAGCTTGCAAACAATCGAAGAGCGATTGTTGCAAGGAATGACTGAAAAATACAAAAGTAGAAAAGAATGGATCACTAAAGACTCTATGATTCCTAGCTTTCCAGAGAGTCCATAGTGCCCAGTAGCAAACCCAAGTAATGAACAAATCAAAATCTGGTGGTTTAGGATATATCTAACCAAAAATGCTTGCCAAAAACATCCTGAGAGAATCTCAATCTATCGTGAAAGGATACCCAAGAAATTTTGTGTGAACAACAATTATTTACAGCATGAAGCATACAACAATTATTTGCAGCATGAAGCATGCAAGAGTCTGGTTAAAGATGCAGTTCAGCCATTATCTCGACAGGCTACCATTGGTATTGATTTTTCTTGGGAAGCCTTTGTTACACAAATCCAAGCTGTCATTCGTAGTTATCGCAAAAGCTATATGAAGACCTTGAGGGATAATGTTGCTCAGGCAAAATCTCAGTGTCATTCTTTGACAGAGTTGAGTCACCTCAAGAGTCTTTCTTATCAGGAAAATCAGATTTTATGTCAGGTAAAATATTATTCGCAATGCAATGACAATAGGAAAATAGCTAAATGGGAAACACGTGCAAGACAGAGAGCCTTTTTTAATAAACGTTGGTCCTCTAAAGCCTTCTTTAAAGAGCTGCATTATAGAAGGTCTTCCCAAAATATTTACAGGGCTTTGTTATATCAGATGGTGTTTGGACTTCTTCCAAGGCAGAGCTTGTTGTAGCCTGTGTTTGACATTTTTCTTCTCAGTTTGGAAAAGCAAATTTACCCCCACAAGAAGTTATTACAACAAGGGGAAAATTATCACAGCATGTCATTCCAATTGTCTCTCTGGCATAGGCCTTGGATTTGGAAGCTCCTTTCACTAAAAAGGAGCTAAATGATGCTGTTAAATCCTATCGTAGTCGAAAATCTCCTAGCTAGGATGGTCTCACAGTGGAATTTTTCTTGGCATTTTGGAATCTACTGAAAATGCCTTTGCTGCAAATAATCAATACTACATCAATATATGCTACGACTGCTTGGAAGAAAGGGTTAGCTAAACTTCTTCCCAAGAAGCCCATTTGTGAGTCATTAGCTGATTGGAGGCCCATTACTTTAATGCCGATAACATATAAGATCATCACCAAAATCGTGGTTGATTGAATAAAGGAATATTTACATGATGGCCTGCCCCCAGCATAGTATGGCTTTATTCCATGATGCCATATTACTAATAACATTGCAAATGCTTATGTTAGGATTGAGTATGCCAAGTATATAGAGTAGGTAGATATTGCAAAGGCATTTGACACCATTCAATGGGACTTTATAGCTCAGACTATGCAAGCTTTAGGATTTGGTCAAAAATTGCAGCACATTATCTTTTGGCTTTATCAGGATAACAAAGCCGCATGGAGATTTATCAGAGCCCTAGATACTTACAAGTGGTAGCTTGCCTGGGGCTTGTCTATAGTGAGAGAAAACATTTGTTGATGAGAATTTTTCAATTAAATTATAGGTTTAGGCTAGCTGGTCCAACTATAGTTGAGATTCCTTAGAAAGTGTGTGGGAGATCCTAGCACTAGCTAAACAAAACATTTGTCAAGCAATGGATATATAGTGGGATGTGGTTAATTTTAAAAATAATAGGCAAGGTAGACTATAGACTAGAATCTACCACAAGCTTGCAAGGTGCGTACAGTATTCCATGTTTCTTTATTGACAAGAGTTTACAAGTAATTGGTTACCTAGGGAGTTCACTAAGTAAATTGTAAGGTAGCACAAGGGGTTGTTATTTCTTGTGGAGCTATAGACAATGTATATACATAAGGGGTACAAGGTGCTAGAAACCTTTTTTGTTAAATGCACGTGATCTAGGGCAGCTGTACATAGTGAAGACCCTAAAATAGATTCTCTAATTGATGGAATAGTTATATTATAGGAATTAATTAGAGGATGATGCAAGATGCAAACTAGTAAGAATCCTAGATTAGGGACACTTGATATACAAAACTATAATGATTCTAATTAGTTGTCATGAACTTCCTCTAATAGAGGATCCATTTACCAAATACGAAGAGCAACATTCTAGAATCTATCATGGACAATAATTCTTGAAGAGGGAAGGACACTTACATTCTAGTTATATTGTAGCATGACCTCAAATGAATCGGTGGACATTAATCTTTAGGGAGACCATGAAAGCTCAATGTGCTCAAATTTATATAATGCATGAACTAAGTTTTGGTTGGTGTTTTGTATTTTTGATATGAGTAAAATGGTCAAAGGATGATTGTTGAGGTTCTTTGTGCAAGATACAAGAGGAATGGATATCACTGAAGTCCTCTGTGTGCATGCTAGTGTCTTGTGATTTTATTCACATTAAACACTTTGAGAAAAATGTAACCAAACATTAATTGTGTTGCTCTCAAAGGGCACCTAATGGACAAAAGGGCAAGTGTGCATGAGGGGAACACTTTGCAAGAAAGATGCCAAGTGTGAGGATCTTATAGGAAAAGTTTCTAGATTTGCCTACATGTAGGTGGATTACCACACGTGGGATTATTGGAAATGTATTGGCTTTTGTTGATTAATGGTTTTGGTATAGGTCTAGATTTATGAAATGGGTTTTAATTCTTTCATGTTCCATAGGATGAGAGAGAGAGAGGAAGGCGAGTACACCAGTTCATACATGTGCACTCATGCTACACGAGTGTGTGACACAGCACACAAAGGTGCACTTGAGACACGCACACATGAGCATAGACGCACATGCCGGCATGCATAAATTAAACACACTTGCAAGTACGTTAAACAATTCGCACAACAGGAATAAATGAATTTGGAAGACATAGCCGAAGCTATTTTCTGGCCTTTTATCAACTCTTCTTGATTTGCAAAGACTCTTTATGGATTCTCGAGTACATTTTGAGTGTGTTTGTGAGTGTCTCACATTAAACTAATGAAAAAACTCAGAATGCATGGATCACGAAGAACACAAATTTTGAGAATATAACGGACGATCGCCAGCAGGTCGGCAGCCAAAGAATGCTGAGCGAAATTGGCATCTGTGATTGACATATCATGATTCATCATGTGTGTAAATAGGCTCACTCTGTGGAACATGAGAGAGAGCGAGTGCTTAAACTAATCAAATGAAGCGAGCTCAAATACGTTAAGCCCTCGACTCCACCAATTTGATTGGCAAATGAATCAGCTCGGATAAATTTCTATCCTTGTGCACTTGCTGTTCCATCTGTTCTTTGAATGCATTGAACCTTCTCCTAACACACTCTAAGTAATTGTAAGCCTGCTGAATTGCTTGGGACGTCTTGACAATCTAACCGACGGCTTGTTTCGTTTTACTCAGTTTGATAAGAGAGCTTCACTAGAATGATGGGTCTTCAGAAGACAAACACCCACCACGCACATCTCTCTTGCTTACTCCTGTTTCATTCATTTCTGAGGAGTGTAGAGCTTTGCTGCACAGCTCGTAATCAAATGAACCTCTGGTGCGAGGGGACGATGTGTCCGACAAAGGTTCTTCCAGCTTCCTGCTTGATGCCATACTGGAGAGAAGAGCTTCGTACTGCATTTGTGCGTACACAGTCTGTGCTTGAGAGACAGCCAATTGCGTTTGCAGGTGCACGAGTTGATGTTGTAGATTGGCGATGGCTCCCACGCAACCATAGACAGGATCTCTGATTCTCGCATTTGCTTCATACACCATACTACTGACGGCATCCCCTCTTTGGTCGACTGGGAGTTCCTGCAAGACTCAATCACGACGTTCTGAAACCACAATTTCCAGCGTATGTTTATAACCAGACGTAAGAGTACGACTCTCATTACAAGTTTCTGGGCAGCTGACGGGTCCGGATGCTGCGAGCCATTTGCAGATGAAAGGGAGGCACTAGGATTACCTGAAGCATCTTGTTGACATTGCTCGCGCCGAACACTCTATGTACACTGGCGAATTTGAGCGGCTCGTCTGCTGGAAAGTAAGGAGCAAAGGTGCAATTCTCCACACATCGCCGGCGAAGCAGCTTGCAGGCAGCGCAGGGGGATGCAGCCGAGGGTTTTAGGAGAGCATCCATGACTACCGTCCAAGAGACTAAACCTAAGAACACAAACTGGACGCTACAGACGCTACACGCTCGATGGCTGGATTCTCCGTCAACAGATCATAGGCATCGCTTGTCTGATCGGTGAGTGGATCTTTGAATGCTAAAAGCTCATCACTGTTTTTATTAGAGCAAAAACCTCGTGAGCTGCCGTAGCAGCTGCTACTAATACATATCTTTTATTGCAGATTGCAGCGTGACTTCAATGGGCGGATAGTAGGTCGCCACGGATCTACAGAAGAAGAAAAGTGCAGGTTTTTGCGATTCACGTTGATTCAACTGGATTGGGAAAACAGTGACTGATTAATGCAAATGGAGGGGCAGGTTGAGACGAGTCCGTGGAGGTTGGTGGACGAATCACGATAGTTGCTCGAAGTCGGGGGCGTGATGAGGGGTGGCTGATGAATTGAGAAAGAGATTTTCTCGCACAAATTCACGGTCGAGGATCCGACAGGAGCTGAATCTGCATTCCGATTGATGAATCTTTGTCGCTCTTATTTAGAAAGTTCTTGTAGCTTTGCCAAGTCATCCCGTTCACTAAATGCTTTGATGACCAACCTCATCTCCCCGTGTTACAAGGAGCCTTGGCCTCCTCAACGGTGGAGCAAGAAAGCACGAAATCCGACCATCCATTAGAAGCGCTTTGTTGCCTGAAGCATCGTTGCCAGGGTGGTGGAGCAGGAGGAGAGTGGCGTAACAGACGAGGGGCGTAGGAAGGTGCACCTCAAGACGAGGATGTAATCAAAAGATGGAGGAGGAGATGAGGAGTGGAGAATTGGGTTCTCCTTTGTGAATTTTCATTTTAAAACAAGACAAGGGTGGTGGAGTGGAGTGGAGAATTGGATTCTCCTTTGTGAATGTTCATTAATATTTTCTTTGCAAGTAAAAATACTCTATGTATTATATATGTTAAAAGGAAGATCTCTCTCAAAACAAGACAATTACAACGAGATCATGCACTTCTGTACTTTGAGTCTCACAGGTCACAATGATCCCTCACACAAACTCCTAAAACACATTCTAAGTGAAGTCTCCAATTCTTTACACCATCCACCTCCTCCATCTATGAACGTCAAATGCAGCTAATTGTAATTGCCCACCATACTTTCCATAGAACATCGTTCATCCCCACCTTCCATCTCAAAGGAAAACAGGTATGTATACTATTAAACCACCGTATAGTTCTACCAACAATGGACATGCTAAACCCATTTTCTAGGGACAATGGGATGCCAGGGGAACCTCTGATGTCAGTCCAACCATCAGTGTCAGAAACAATGTTTAGGAAACCAAGTCCCATTGTATCTATTGGCAATGAACTGCCACCATATCCCTCCTTTGAGGAAAGCTAGCTATATTTGGGTCAATTTGGCCCCAGACCACCCCAAGAGTTTTAAATGTGAGGACATGGTGGACAAAGGAGTGGTCCAGAAGGTCCACAACCCCCTACATACAAAGTCCCTTCATTTCCTACTTGGCCACAAAACATGGAAGATATACCATCCTTGATGACGACCTCTATAGGCCTATGCCCGAGAGGAACATGCCACCCCCCAAAGGACCTTCAGGCCAACCCGTTAGGCCCAATCAACCTCAAGTCACAATGCAAATACCTAGTGGGTTAGGATCCTCGAATCGTACATCTATACAGCAACCAAATACATGGAACCCTCCATCGAGACCACCAATGTATAGAGCACAATCACCATATCCTCAAGCTCCGTCTACTCCACGAACGATACTTACCAATGAGGCAATGAGGATTCTAGTGCAAGAACTAGCAAGGGGGGCCACACCTCCGACATTTACACGAAGAGACCAAAATCCTTCTAGAAATAAACCTGTCATGATCTCTAAGTTAATCACCAAGTTCTTAGGGGAAGGAGACCTAGTCTCCCATGTTGAGCATTTTGAGTAGATTTGCGAGACATTTGGTGATATTGGGGATCTAGACAAGGTCAACGCTTTTGACTTAAGCCTTGATGGCAAAGCTAGACAATGGTTTAGCTCAATGAGTCCATACGAGAAAATTAATCGGGACACGTTGCAAAAGTCCTTCATAGTGGGGTTTGCTACTGGATCCAAGTGGAGACCACTCAACTAGCTCTATGAGGTCAACAAGCAAAAAGAGACCAAGTCTCTTAGGGATTATATTGCGAGAATCAAACACTTGAACTCCCATTGTGAACCTCATGAGGGAATGAATGATGTAGAACTATTGCCACACTTTCTCTTAGGTTATGAAAGAAAAATCCCAAGGAGAGAAGACCACATCCACCCCCTCAGAAGTATCCCAGAACTTGAAGCCCACTATCTCAAGTGAAGTCAAGGAGACAACCCTTCCCACAAAGGGTATGAATATGGAGGAACTGGCTACTAATTATTTAAATCAAGTAAGCCAGCAATTGGAAGGAGAGATGGCCAAGGAAGCCCCTAGTAGCTCCCACCTATTCCCAAGTCATGATAATGTGTGGTCGGAAACCATTGCACCAACGAGTGCCCTCGCATTTGGGCAAGGCCAGCACTCTATTGTGCCCATTGTGCACAATGAGGGAATCATGAGGCACCACAATATTGATATCCTAAGATCATTCCCTAGCCAATGCACCAGCAACAACAACCACCTCTTACTTTACCCACACCTTTGAATCTGTCCAACCAGGGATAATTACCAATACAAGGAGCCACTCCTGCCATCCAACGGCAATTTAGGGCTCAAAATCTCTTGTTACTCCCACCCATACTCAAAACTCACCCCCACCACCACAAATCACACCCGTGACTTAAGCCAGCAATGGGAAGGAGAGATGGCCAAGGAAGCCCCTAGTAGTTCCCACCTATTCCCAAGTGATGATAATGTGTGGAGTGGGATTTGTATCGGGAACCATTCCACCAACAAGTGCCCTCGCCTTTGGGTAAGGCCAGCACTCTATTGTGCCCATTGTGCATGATGGGGGAATAATGAGGCATCACAATATTTATATCCTAAGATCATTACCCACCCAATGTACTAGCAACAACCACCTCTTACTTTACCCACACCACTGAATCCGTTCAACTAGGGACAAGTACCAATACAAGGAGCCACTCCTGCCAAGGGTAATTTAGGGCTCAAAATCTCCCTCTTACTTTACCCATACCACTAAATCCATCCAACCAGGGACAATTACCAATACAAGGAGCCACTCTTGCCATCCAAGGGCAATTTAGGGCTCAAAATATCCCATTACTCCCATCCATACTCAAATCCCAACCCCCACCACCAAGAATCACCCCCGTGAATCAAGTATTGGCGGAGGAACTACCTAGTCATTGGGAAGCACCATTGTGCACAGGGTGTGGAGTTGACCACTAGTATAGCGATTGCTCAATATAGGTCTTCTTAGCATTGAGAGAGGCCAAGTGTCCTCTATATCCTCAAATGTAATTACAGAAGGCCAAGCTAAGGCACTTAGCAAGGAACTTCATAAGCAGGCCAAAAGAGATAAGGCTAGTACATCCCAGCCTAGAGAGGTGAACAAAAAAGGTGTAGTTAAGGTGGAAAAGGTTCTAGCAAGGTGATTATCCAAAATGGATTCGATGATGACACAGCCACCTTTTCCACCTCATCTTCTTCTACTCATACTCCCTCAGCTGGTAAGCAATTCAATCAACCACCAAAAGGAGGGGATGACACTTGGGGATCATAGGAAACCTACAACTCCCAAAGGTCAGGGTGAATACCCAGACCCTATCATTGAGAAACAACACCTCACCGAGGCACAACAGCTAGTACTTGATTGCTAAGAAAAATTTGAGCAATGGCTCAAGCTAGCAAGGGGCTAGAAACCATCCAGCCTAGCTACCAAACCTTCAATAGAGCCTCTAAACCATCTCCCATACTCAAAAGAGTAGACGACAAATAATCACAAGGTTCATCGTCAAGATGTTCTCTCCTAAGGCATAAGATTTCAAGCACGAGAAGAAGACAACATGTCCTTTTATGGGTTCAAAAAGACACAATCAATTGGTGGTGAACCAATCACACAACCCTAAGATGTAGCCATACTACTTGCATTCCTATCCAACTAAAGACATTAAGATGCCCATTGCAACACTAGTATGGGGTAATACCATTCTTTGGAGAGACACCTCGTGTTGGATGAATGGACAAATAGTAGCTCCTGAGTCCATTGATCCTGAGATAGTCAAACCACCAAATGACCCCCAACACTTACCCAAGGTATCCATCAACAAATTGGAACAATACTTTGAAAGTGATGACACCAACGCAGTACTTCCCATCTCCTACTAAGGTAAGAATGTGACTGTAATTTTGGATGGAGGAGTTGGTGTAAGCATAGTCACTAAGTAGTGTTGGACCAAGTGGGGACAACTAAAGATGGATAGCACAAACCTTGTAGTCAACTTGGATGATGGAGCAACAGCCCAACTTGTAGGAGTTTTAAGAGACATCAAGATTAAGACCTTTGGTATAGCCTACCAAGTGTGGTTTGTTGTAATGGACTTTCCCAACCAACCGGACGGCTATGACATTATATTGGGTAGACCTTTCATGCAAGTCGTAGGATTGTTGAAGCTTAAATAGGATATATTTATGTAAGGATGAGCAAGTCATGAGGGTGGATCTCCAAACTTGAAAGGCTCACCCTATGTCAGAGAATCTATTTGTAGCTAAACCTTGCACCACCAATAGGTCGATATCAATAAGTGTATTCAAAGCTCATAAGGAAGAGGAAAATGAGCAGAGTCATGAAAACTGCTGGTTTTCCCAGAGTTAGAAGGCTCTACAAATTTGATCCATACACTAGCCACAATAGACCTGCCAAGTACTAAAGTAGCTCAATTTATGCACCTTGACAATGATAAGCCTACTGCCACACCTTTTTACACCATAAGAGTGGTGCTACCTAATCGAGTTGAACTTGCAGTTGATAATTCCATTGATACTAAGGAGATTCATATTACTCCATCTCAACTTTGGGTAGAGCTAACATCAGGTGGTGCAACATGTCAAATACAAGCCTTGGTAGATGGTCGAGCAAGCGACAACCTCATCTCCTGGGAAACTTTAAAACATATCGTCCAAATACTCCTTCAAGTTTGTGATTTTGAAATTCAATCCATAGGAAGTATCTCAATTAAGGTTATTGGTTCTTTAATAATGAATGTTTTGATTGGACAATTACATTGTGCCTTGCAAGTCTTTTGTAACTCATGTAGGTACCTTAACAGAAGCTGTGATTCTTGGTAAAAGCTAGATCCAAGGCACTCACAAAGGGTTGTTTGGTGATGAATCAATGCATCACGATGTGCCAAAACTACCAGTCGGCCCAGTATTCAAGCATCAACATCAACATCCACTTTCACTTTTCAACCTCGACAAGCATCTCACCGGCAAAGATGACAAAGAAGAAGAGCAACCAATAAAATGTGGGTTTGAAAGGATCTACTACAAGCCCAAGGGAACTTTGAAGGCAAATCATATATTTGTGTTCCAACAAAACCTCGACATCAAAAGCCACTCCATCATCTAAACAATGAACACCTCATCAGAGAACAAAATGACGCCATCCAAAAAGGAAGGTACAACACCACTAAGTTCCCACAAGACTACTAGAGGCCCAAGGATATTACCTTGGAAACACTTATATTTGGGTACCTAGGGTACTTAATGCAACAAGAGTACCTCCATCATCTTCAAGTAGCAAAGACAATGTGCTAGAAATAAAGAGTAAAAGAACGAATGGGGGCCAAAGCCTAAAAAATTTTCATCACCAACAAATGAGAGGCAAACATGATACATCAACTTTGGGCCTATCGATTATGAAAAATCAAGGCAAAGATTGGAGAGTAGAACCCCAAGAACCTACCTTGAAAAAGGTAGAACCACAAGATCTTGCTTGTAAGGGCAAGGGCAAAGCACCAATACAAGAGGATCACACACAAAGGTCATCCTCTACCTCCTATCATGTAGTTACACAAGAACCTGTCTCAAAAAGAGAGACGGTAGCACAAGAACCTACTTGATCACCAGTCTACCAAAATGTCTTTAAATTCATTACATCATCTTCAAGGCAAATGGCAATTACACAAGAACCTGTCTCCAAAAAAGAGACCGTAACAAAGAATGTACTAGGAAAAGAATGGAATCTACTTTGGAAGCTACACAAGAACCTTCCTTAGTAAGAAATTAGGCATCAATCTTTGTGATAGCTACACAAGTCACACCGACCAGGCCAAACATAGTGGAAGTCACACAAGAAACTTCTAATGAGAATGATCAATTTTTTTCACTAGCAACTTTCTCAGAAGCAACTTGGGCTCAACCAAAACAGAAGGTCTCTTAGACAATACCGTCCTACTCACATTTGCTCTAGTGGACATACATCACTTTTAGAGGATGTTATTGACAAAGGCACCAAAAAGATGGGATCAAGAAGGACCACTACAAGTTCAAGGATCTTATGGTGGCAATGTGGATCCCTAAGCATCTTTCAACACGACAGCCCACCTTCTTGTGCTTACAAGTACCATGGTCGACTTCATCACTCTAGACTCACAGAAAACAGAGGAGTGACCTAACAAGTTGGAGTCTACAACACCAACAACCAAGGATACAACAACAATCGCTACACAAGAACGTGCTCCTAAAAAGGGAGTAGTAATACAAGAACCTACTGCAAGGTCCACAAGGGCATGGAAATGATCATTCAAGGCCTTCATCAGCTTTCCCACAAGGAAATACAAAACCATTCCTACAGGATGACATTCAGTCCAACTCCATAGCAGTAGACCCACAAGTACCTACTCATAGAAATTGGGGTAGATCCACAAGAATGTGCTATACAAAAGATGTTGGAGCCCTTCACAACACTTTGCTACCATGGAAGAAGCTCCTCACCAACAAAAGTATGGGAGCCATCAAAGAAACCTCAACCCTAGTCTCCCAAGGAACTCCTCCACATGAGGGACAATCAATGGTCCTACACCAACATCTCTACCCAATGAGTCTGATTGTAGGGTGATTTGATGACATAAAAAGGGGTCTAGATGAGTTTTATGTGATAGTCAAAGATTTGTTTTCACTTTTGTTTACTAACCCCATCCTTCATTCGCTAACTCCCACAATCCCTCCTCTTTTTATTTCTCCTTATTCTTCTTCTTCTTTATGCTTAACACTAATACCCACTTAACCATTTGAGCCTCTCAATGTAATATTAGTTTCAATTTAGAGGACTTTTTGAGAAACCAAAATACGATAAACCCCTCTTCATCCATAGTCCTCATTTTAAGAGTTTGTATGGTGTATTATCAGACTCCTTTGGATTTGATGACTCAAACAAAATAAAGCTCCAAATGGTGCCACAACCTTATTGGGGTCAAATACTTCCAAACAAAGCCCTCAATGAAATATAATCCATAAAATGGATTTTGAAAGAGCTTCAAAGTACAAAGAAGCAAGGAAAAATGTCATGCAAAACTTCGGACTTACAAACATGGCAAGTCAAAGACATAGTCTGATGAGAATCCAATACAAGTCCCATTCAAATCCAATATGGGACTTAAGGAGGAGCATGAGAATGCACTTTACTTACTCTATCAACACTAACACCACTAGGATCTTACATCAACCCCTACTAACACCTTCTTCCTACTAACATATACCTTAGATTCTTCTTTTTCTTTTTCTTCCTTTGAAAGATCCCAAGTACTCAGCCCTGATCCCTCCACCATTGCAATCACTCATGCCATGCCATGCCAATTACACTGGAATCCAATGCTACTAGATGTAGTATACATCTTACTAGCAATAATTCCTCAATACAAGATCCGATGTAGACCTATGAAGCACTGCAAATGGCAAAAGTTCACACGGGTGCATGCCAGAAATGGTCTTCATCGACAACGCTCCAAAAACCATGACCTTTGCAAGATCTAGAGGACTGGTCGAGATTAGAAAGTGGGGCATATTGAGGGCATGTTAGCTAATTGCTTAACAATATGCCATTGCTGGTTAGTGATGTCATTTGATGGATAGTAGCAAGTCCATAACGTGGTTAGTGATGTCATTTGATGGATAGTGGTAGGTCCATAGAGCTAGGATTGTGCCTTGGAGCCAAATAGGCCCAAGTTAATTGTAAAGAATGAGAAAAGAGAGTGGTGTAAAGAGCCTCTTCCCTTCTTCTTCTTCTCCTCCTCCTCTCGGGAGTCACTAGAGTGGCACTAGTGGATGGCATTTGCATGCATTGCTCTCAACCCAGAGTAGCTTGGAGGAGTACTTCATCGACATTCCTACAAGATCCCCATGGCACATGTGAGTCATTGCCCACTGGAGACTACACATTGTCCCTTCATAGTGGACTACTGATGGAATGTACTCCCGTAACCTTTTTTGCTTTATATGCATCATCAATGAATGTCACATAGTATTCAGCCCCGCCTAGTGGCCGTGTAGGCATGGACCACATACGTCTGAATGCACCAAATCAAGCTTTTCAAACTCTTTCTTTCCCCTTCTTTTATGGGCTGATTTAGTCTGCTTCCCATAGAGACAGTGCTCACAAAATTCAAAATCAGAGAAAATCAAATGCAGTACATAACCCAAATGGCATAAGAGTTTCATTCCATTTTGACTCATGTGCCCCAACCTGCAATGCCACAAAGAAGTGCTTGGCTGCTCGGTTATTGCAACAACATGATCAAATACCCCTGATACATGTAAGGGATACAAATCCCACACTTGGCACCCCTGGCCAAAAGCATAGAGCCCTTCTGAATTTTCCAACTCTGAAAGCCAAAAGTGGTGTGAAAACCAGCATCATCTAGCTGACCCACTGAAATAAGACTCTTGGTCAACTTAGGCACATGTCTCACATGTTTCAAAATAAATGCAGACCCATTTGCAAAAGAAAACTCTGAAGTGGTAAGCAACTCCCCATAGGGAATGGTTCTCCAAAATAAATGCACACTCAATGTTCCGTGCCCTGGATTTGCTACGAGACTTCCCTCTTTCTTGGGACTTCCCCCTGAACTGTGATCTGCCCCTTTGCACATTTAAGGCTGCATCCTGCTTGTTACATAGGGAATGGTTCTTCAAAATAAATGCACACTCAATGTTCCGTGCCCTGGATTTGCTACAAGACTTCCCTCTTTCTTGGGACTTCCCCCTGAACTCTGATCTGCCCCTTTGCACATTTAAGGTTGCATCCTGCTTGTTGCCATCCATAGACTTCCATCTAATCTCCTCAGCCAACAAGCTACCCACAACATCATCAAATTTTAGTACTCCACCAGGTGCAGAGTTACTGACAGCTGTACGGAAGGTATCCCATGAGGATGGCAATGAACATAAGAGAAATATTGCCTTAGTCTCCACATCAAAATTCATCTTCTGAGCCTGAATCTTGGCTGAAAATAATATTGAATTCATTCAAGTGAGAAGCAATGGAGACCCCTTCCTTCATCTGTAGCTCAAACAACCTCTTCATGAGGTAAACTTTATTAGAGGCAGTTTCCTTCTCATAAGTGGCACACAGTTTCTTCCACAAATCTTTCGTAGTCTGCTCATTTACTACTGTGAAATAAACTGACTCGGCAAGATGAAGTCTAATAGTAGACTTTGCTAATGCATCCAACTCATTCCAATCATCCTCAGACATATTTGCAGGCTTAGCTTCAATCCCTGCCAAGGTTTGATCTGCTTCTTTTGAATAAGCACATCCCTTATTTGTTCTTTCCACAAAGAAAATTTTGTCCCATCAAACTTTTTAATGCTGAAAAACTCCTTTTCAGACATGGAAGAGGATGCCATAATGCAAATGAAACAAAATCCCAAATGCTACTGCCTGCAAGAGAGAATCACACCAAATACCAGGTGCACCCAAATGTGTATGCCACAATAGAGTGAAATATCACCAAAACTCAAAGCTCAAAGCATCAAAAGGTGCATCTCACTCATGTGCATATACTATGCATCCATATGAGCAAATATCCAAGAGAGCATAGCACTATCAGTGCATCACCTGCAATGTGTCAAAGCTGTCCCTCAGCATAAAATAGCATCCATGTGCAAAGCGTCCATTAAAAAATAGCATCCCACAAGGCAATTTGGGCTATCAGCGCATCCAATAAGGACCATAATGCATCCAAATGGCCTATAAATCATCCACTGCAACCTAATGCACACCACAAATGAGCGTACACTGCTCAAACTGCAACCAGAGTGATCTGCATAAGGTATGCTCAAGAAATCATAGTCCCACGGTAATGACCGCTACTGAAAATAGAACCTGAGATGCCTCAAAACATGGGCGCCATTGCATAATCGAAATCAGTAAGAAAATCTGCAAATATCTCTAATCTGCCAGAACTCCAAAATCCCAACCGATGAGTGAGAAATGGGAGTCAACACTTATCCATTGCCATGTGGCATAAATCTAAGGTTTCAAAACCTTAGAATGAAAAATGCATAACAGAGAGACGAAATCAAATACACAGAGATCTATAACTCTGAAAATCCTCCACTGAATTGCATAAGAACTGACAGGTAGGGGTTTTTGGGCGTCCAGAACGCAATGGGACAGACGGTTTTAGAAACCGTGGTCTCAATCACTGGGTCCAACACATGGACTGAAAAACGTTTTTGGAAACAGAGTTGTTTGTAAACTCCACCGGAGTGCGAATGATGAGCAATATAGAAGTTTTAGGACTCCTAAGTCCACCGGAACTGACAGATCTACAAATGGTTGCTCCAAACTTGAGTTCTAACACCCGGGCAAAAAACGCAAAAACTGACACAGTGAGTCAGGAATCCAATTAAATGATCCCAGATTCAAGAATGAAGGTGTTTCCAAGCTCCTGAAGTGAAGTGGACACCAAAAGCAAGCAATAGTTGCCTCTACAACTCAATACAGAGTCTCTGTCATTGAACGGAACAGGGAAAAGCTCAAAAAATGACTTTTTCTTTGAAAACTCTTAACAGGCTCTCAAAACCACTTCACAAAACCAATGTGACTTTTCCAAAGGTTCCTCCAAGGTCTCTACACACTCGGATGCAAGTAAAGTCATCCACAAAGCTTCCCACAGAGCTTCTCCTTCCTCTCACACAGCTGCTGAGCTTCCAAGCATTCACACACGCTCAGCTAGATCACCCGGGCTCTGATACCAGTTGAGAGTGCTATCAACGAAAGCAAGAATGGAAGAAGGAGAGAGAGACAGAGAGCCACAAGTTTTGGTGGGTGCAGAACCACCCTAATCTTCTTTTTCATTCATTTATATATGTGTTTGAGTATTGTACATAACTGGGGTAAAGGCACAATGACCTTTAACCCCCACATTAAATGCCATCTGGGGAATCCAATGCCAAAGACACTCCTAATTTAGCATTTCTTAATTCAGTGCCACTGAATTAGACCTAATCAATGTTCCTGAATTAGGTGGTCAACTCACACTTGGATTGGAAATTCAATTTGACTAATTTGGAACTCATTGATCAACCTTATCCCTAAATGATTAAATTGGAATTTTGCAATTGCTAAAAGGAAAAAAATTGAATTGCAATCTAAATTGAGGAAGGACTCATAAGATTGGTCAAGTGATTAAGTCTTGATAAATCATTTGGGCAATCATAAACCCACTTTCATCTGGCCTATGACCTTTTATAAACCCCTATTAGGACCAACCACATATGATCTAGTGCCCCCTCCACCAGTGAATCCTCCAGCGCCACAAATGGAGCTTACAGATGAAGCCATGAAGATCCTAGTGCAAGCGCTAGAATGGAAGGGATACTAACTCTTCGAGGAGTAAAGTGGTCACAACCCTCCAAACTAATCACTAAATTCCTTGGTGAAGGAGACCCAGTGTCCCATGTGGAGAGATTTGAGCAGATCTGTGAAACCTTTGGGGACATTGGAGGCCTAGATTGTTGAGATATCAAGCTCCACTTGTGATATGCTAGGGTGACCATTGTGCATTTATGTCACCGACTTGTTAGCTGTAGATGCGGTTGGTACACCACCCATGAATAATAGCTGGATGACATCTATCTTTATGTACTCTAGTTAGTGACTTAGTTAGTATGCCACCTAGGTTAGCTGAGTTTGGTTTGAGACCCACATATAGGGTTCATCTATTCCTTTTGTACTAAGAGAGAGTTCTTTTGAAATCACAACTAAGAAGAGGAAAACTGTTTTCAACCTCCACCTTTGTGTGTATTCCCCCATTGTGTATGTGAGAAAGCTGCAGTGAGACTCCTTACTTCTCTCCCACTCTCTTCACATGGTATCAGAACTCAGTTCATGGTAAGGAGCTCAAGGAAGCAAACCAAGTTCGTGGTGTCTTGGTAAGAGGATCAGTGTTGCTTTCCTTTTTCGAGTTTGGGAGCAAATCTTTGCAAGTAGCACAGCCGAAAAGTATAAGAGTGCACTATCTCAGATTGGGACGCCCTTTGCGTCACATTATTTTTTTGATTTGAGGCCATTTCGGGGCCCTTTTTTCGCAGGCACTTAGAAAAGTGCCCTGTTTGTGTTGTGCGACCACCATTGTTTCGCAGGTTGGTGAAAAGTTACCGCAGAAATTGCATCGTATGCCTGTGAGATATTTGGAGTGACAGAATCATTCTTATTGCCTGTTGATGCAATATCGTCACTAGGAAGTGACTGTGTGGTCAAATACCACTTTCGTCAGTTTTGCAGATTTGCCCTTGTGAGGTAGAAGTTTTGTTTTTTGTAGTGACAGAATATTTTTGCAGTGTTTTGTAATGGCGTCTGATGCTCTTTCACAGATAGTCACTGAAAAGCTTGACAAGAACAACTTCCAAGCATGGAAGTTTAGAATGACGAATTTTCTTAAGGGAAAAGGCTATTGGGAGTTCATTACTAGAGCTGAACAAGAACTAGTTATTCCTAATGTTCCCAATCAACAAAAGTTGCAGGCATTTAAAGGATGGCATGAGAGAGCCAAAAAAGTTATGTATTGGTTGTCTATCAGTATTTCAGATTCTATGATTGTGCATATTCAGGATGCAAGCACGCCGACGGAGTCATGGGATACTTTGACAAAAATGTACAGCACAAATATGCAAGCCAGGAAAATGCAGCTCAGGTAGGAGTTGCATAATGTGCAAAGAGAAAATATGAGCATCAATGACTACCACATGAAGGTGAAGAAGATTACAGATGCACTTGCTTCTATTGGGTCGCCAGTAAAAGATGATGATTTAGTTTCTGTGACCTTGAATGGTCTAGGAAAGGATTATGCAAAATTTCGAACATCCATTGCTGTCCGTGAGAATTTTCTTGATTTTGAGGAGTTGATTTCTCTTCTAATTTCTAAAGAGCAGAGAAATGGTGGTGCATCTTCTTCAGGAGGAACTTCAAAAGAAACTGTCTTCTACTCAAATGCTGGAAGAGGTAGAGGCAGAGGTAGAGGTAGAGTAGGCCGATCTAGAGGCCGTGGCAGAAATCAAAATATGCAGCAAATTCAAGAAAACCAGTCCTATGGAGGAGGACGTGGTAACCTTAGAGGCATGGGGAGCCAAAGAGATCGTGGTGGATAACAGAGAGGCCAAAATGCAAACAGCAATGTTGAATGCTACTACTGTGGTAAAATGGGTCATATGGCTAAAGACTGCTATAAAAAGCAGAATGACATTATGAATGGAAAATTGCAACAAGGCAATTATGCATCCTCTAGTAGGCAGGGTGATGACAGAAATGAGCATTTTTTTATAGTGCAGCACATGACCAATTCTGTGACAAGTGAAGAAGAAAGCAATGATGTGTGGTATGTTGACTCTGGTGCATCAAACCACGTGACAGGTCATGCAAAATGAATGCAAGATGCAAGGAAAATGGAAAGACCAAGATTTGTGGAGACTGGTGATGATACTGCACATCCTATTGTGCAGATTGGTAAAATTCCTTTGTCTATGTAGGATGGGAAAAAAAAATACCTGTCTGATGTATTTCATGTCCCAAATATCACCAAGAACCTGGTTTCTATTAGTCAAATGGTTGAGCAGGGCTTGCAGGTCAGATTTAATCCTCATGGATGCTTTGTTGAGGATATGAAAAATAAAGGTCGCTTGATAGTAAAAGGGAAGAAGAAGGGCAGGATGTTTATGTTGGATGCAGACATGCGTGAATTGAGTGCAGCAATGTTTGCACATGGGATCGGTGTAGTTGCAGATATTGATATCTGGCATAAACGCATTGGTCATGTTAATGTACGACGACTTAAATTAATGCAGGCCCAAAATATTGTTGCAGGATTGCCTAAGTTCAAGGTTGCAAAATAGCATAAGGTATGTGAAGCCTGTCAATTTGGAAAACAGGCAAGGAAACCATTTCCTAGACATGTTTAAGAGAGTAAGAGGCCATTGGAATTAATCCACTCTGATGTGTGGACTACTAATGCTGCATCTATTGGAGGCTATCATTATTTTGTCACTTTTATTGATGACTACATCAGAAAAGTTTGGGTGTATTTTATGAAAAAGAAAAGTGAAGTGTTTGGGCATTTCAAAGCTTTTAAAGCTATGGTTGAAAAAGAAACAGGCTTGCAAATAAAATGCCTAATGTCAAATGGAGGGGGAGAACCTCTCAAATGAGTTTGCAAGGTTCCTACAGGAGCGTGGCATAAAGTAGCAATATTCATGCAGTCATACCCCACAACAAAATGGACTTGCAGAAAGGAAATATAGGCATATTGGAGAGGTATCTTGTGCCATGCTCAACAAAAAAGACTTGCTAGATTATTATTGGGCTGAAGCAGTTGCTACAGTAGTCTACATAATGAACAGGACTCCCACTGCAGCAATACATGGCATGATGCCAGAGGAGAGGTATACTGGTAGGAAACCAGATATTTCTCATTTGAAAGTTTTTGGTTGCATTGCTTATGTTCATGTGCCAGATGAGTTGAGATCCAAGTTGGATCCAAAAGCTGAGAAGTGCATCTTTATTGGTTATTCTCTGCAGCAGAAAGGGTATAGATGCTATAACCCTTCTACTCGTAAGTTTATAGTGAGCAGAGATGTTTTTGATGGACATATGGCATTGATTATGAAGAAACATTCAATTCAGTTGCAAGGATGGCAACTGTAAGAGCAGTCATTGTTATGGCTGCATCGAAGGGATGGTCTTTATATCAGATGGATGTAAAGAATGCTTTCTTGCATGGTGATTTGCAAGAAGAGGTCTATATGGAGCAGCCACCAGGTTATGTCCATGCTATTGATCCTGAGTTTGTTTGTAGGTTGAAGAAAGCCTTGTATGGCTTGAAGCAAGCACCCAGAGCATGGTCTGACAAGATAGGACAGTATCTTGTCACTATTGGCTTTCAGATTTCCACGGCAGATTTCTCACTTTATGTGAGAAAAACAGAGAAAGGCATTATGCTGCTTGTCATTTATGTTGATGATTTGATCATCACAGGTGATAGTGATGAAGATATCTTTCATGTGAAAATGCTATTGAAGCAGAAGTTTGAGATGAATAATTTGGGAGAGCTGCGTTACTTCTTGGGCATTGAGGTGATTAGATCCACAAGTGGGATATGGCTCTTGCAGAGGCATTATGGATTGGATATGCTATCCAAATATGGGATGACAGGCTATAAGCCTATTTCAGTTCCTTTGGAGCAGAATGTGAAGCTGAGTGCAGATGCAGGTGAGCTTCTGGAAGACCCTACTATGTACAGATGCATAGTAGGAAGTTTGATTTATATGACTATTACCAGGTCAAATTTGAGCTATGCTGTTGGGTTGGTAAGTCAGCTTATGCAGGCTCCAAGGAAACCACATTTGGATGCGGCTAGATGCATACTGAGGTATGTGAAGTCCACATTGCAGTATGGACTATTTTATGAGAGTGGGGTTCAGATATAGTTGCATGGATACACTGATGCTGATTGGGCTGGTAGTATTTCTGATAGACGATCTACTAGTGGATAGTGGATATGTGTTTTCTTTTGGGGGTGCTACGGTCACTTGGAGTAGCAAGAAACAGCCTACAGTTGCCTTGTCGAGCACAGAGGCTGAATACAGGGGTGCAACAATGGCTGCATGTGAGCTAGCTTGGTTGCGTAAGCTACTTTATGATATGCATTAGTCTACAGATGGGCCAGTTGTCATTTATTGTGACAACATGAGTAGTATACACTTGGCAAATAACCCAATCTATCATGCTAGAACGAAGCACATTGAGGTGCATTATCACTATGTGTGGGAGAAGGTTCTAGTAGGTTTTATTGATCTAGTTTATGTCAACATAGAGGATCAGGTAGTTGACATATTCATGAGGGCATTAGGTGCAGAGAAGCTGCATAAGTTTAGAGACCTGCTTGATGTGCAGGAATTGGGATTGAGCTCGAGGGGGAGTGTTGAGATTGGTTAAGGAAATTTCGACGAGCAATTGTATGGTGTAACGAGTAAGTCCCTGGTGAGACAAACTCAGATTTCAAGCGTGTAAATACCCAAGAGTCGCTGCGGACAGAGTTCCGGGGTTTGATCAAAGACATGCTGCAGATAAAGGAGGCTAAGAATGATGGAAGCCAAAGAATCAACGGGGCCAAAGGATGTAGGTAGTATCCGGCGTGCTCAGACTATGAAGACCTTGCCTTGGCGGAGGAGTTAGTACCGTCCGGCTACATGTGCATGGCTAGCTTTAGGTCCGGAGCACAAGTGGACGTACAATCTCCAGACCGCAGTGGTTGGGAGATGCTGAGCTTAGAGGGGAAATGGCTGAGCTGCCTTCGGCCGACAACTTTATCTGCAGCCTGCAGAAGTGCCGTAAAATAAAAGACCTGGCGCATGCCAAGCGTGTGCATGCACACGTTTGTAATAATGGACTAGAAGCTCATAGAGCAGTCGGGAACTACATTGTGCCAATGTTCGTAGAATGTGGAAGTGTGTCCGATGCCCAGTATGCTTTTGACAGGTTGGTTCATCGGAATGAGCATTCGTGGACTTCTCTCATCTTAGGCTATATCGAATGTAATCAAACTCAACATGCTCTCAACTTGTACAAGGAAATGGAAGAGGACAGTGTACATCCTAGCAGCTATACGCTTATGACCCTGCTAAGAGCTTGTGCAAAGCTGAAAGAAATAAAGAAAGGCAGAGAAATACATGCTGAGATCGCACAAAAGGGATTTGGAAGTGATGTTTTTGTGGGCAGCTCGTTGGTGGACATGTATGCTAAATGTGGTTCTCTTTCAGAGGCACAGAGAGTCTTTGACACGCTGCCAGTTCGTAATGTTGTGTCATGGAACGCATTAATTGCAGGTTATGCTGAGCATGGACCTGGTCAGAAAGCGCTAATATGTTTTGATCAGATGCAACTGGACTGTGTCTCTCCAGATGCGGTCACCTTTGTTTGTATCTTAAAAGCTTGTGGGAGCATGGGAGCCATCAGCAAGGGCCGAGAAATGCATGCTGAGATTTCACAGAAGGGATTCGGAAGAAATTTTTTTGTTGGCAACACTTTGATTGACATGTATGCCAAATGTGGCTCAATGTCAGAGGCACGCGAAGTCTTTGACAAGCTGCCTGTTCGAGATATTGTGTCGTGGGCTGCTCTAATTGCAGGATACACTGAACATGGACCTGAGTGGGAAGCACTCCAATGTTTTGAACAGATGCAACGTGATGGTGTGTCTCCGGATGCTGTCTTGTTTGCTTGTGCATTGAAAGCTTGTGGCAGCATAGGAGCCATAGGTATGGGCCGAGAAATACACATGAAGCTTGCTCAAAAGGGCTTTGGAAATGACCAGCTTGTTGGCAGCACTTTGGTTGACATGTATGCCAATTGTGGCTCTCTTTCTGAGGCCCAAGAAGCCTTTAACAAGCTGCCAGTTCAAGATGTTGTGTCATGGAGTGCCATGATAAGAGCATATGGTGTGAACCATGAGGGTAACATGGCTGTAAAGTGCTTTAAGGACATGGAAGAGCAGGGTGTGAAGCCGGATGCTATTACATTCACTTGTCTTCTTACTGCATGTAGCCATAATAACCTGATATGTGATGCCCAGGAATATCTGAAGGTGATGAAAGAAGACTATGGCATTGCACCTACTATAGATCACTATACTTGTATGGTTGATCTTCTTGCGCGATGGGGACATTTGCTTGAAGCAGAAAAATTTCTTGATACTATGCTGTGTCCTCCATCTGAAGAAACATGGACAGCTTTGCTCAGCGCCTGCAAAACTTACGGGGGAGCAGAACTAGGACTGAGATGCTTTCAGAAGCTTGTCCAAATGAATCGAGAATTTTCCACTCCATACGTGCTCATGGCAAACATTTATGCAAGTTCTGGCAGATGGGATGATGCATGTGGAGTGGAGGAGCTGAGGAAATATGCAAGGGCAAATAAAAAGCCTGCAAGTGCTGTCGTAGAGGTAAACGAGAAGATGCATGAGTTTATGGTGGGTAGTAACAAAAGTAAGGATATTTGTGCAATGCTAGAATTTGTGACTTCACGTATTAGGGTGTTAGGGCATGTACCATATCTTGATCTGGTCATGAGACCCTCTTATGAGGAGGAATCTGCATTATGTGAGCATGCAGTTTCAGGGTCAAAACCTGTGTGCTCCTTAAAATTTGAGGGTGTGTAATGACTGTAAGTGCTTGGAAGATCAGGTCTAGGATTGGAAGAAAGATGGGGTATCATGGGTTTGTGGCATCTACTGTATTCGTTATTTCAATTACAGTATGGGTTCTTGTGCACACATCTGATGCTCTGTCTTCTGAAATGAGGACCTGCTATACATACTGTACACTTCTATAATGAGTGACCAGATACGAGATTCTAACTGTTCCCAGCCCTTTTCCTGGCCATCATTCATCTCCCATATTTTCCCAAGCTGCAACTTGTGAAAACTGCTAGAGTTCTCAAGGCTCCGTACATTCCTCTGGAGCTACTTTTTGTGATTGTCCATTGCTTCCCAACCTCATTAGAATAGCACTCTCATTGTATGCCAGCCCATTGTTGGCTTTCTTCTGTCCAATCTTTGTGTGGCTACTTGCCATACTGATGAATTAATGCATGGGCAAGGCCAAATGAATGTAGATTGTTTTGGACTCCGAATGCACAGGAAGAGGCTTGAAAGCAACATAGGCGAAGCTCAAAGAAGTTATAGTAAGGGAAGCTATAGAATGTTATGACAGAGGTATTCCGGTTGTTAACAAAAGAGGATGATGGGTTCCCAGAGGCTACAGTGCAACAAACTGTTCAGTTTATGAGAGAGAGAGAGAGAGGGAGAGAGAGATTTTATTCCTGTTTTTTGGTCGATTTTGTTTGTTTATTTTTGCTTAGTCACCTCCCGTTCTTCTTTATATCTTGTTATCTTTCTCTTTTGTTTTTTTTGACGTATTTTAGTAAGCACTGGGTTGACTACCATTAATGCCACAGCCTGATGCAGGCCTTATTGTGCTGCCCATGTGGCAGCCTATGCCGCTGCCCACGTGGCTGCCACAGCCACATGACTTTCTCCTCTCTCGGATTTACCCACATGGCATCTCTCTCAATCCTTTCTCTGCTACAGGTCATCCTCCCCCATGTGCTCCTCATTTGGGGGCTCTCAGGTGAGGAGCTGACTTCTTAATCCCAACGCTAGGTCCTTACAACTTGGGCACATATTTCATATTCCTGCTTGGCTAATCCTGCATACTCTCCATCTCTTCTAATGATATTGATATTAATATGATTGCAAACAGATGTTCCTTTTCATTGTGCTGACACTTTCAATCGAGGGATTTTCATTTCCTGAAGTGGTGGTAAGTGAGGCATTCCTTCCTCAACTTAAGGCAGCCATGAGACCTCTTCCTTCACTCTTCTGTGTCCAGTATGTTCATTTTGTTGGTCCTCCAACCTTGATGCCTTTATCCGTGTTTTTAATGATGTCTTCCCCGGTGAGCTTTGGATTGATTTGCCTTCTCCTTGCTTTTTTTGCTCATCTCTTTCTCCTTGTCAACACTTTACCTTCACCAGGAAGGAGAGCCTCAAGGAGAGGTGTTAGAGCAGCATGTTGGCAGCCCAACTGAGGCTCCATTGGAGCACATACATCGACGAGTTTGGAGGTGCACTCAGGAGGCCTATGGGAGTGTCACCAGTCTACATCTATGGAGCATACAGGCTGCTAGATGGTGGTAGGTTTTGCTTTACTTTTGCATGAGGGTTTGCCTGTTTTGTGCAATGTATACTACATGCTTTATGCGTATTTTGGTGAACGCCCTAGGAAGGGGGGCAACACCACCTCCACCCGCCCCAATGTTTCTTGCAGGGATTGCGAATCCCTCGAGAAGCCATCCCATAGCCATCTCCAAGCTAATGACCAAGTTCCTAGGAGAAGGAGACCCGGTCTCCCACGTGGAACGATTCTAACAGATTTGTGAAGCCTTTGGTGCTCTCGGAGACCTAGAGATGGCCAATGCGTTTGGCCTCACTGGATGGCAAAGCATGCCACTGGTATAGGGCTCTCACCTCAAAAGAAAAGATCAACTAGGAGACATTGAGAAAGGCTTTTACTGCGGGGTTCGTGCCCAACAGTCATAAATGGAGCCCGATCAACCAATTGTATGGTGTAAAACAGAATGATAAGGAATCCCTGAGGGATTACATTGCTAGGATCAAGCATCGACATGCTGATAGAGTATCTTGAGGATTCGGAAAAAGATCTCCCTCTTCCCTAGGAAGAACTTGGTGCTAAGCCGTTAACTGTCGAATCGATTGGCGCGCCCAGACTGCTTCGCTCACCAATGGTGGCCAAAGAGTGGTAGTTCTACTGTGTGGACCAAGCCCCCCCTCTTCAGTTCCGACCTCGTTGAGATCCACGATAATGAAGCTACATAGCAGGGTAGCCCAGAAGCTCCAGCCCCCATTAGCACCCCACCTAAGGTCCCAGCTTGAAAGGGGAAGAAAGCTAGCTACAGTGGTAAACCAATGCCATTGTCCGCTCGACTGACACCACCATCCATTCGTGAGCTACAAGTACAAGATGCTATCCTTTGTGCCCAATGTCACTTCGATCGGCGGACCCGACTCCTAGATGACGTTAAAGTAGCAATGAAAGCTCTGGTCGCCCCAAGAAAGCCTCTTCCAAACACATACCGCCCGCTTGGCCCCCCACCTCATCCACTGCCACACACCGTCAAAACAGCTCGATCAACACCACCCGCTTGGAGGGCCAAGGCAAGAAAGTCGCTTGGGTCCAAAAGTCAACGGTGCAAACCCTGAAGGTGTCGAAGGCAGCACCACAAGAACCCATGTCTCCCCGAGATGCAACACCACAAGAACCTGCCAAAGACCCGAATGAAGCAGGCCAACCCCAAAGGACCAAATACGCACTAGTGCCACGGATGGTCCGACTCAACACAAGTATCGCGACCAATCGAGGTATCCCACAGGAACCGATTCCCCCCCCACAAAGAGTTAAACAAGAACCTCCCTCTGGGGACGAACGCTCAAAGGTAATGGTGAATGTACCCACTCTGATTGTACCATCCTACTCACAAGAGCAAGGGTCGGCCCCACGGGCAGACTCACGAAAACTCGCTTCTCCCAAGAAGACGGACCAAGCAGAATGTGCCCCTCACATCCAAGGTAATAAACAAGCTGGACACTTACTCAACACGGCTCCTTACATGCTATGCTACGATACGACGTCTACCTACACCGCATTCATTCATAATCATTGAGTCCAGGTCTAGGTGAGTCAATACGGTAGGCATCTCACCCGACACACCAGCGGCCCACTAGTCCCTGTGGAACACACCACGTGCACACACACGATCAGCAGCAGGTGATTAGGATCCATTTTTGCATTTGTTCATAATCTTGCACACTGAGCTCACAATCACCCCCGCACCACACAAGTGCACTCTACTCACTTACCCTTTCCCTCCCCCCCCCCCCACCACTCTCTCTGTCTTTTACTTTTTTACACAATTAGTATCATGCTGGTCGTTGGCATAATACTATCTTGCCGACCATCACGATCCCAACATCTTGCCAATCGTTGTGCCATCGCCATCGACAAATCACGTCGATTGTTGCCCCATAATACTATCCAGCCGACTGACGCAATCCCAACATTTCATAACCATCACGATCCCAACATCCCGTTAATCATCACGATCCCAACATCCTGCCGATCGTCGCCATCGCCATTGACAAATCATGCCGGTCGTTGCCAACAACGAAGTATCATGCCACCCGTCGCGATTTCAACATCCCGCTGGTCGACGCCAAGGAAAGACACCGCCGATCGTCACCATTCCAGACTCACCAACCGTCGCCATACCCATATCACACCGATAGGGGGGATGGGCAATCTATATAAGCAGGCTTATCCCGCCAGGTCATCGCCATAGTAGTTACCCCCAAACTCTTGCAAAATTTGCCCAGAATTCTGACAGTTTCTAAACAGCCTGTTTATGTCCTCCTGCTCTTCCTCATCTAGCGACTCCCTCATCACTCAACTGCCATCCATGTTTTCGATGGATCCCGAACAAGAGTTCTTTGACTTCAAAACGGACCTGGGACTCCGCCCTCGCCCTATCCCAGAGGCCACTGGCCCATTGGACTCCCAAAGCACTCAATCTGCCATGATTCGCATGCCTTCTGAAATCCCCTTGGAAGACTTGCAAGGTGAAGAGACATCCACTAGGCAGGCCACTCAAGAGGATCTGATCGCGGTAGGAATGCCTCCCTCGAGGTTAGGAAAGTGCACCCCGGCGCCAACAGTAGGCGAATACAAGGTCATGCGCTCCCAAGCACACTGAGGAACTCACGTCGTGGGTCTGCACACCCACAAGTCTACACACAGACATGAATTGGATGCAGACCTACGACTGAGCCTTAGCCGTCCAATCTCAAGGGCACCTTGTGGCCTACCAGTCCACAACCTACCACCCCCTTGGCATAATAATCCTCTTCAATAGGGTGCTATAGGCTCTCCAAGACTCACTTGAGTCCTTGGTGAGGAATTTTGAAACAATTCATGTAGCTTACCCAGAGGAAGTCACCAAGGAAGAGGGAAATAAAGCAATCACCCTCTTTAATACTACTGCCCCCTACAGAAATTCCACTACTGCCTCCTCTAGAGCCCGCCCTACCCACCCAACAAGCTGCCCACCCTTCAGCCATACGGCGGTGAATCCGTTCCCGGGCCTTGTACACACCGCCCGTCACACTATGGCCTTCCTCGGACAACACTGCCCGAGTACTCGTATAATGCCTCTAACACCACCACCGCATAGCACGAGCCCTCCCCGTCCATCTCCTCCAATGCTCCGATCGACCTTCCTGTGATGAAGCCTTCAACACATTGCTCAAAGCAGCCAATTTTGTACAAGAAGCTGAAGCATCAATGCCTCCAGGCACAGCGGAGCCAGAGCCCATGCCACTTGCACTTGATGACGCTTCGCCATCCTCGCCAGTTTCCCCTGTGAAGATGTCCACTAGCACCCGAACTTACAATCCTTCTAGGAGCTATCAGATAGCATGCTAATGCACCATTGGAAGCGCCAGCTCGAGGGCTCTCACCTCCATCTCTATGAAATTCTTGAGTGCGCCCCCTCACGCAGTTCATCACGCAGTCCTTTGATGATTGGCGCCACACACATCCAAAGTGCACGAGAGGAGGATAGAACCTCACCCCCGACGCTCCAGTCCCCCGCGACCGATGCTGATGCCGGTCTGCAGCCACAATGGTGGCTCCCCTTCTTGAAGCTAGAGAAATTTTGGTGCTGCTACCGCAGTGCACCCACTCATCGAGTCCACCCACTCTATATGCCCATGGAATGACGATGGACTTGGGCTGCATTTTGAGACCGCCAACAGAAGGACCCAAATGTGTTGTACAAATTTCCCAAGTACAACTTCCCAAAAGAAATGACTCAGGAGGGATTTTGCTTCTGCCTCCAGTCATTCAACGACACATACAGCTCAATGCCAGATCCTACCATCATCGTAGTGGTACATTTTAACCGCCGCCTCCTCTTACTACTCCGCAATCTTCCCGCCCATAGCCGCCCCATTGATGGCTGCCTCCACAATCTGAACAATGAGATTGTCTTCAATCCTGACATCGGTCTGATGCAATTCCAGGACCTCCGCCTTTACCTCCATGTCTGTAATCTTCACGGACATCACATCCACACGTACAAGGATATGCACATCACCCATTTTTGAAAGTACTACTCGTACCTCACTCACCTCACTTCACGACAGCTGGACCGCTACGCCGCCCTACAAATAGTCCTCACCACAAACCTTCTCCAGCGCAGCTGAGGACGGATCAACCAACATGAAAGGGGGCATGGTAACATCCAAAGAATACAGCCCCGCTGAATGCAAGGTAACCAATGATTAAAGGTGACCAAGATGCATGACCTACTTCAATGGACAAGCTTAGGGAGTTTGACCCCCATATACCCCAAGGCCAGTGATTACAAGCAATGTGCACATGGAAGGAGTATAGCTCAAACTCAAGGAGTTTGATCCCCAAATACCCAAAGTTCACCCCAAAGTCCAAGGAATCAAGGATTCCAGGCACAGGTTATAGGTTCCAGCTAACACCAAGACCAAAGAGTGCAAGCAAAGTGCACATTTCAGGTCCATGTCCACGGAAATAGCCACGCTAATGAAAATAGCCATGAAAGGAGTACATCTCAAACTTAGGGAGTTTGACCCCCAAATATTCTGAAGCAAAGGATTCCAGGCAACGTGCAGGGTTGCTGTGGAGTGTCTCGTGGAAGTTAAGCCTTGCCACTCTAGGTTTTGAGCCTCAGGCATGGGATTTGAACCACAAATGGTTTAAGGCATGAGGGCACTCAAGGAGTTTGAGCCCTAAATCACCTAAGCCTAGGAGGCACGAGGCTAACACAAGCGCTATTTGGGAGTCGGGTAGGAACACCTCCTAACACCATGCTTCTTCCAAGCGCTTTAATATGGTTAACACAAGTGCTATATTCGCCAAAAGGGAGAGATAGAAAGAATAGTAATATGCCTTGGCACCCTACGGGCCCAAGAGCCTTTGGTTGTAAAGAGAGGGAGAGTGCTAAAAAGAAAAAGGGTTGGCCCTCCCTTCAAAAGGTGACTTGTATAAAAGGCCAAAGTGTTGACTTTGGTCTTCAATTGTTGTTTGCACAAGTTTGAATACAAGCTCCCTCTTCTCTTCCAAGAGAGTGTTTTGGGTGTTCTCTTGTTTCCACTGTAGTGCCCTTGTGTCTGCAACTCCATCCCACTTCACTCTCCTCTTCCCTTCTTCTTCCTCTTCCCTTCTCCCTCTCCTTCCCTTCTTGCCTCTCCTCTCCCCTCTTCCCCTTCCCTCTTTCTCGCGTGGAGACACATTGCAACAATCCCAAGGCCGCTCGAGTGGTGACACTTGTGGACGACTCGTGCTATGCATTGCTCCCACAAGGAGTAGCTCAGAGTCGAGGATCCATCAGAATATCTTCAACATCCCCACAACACGTGAGTCACCACCAAGACCACAATAGCCTTTGGCACCCAACAAGCACACACACATTTCTTTTATTAGCACTGCCCTGTAGTAGGCAGTGCTTTCTTGACACTTTTTTTAAAAAGTGTCCCTCTAATCATTTTTTTGCCACGTCTTCCCTTGACCATGCTTTTCTATTCTAATTTTGGATCTCTTTCTCTCTCTCTCTCTCTCTCTCTCTCTCTCTCTCTCTCTCTCTCTCTCTCTCTCTCTCTCTCTCTCTCTCTCTCTCTCTCTCTCTCTCACACACACACACACACACACACACACACACACACACATACACACACACACACACACACACACGTGCGCGTGCGCGCGTGCGGGCGCGCCCGCGCACGCATGCATGCACAGATGCAAACTCACATGCATGATCTCTCTCTCTCTCTCAGGTGAACCATCTTGCTCTTTTATATGGTCAATGGTTAAGCCACATTGATTGATATTGAGAGTGATCATCTCAAGCAAAGTGGCTTAGCCATTGTTCAAACCTCACTCAAACTACCTTGCGTGCTTGCTAAATGTTCAACCACAGCATTAGTTTGGATGAACATTCAACCACTTTACTAGTTTGGTCAGTTATCTCATTGGTTTGGTCAATGTCCACCTCACTTATTGGTTTGGTTAATTCCCACCTCACGTATTTAATCAAAACATCTCACTAGTCCAATAATTTGCACCCCACAAATTTAATTGAGACCAAATCTACCACCCCTATGTACCAATATGGCCTCTACTTGGCCATCGAATGATATACCAAAACAAGCTACAAATTGAGTTGAAGGACGTTTACTCTATCAATTATGAAACATAGAAATGTGCATAAGGTGCCCAGATAGCCTCCGAATGCCATCAAACTCACCTAGCTACTTTGTTTATACATTGAATGCCTACACAGTAGTATCTTGATTAGATCTTCCATAGAGAAATTGTTACTACTTGTTCACTAATTTATGTCATTTGTATTTTGTCCTATGTTTCTCTTCATTGAGGCATCGTCCAAATCTCAACATTAAGATTTGTTGTCTTTGAACTAAGAATGATGCTATTGAAATGATTTGGAGAGATGAATCACCAATTATGGGAACTCACTCAACACTACACTCTAACCCATTGGTGGAATTTGAGATGATCTCTCAATATTAGTCTCTCTCTCTCTCTCTCTCTCAACCCCATAACCACCTCAACGTCTTTCTCCTCTTCAAGTCACTCCTCTCCACCTTGTATTTCCCCTTCCATTTCCACACTGTTGCACACATTCTTTTTCTTATCTTGCAAATATTGCTTCAAACTTTCTTTTGTTTTTTTGTTTTTTTTTGGGGGGGGGGCAGGGGGTAAATGATAAAAGACATTTTGGGCTTGCAAATCCTATTGCATGTTTCTCCCCTTCTCTTTATCTCCTTCAAAACCCATATCATGACTCTAGAACCATGCTTCCATTTCCCACCTCCATCTTCTCTTCTAAGCTTTGTTCTCCATGTGCCCTTGTCTCTCTTACACATCCATGTCCTCCTCCTTGTTTTTTATCTCCTTCATAGCGTACTATGTTGCTCCTTTTGGATAGCTAGACAACCATCTCTAATTCATCAACCACTACTACTTGTCTCACATGCCCCCTCATCCCACTCCTACCCTTATTTTATACTCTACACTACCCTTCTTAGTACTATCAATGAATGCCCTTCCTTTATCTTGCTGCCATGGTTGCTATTTACCTCACACTCCTCTTGTGTGTGCTCTATGTTGGTCATATCTATTTGTGAGGAGTGGTTCTTTTGTTAGGATTTTGTAGAAGTTTAATTATTCTTGGGATATAGACCCTTACAAAATATCTTTTATGTCTTACAAAATCTCTTGTATGTCTTCTACTCCTAAGAATTGACAACCTTGATTTCATCATATTTTTCTCACCATTTGGAGTGGTCATATCCTCAACTTTTTCCTCAATTTGATCACCCATAGAAAGGGCAATCATAGGTATAGCATTCAAAGCTATGGCGTCATAAGATATGACATCCATTATTGTCACCAAATTAGTAGTTTAAGTAAGCTATATCTGCACATTTGTAAATTGGTCTACAGTAGTAGTAGTTGTAGACATTTTTGCAATGTTGGAAAAATTCCTTCATGCTTCACATATGTCTACCATTTAAATACCCATGGTATGCACAATGTCCAAGATTCTCATTCAATCAAATCATCATCTTAGCTTAGTCAGATTGTTGCAACTGACAAAATATGAAGGGGGCAGATGAGGAGTAGTGCTATGAAAATATCTAATACATGATGTTGAGCATGGTTTCTCAACACCTTCCCTCAAGGTCAACATCATGAACTAGGCCTTCCCTCAAGATGATGACTCTAGGGGATTGAAGAAGGACTGAGTATTACATTCCATCACGTTGCAGGTCTAGGCTAACCCCATACATCTGTGTATCAAATCAAGAATACCTCGTGCTCGAGAGGTGCTTTTGCCGAAATTGGTTTGCTTTTGTTTACTAAATTAGTATGCTTCAAAAAATTTTCCAAGAAACTGAAGCTTTGGAATTCCAATTGCATGGTATTATGATTTTTGAGCTCTATCAAGCTTTTGAAATTGACATGTCCATATCTCTTGTGCCATATTGCGGAAAGTGGCATCTGTTGTTACGGTTGAGTAGCACATGGCATGCAAATCTGGTACTGTAGCTAGCATTCTCGAACAAGCATCCTTTCTTGACTACTTTTCCTACTAGAGCTAATATCCTTTGGATTTGTCTCTGATAGTGCATTCATCTTCAACATAGAGTACATATTTCACCAATCCTTTCATACCATTGAAATTGTTCATAGGGACAATGCCTTTCCCTTGAACTAGATTTGGTGTGTTATCTATAGTGTAGATAACGTTCTTCTATCCTTCTAATGGTTGCATCTTTGTGAACCATCATTGATGCTTTGTCATGTGAGAGGATGCACCGCTATCTATGTACCAAGGATCTTGGTTTGCTTGGTCGACTTGATAACTGAATTTCCCTTTTGAATTGCAATCAATGTCAAGATACACTGTTTCAATCTTTTGCATATTCTTACTTGCAAGAAACATGTTCTCAGGTTCATTGGCATAATGATTGTGACTTGAATGTCCACCATGATGATTTGATCTTCCTCAAAATTTTCCTCGATTGTTGCTCGATTGACCACTTTGGTCGTACTGCTTCTTGCAGCAATCTCTTTCATACTGTCCAAACTTATGATAGTAATTGCATTGAATGTTTGACACATTGGTGGATGCATTCCCTCATCCTTGGAATCTTTCTCTATTGGAATGAATTCCTCTTTGCTGATGCTGATGTTGCTGAGAATGATGCTGATGCCGATTCTAATTCTGACTTTGTTGTTGATGATGACCACTTCACTGAAATGATCTATCTCTGCCTCTACCTCTACCTCTGCTTCTATTTAAAGCTATGAATACTTGATCATTGGAATGAGCTTTGCATGCGTGAATGGCCTGAGAGTCCCGAGTTCTTCACCAAGTAAAACTGACTAGAGCTATTCCAGTGTTGGAATTTGCCGTTGGATGGCAATACTATGGACTAGATTCTCATATCCCTTTCCTAGTCCATTTATGATGACTTGAACCATTTCTGCTACATTCATGGTCTCTCTTGCTATTGCAAGTTGATTGTTGTAATCCTTGATCCAAAGTACATAAGCATGACCGGTTTCATTGCTATTGTGGAAACTTTGGTTTATCTGGTTTCTTGGTGTGAGAATCCTAGAAGTGTTCTTGGACTCGTAAAGAGCTGTGAACATATCCATTTCTTCTTTTGATGTCCTCACTGTAGTGAGCTATCCTAGCATGACATCTTGCACATTTTACTTGATCAAATGATATGCATATTTGTCTTTCTTGTCCCATTCTGCCTGTGCTCGAGCAATGGCAAGATCTGCTATACTAGTGCAGTCACTGTTGGTGTAGCTATATATTTTAACACTATATTAGGGAATTTGGGAATTTTCACATAGTTTAGCAATTCCAAATATGGTTAAGATCTGGCCACATGGTCAAATCCTTACCCATTACTTGAAAGTGTAATCCATCCTAAACACGATATTAGGGAATCCTCCCAAGTCCCACTTTCAACTATGGGTTCAAGTTTTGGTGACACGATCAAACCTTAACCCCTTACTTGAAAGTGGGACTTGGGAGATTCCCAAATTCTCCAATATAGAGTTTTTTGCTATAGATCCCACTCTACTGGTGCTGCGACAACAAGTGGAGTAGAGCTACTACTGGCTGGATTGTCCAATGTTCTAGGTGTAGACCCATCGACATACTCCCATTTTTCTTGAAGTATAAAAATGGTCTCCATTTGGTATTTTCATGTGCTATAATTGGAGTTGTCTAGCTTAGCAGATGCCTCCAAATTGAGGTTACTAGTTGTAGACATGGTGTAAGAAATGGAGGAAGGGGGAGGAGGGAGTGAGGAGGGGGAGGGGAGGAGAGGGGAGGGGGAGGAGGGAGGGAAGGTGGGGGAGGAGGAGGGAGGGGAAGGAGGGAGTGAGGGAGGGGGAGGGAGGAGGGGGAAGGACGGAGGGAGGAGAGAGGAGGGAGGGAATTCAAAATTCAAATTTTTGAATTTTGAATTTTTTGGTTCCCACCTAGGAGTAAGAGTTGTGTAAGAGGTGTAAGAGGTGGGGTCACTTGTGGGCTTAGCCCACCTAGGTGAGGGGGGGTTAGGATCTACTTTGGCCCTTTCATTAGGACTAATCCATTCCTTATGAGGCCCTTTTGAGACCCCAATTCTCCCCTAATGATGTCATTATGCATGGGTTAATGGGCCTCTAATGTTGTGCTAAAGTGATGCATACCCATTTGAGGGCATACTCCGTAACTTTTTTTTGATTTGTTGAAAACCAAAACGGATTGAAAATTTGGAATCCAAACAATTGGGACTAGTGCATGGTGGTCTTAAAACATTGATAGTTGTTGGTATTGGTATCTAGATTCACCCTAAAATGGAAGGAGTTGGAAAGGTGCAATTTGTGCATGTGAAAATATATTTTAATAAATCCAACACTATTCACAATTTTGAATTGTTTCTTTTTCCATGCACTTGCTTTCTATATGGCTCATAAGCATGCCAAAGGTCATTGCATTGAATAATACACAGCACCAAACCCGATAGCATGCCCTTTGGCTTATTTGTGTTTTCAAGCATTTTAGGCCATATTGCACTTGTTTGGGATATGCAATTCTACTGATGTGTATTGTCGGAGGGGGGGAACCGATGGCTGAAATTTCTCTACTCCCGTGAATTTTGAATTTTCACACCTCTTGCCCACCAAAGCTTGGAAGATTAAGTACCTACAACCTGCCCCCGCCCTGCAACCCGTAGGCATCTTGACATGACCTTGTATAGACTTTGGTTTGCCATTGTCTTCTTTCGGGTAAGTTTTGTATTCTTTGCTTGCCTCACTAGCTAGCTTCTTTCTATTTTGGTTTGCATTGTCATCTTTCATTGATTGTCGCCTTGGCTTAAAAGAGAAGCAAGCAGAGGCTATGAGATAGAAAAGATGAAAAGCTTGGTCAAGGCACATGGAACAGAAGACTCCTTGCAGAGCAGCAGTAAGAAGCCGTTGTTGCAGATGCACGCATTCGATCATTGCCATTAGAGCGAAGAAAACGAGTTGTGACATCATGATTGGTGGTAGCATTCAAGGAAGCAACATCAAACCATTTAGGTAAATACCATTCTCGAGTCTTCACAAGCTTTAGCCTACACTCTAAAGTTCATAGAGTGACAACCCTACTGACACCTTGTATTTTCATGCCACCAATAGATTCCCCACACATTACATTGATGAGTGTGATAAGTTAGTTGTATGATACTTAAGGCTAGAGGAGGTAGGCATTGGCAACGAAATGCATTTTTGTTGGTTTAGGATTAACTGCAACCCCCACAAAATATAATCTTTAATAAATCCCAAACAACCACTGTGCTTGTTTCAGTAAATCCCAATCAATAAATCCCAAAAAAAGGAAAATATAAATCCCAAATAGTATACTAATCCCAAACAGCCATCGAGCTTGTTTTAGTGACAATGACCGTGCATGAGGGACTGACTAAATCAAAAGGTTCAGATTAGCATTTAGTCGGAATCAGACGGTAAAAACAATGATTGTGCATGAGGGACCATCTAATTCATAGGCTTAGATTAGCATTGAGCCAGAATCAGACTGTAATAACAATGACTTTGCATGGGGGATCATCGAGTTCACAAGCTTAGATTAGCATTCAGTCGGTTATCAAGCTGTAATAACAATAGTTTAGAATGAGAACTATTGTTATTACAGCCTGATGAACCGACTCAATGTTAATCTGCTATCGTGTTTTGATCTTTCCTTCTTTAGTTGGTTGTAATGGAAATGACTTTGCATGAGGGGTGATCTAGTTCAAAGGCCACCCAAATTAGCATTTTTCGATGAGCGAGAAATTCTCCCATGGCAACCATCTAATCACACATCATGGCTAGACAATGATGTATATGACCGTACGCTAGGGTGGGCTACCAGCAAAGTTGGGTGTATGTGCCACTGCTCCTCGCCCCTCATCCCATTGAATTATTATGATCTTGGCTCCTATGACCGAGAAATTCTCCCATGGCAACCATCATAATCACACATCATGGCTAGATGATGATGTATATGATAGCCTACACTAGGTTGGGCTACCACCAGCAAAGCTGGGTGTATGTTCCACCGCTCCTCCACCATAAACCATTGAATTATTATGAGCTTGGCTCCTATGACCGAGAAATTCTCCCATGGCAACCATCTAATCGCACATCATTGCTAGACAATGATGTATATGACCGCCTACGCTAGGCTGGGCTACCAACAAAGCTAGGTGTATGTGCCACCGCTCCTCCCCCCTCATCCCATTGAATTATTATGATCTTGGCTCTGATGACCGAGAAATTCTCCCATGGCAACCATCTAATCACACATCATGGCTAGATGATGATGTATATGACTGCCTACGCTAGGCTGGGCTACCAGCAAAGCTGGGTGTATGTGCCACCGATCCTCCCCCCTCATCCCATTGAATTATTATGATCTTGGCTCGGATGACCAAGAAATTATCCCATGGCAACCATCTAATCGCACGTCATGGCTAGACGATGATGTATATGACTACCTACGCTAGGCTAGGCTACCAACAAAGCTGGGTGTATGTGCCACCACTCCTCCCCCCTCATCCTATTGAATTATCATGATCTTTTCTCCGATGACCAAGAAATTCTAGCATGGCAACATCTAATCGCACGTCATGGCTAGACAATGATATAGATGATTGCCTACGCTAGGCTGGGCTACCATCAAAATCCAGCTAGTGGATTGTGTGTTCTTAGCAGCGATAGGAACCCAGAGTCGCACAAGTGACACAAGATCTTGGCTCCGATGACCAAGAAGTTCTATCATGGCAACCATCTAATCGCACGTCATGGCTAGACGATGATGTAGATGATTGCCTACGCTAGGTTGGGCTACCAGCAAAATCCAATTGGTGGATTGTGTGCTCTTAGTAGCAATAGGCACCTAGAGTCACACAACTGACACAAGAAACGAAGGGGGAAAGAGTGGGAGGGCGGCAAGTCTAGCTATATAAAGGCCTTAAGGGTAGAGAAACAATTCGCCGCACCCATGAAAATTTCTCTCCTACCCCCTTCCACGCTCTCTCCAAGCCCCTTTCTACCCCTATGATGAATCTTCTGATGCAACCTTCATGACCATTCTTAATGCTATCCAAGTCATGGGATCCATTGTTTCCCTTGGCTCTCCATCTTAGCCATAGCCATGACCAAGGGAGTTGCACTCGAGTTGCAGGATGGGGAGCCAAGGGAAATGGGTCATCATTGTTCCATCAAGCACTGGCAGCACTGGGGATGGAGAACTCAACTTGGTGATAAGCTGTAACACACTGAGAGCATCCGTTAGTGTGTTGGATCTCACCATTAGATTGAGTTCCCTGACCACTATCCAATGTTCTACTCGACTGAGCTCACCGTGAAGTTGAGTTCTCTCTCCTAGTAGTGCCTTGAAAGAAATAATTCTTTGATAACCCTGCCAGTGCCTTGAAAGAAGTTGCTATGACGAAGGCAATTCCTTGAAAGATTTGAAAGAAAAACCTCATGACCAACCATGTTGCAGGATGGGGAGACAAGGGAAACGGGTTGTCATTGTTCCGTGAGGCACTGGGAGAGAACTCAACTTGGTATTGAGCCTCTCATAATTGCGCACAACCTACTAGGGAAGGAACTCAACTTGGTGAAGCTCACCACCATATTGAGTTCCATGTCTACTGTCAAATGTCGTGCTCGATCGAGCTCACCTCCAAGTTGAGTTCCCTTTTCCAGTGCCTTGACTCTTGAAGTTGCTATGAAAAAGATTATTTCAATTACAAGGTGCTTGTATTATCCCCTGCATACGAGGAGTTCCAAGTCAAAATTGTAAGAAAGTCCTACCTACGATAGCACCACGAGGTGCTCGTATTGTCCTTGCATACAAGGCACTAGGTCAAAAGTGTAAGAAAGTGCTAACAAGGGCAAAAAGTGACACCTAGTCCTGCCACAGTGGTGGTGTTGACAAGTGCTTAAAGAAGTGTCACAAAAACAAAGTGCTAGCGTCTTTGTATGTAATCTATTTTGTTAAATGTTTACTTCAGATGTAATTTATTTTGTTTCAATTTCGATGTAATACTATTATCGCAAAAACTATCGGATGTAATTTCTTATTGTAATTTCTTTTGTTTCAATTTCAATGTAGTACCATTATTGCCAAAACTATTGTTGGCTGTTACTTCGGTAGTGAAAGTGGCTCTAATGAAGAACAAATGACATATTTCTACCCTTGTTTACACTTTACTGCAACCATAGGGATCGTTGCACAAGAAATTGTTGAAAAAACTGTTCTTACTATAGTGAAGATGGTTCCAATAACCCAGGCGCAGTGCTTTAGAACTATGATAACTCCAATAACCAGCACAGTGGTTGCAAGGAAACTATACTAAATTGTAAATGTCTACATTTTCCTTAGCTTGGAACTAAAATAGTTCCAAGAACGTGTGCGGTGGTTGAGAAATTATTACAGAAGGAGTAATACGAATAAAATATCTCTAAAATAACACTATTTTCCTTGGTTTAGAACTAAAATAGCTCCAACATCCAGCCCAGTGGTTGTGGATATGGAGCTTGAGGGGTCCCATTAGAGATTGCCAACATGGTGGTCTTCATGCCAACATAGTGGTCTCTCCATGTCGACATCATTGCTTGAACCAGCACGGTGGTCAGTGTAGCAAAAGATTGTGTTGCATAGAAATAGATGGGAAAGCTGTGTAATGACAGATGGCGAGGCAAAAGTTTTGTGCTATTGTCAAGCCAACGTGGTTGTGCTCAAGCCAGCATGGTGGTCAGCACAACAAAAGATTGTGTTTCACAGTGACAGATGGCGAAGCTGTGCAAGCAAACATGGCAAGGCAAAGGCTGTGTGATGTAGTCACAGGCCAGAGGCAGAGCAATAGTCTCTGTGCTGTAGTCAGGCCAGTGGAGTCTCTGTGCTGTAGTCAGGCCAGAGGCAGAGCAACAGTCTCTGTGCTCAAAAGTAAATACATATAGTGCCATGTGTTGAGCTCTGTGCTATTGACCATGATAAGATTGCATCTCATTATTATGCCAGTGTGCATTCATGACGTCGGGAAAATTTTCGACGAGAGCATGGGTCCACACAAAATTCAAATATTCACTCAGAAGCACATCACATCACAAGGATATCATCTGTAGACTTGGACAACTTGCCCCCAAAATAAACATCAAAGAACAAGGCATCCCTATCTGAGCGTCATAGTTCTTTGATCGGAAGAGCATCTAGTCTTCTTGAAAATACCTATGAACATCCCAAGCTCTCTTTGTCTTTTTCTTACTGGAAGAGTTTCTATCTTCTAATGCATTTATAATGGCTTTTTCTTCAATTTCTGGTGTTGGCATTGATGATATTGTTTTTGGCATTGATGATATTGTATTTGGCATTTCCGCCCTTCCTCATCTGGTTAGATCCAATGTCTCATTATTTGTTAATAGTGTGCTAGTCTATGATTTTGGATTCCCTGATGCTCCTTAATGGTGTGATTGTATCACACAAGTCTCAAGAGAGAGATGAGTGCCAGACTATGCCTTTATATAATTGCACATATCTAAATATTAGACCCAGATTACATCACACAACTCTCAATGGAGAGACAAGTGCAAGATTGAGATATGCGAAGGTGAAACTCAGATTTCATCACACAACTCTCATCAGAGAGATGAGTGCCAGACTGAGATGCAAACATTATCTAAACATAAAAATCAAACTACATCACACAACTCTCATTAGAGAGATGAGTGTCAAACTGAGATGCATACATCATCTAAACATAAAACTCAGATTACATCACACAAGTCTCATCAAAGAAATGATTTCTAGATTGAGATACAAACATCTCCAAACATACAAACATATCTAAACATAAAACTCAAACTGAATCTCACAACTCTTATAAGATAGATGAGTGCCAAAATAGGGACCCCCAGTTGGTAAAAAATGGTATTAGAGCCTAAGAGTTTGGGGGAAGGGGGGGAGGGATAATCTGCCACATGTCCCTTCTTGACTTTTCTGACGCTGCCTTGCTCAAGTATAAAACACACGCTATGGCCTACATTACCTCGCTGCTGGCAAATGCGAATTCTTCATTCGCCATAGCAAGTCAGCACTATGCAAATAGAAGGCCTCATGATCAGGCTGGAGTTTGCCATTCAGGCTAGAGTCCCATCTTTCTGCAGGAGATCTTTCAGAGCTTCTTGGAGCTTCCATAGCATTTGTAGGCATCAATTAGTTGAAAATAATTGCGAATGAACTTTTAGGAACGTCAATATGGCCATGACCCTGAGGCAATCGGCCTTACTGTCAAGTGAAGAAATTTTGCCATCATTTGGACTGGTAAGATAGCATGGTGTCATTCATGGCATTGCTACGAGTTTTCCATGGACGCATTGTTCAGAAGGATCAGAAATGTAGGTTGAGTGTAAGCACCATGAGCAATAGTTCAAGCTCCATCTCAACCATGGGGTGTTACATTCTCTTTCCATGCTAAAAAGTTGGATTGAAATCTTGTTGTACATGAGTGTATTGGGACAGAACAATCGATTGCAAGCAAGAATGGAGGGAGAGGGAAGTGGCTGAGCGGAGGGAAGAGGGGGGTGGAGTTGAGCGATGAAAGGGGATGATATGCTCGGGGGTGTGGCTGAGGGATGCATAAGGAGAGAGGGGACAGGGTGCGTCCAGCGGAGAGAGTGAGACTGGGGGAGGATGAGTAGCGAGGGAGTGGGAGAGGATGATGAGGCAAAGGTGAGGGCTAATTTACATTAACTTAGGCTAATTTAGATTAGGGGTTTAACTTAGGATAAAGTTTTAATTAGATTACCAAATAATTTTATCATAGAATCTTGCAAACCCAATAAGTTTTGTACATCAAATGCAATTTCTAAATGGGGAGACATTTAAAATACAAAATTAGAAACCTATTGGAACAAATTCAGAGGGAATCCGACGCTTGAATGGATAAATCATGAATTTTTTACATTAGTAGACCCATTAGCCAAAATAAGGGGAAAAAAAAAAAAAAAATTTACCTACAAACAACAAGGACTTAGCTAGGTAGGCAGGCATTTGTCTAAATAACTAGAATGAGGAAAAAATGGCTCTTTGAGCTTTTTTTATAATCACATTATTCGTATGAATAACTATTTGTTTGTACAAATCAAATAGGATTAAACATTTTTGTGGTCAATGTCACACGTGTGGAACTGAAGCTTCCTTTTCATGCCTAGTAATGCCATGAGGAGTTCATTTGGTCAATTTGACCATGCAAATTGTGGTTACTATGAGCTTTAAGTGTGCATTAGTAGTTGTTTAAGAGCTTCTAATGTGTTTAGGGGTTAAGGTTTTGTTTGCTTGTGGAGGTCTTAAATGTTCTTGTCTTTGTTATGGAGATCCTAAATGGTTTTGTCTTTTGTTAGGTATTTCTCTCTAAAGCTAGAGGCGCTCTTTGTCTCTTGTGTGACAGCATCTTTATATTACTCTTGCCAAAATAGGCACGTCCCCACATTTATTTAGTGGTCCATCCACCACACACCTCTTTCACCTCTTTTCTCTCCTCTCTTTCACTCATCTAACCTTTCCCCATATTCCTTCACCTTCACTTGCTTTTTCTCTTTTCCTTTCCTTCCAATTTACACCTATCATTTTCCTTTTACAAGTTATTGGAAATATTTATGGAGCTACTTTACAATTAGACTTATAATGACACTCCAAAAGGTAGGGCCTTAGTGGGATCCCCACCTTGTTTAAAAAAGTGGTGGCATAGGTATAGTTCATATATCTTGTGGGATGGTAGTTGGATCCATGAAGGAGAGATTAAGCTAATTGAGGGTCTTTACACACCACCCATCCTCCCATCCCATGCCCAAGTTGTGGGCAGTAAAGAATGGTCTTGGGAAAGTAAGCTTAGCCTTAGGCTTTACAGAGAAAGTTAGTCAACTTGCATGAATTTTCATGACATGCCATTGTAGCAACATCACTAACGAAACAAAGAAGGCATTGATTGCCCCACCTGTGAGCTGGAGTAATGGGTGTTGCAGCCAAACATGGACACCCAATTAAGAGTGCTTCCCAGTGCTGTGGGCTAGCAGGGATGAGTGAGTAGTAGTAGCATAAATTTGGAACTAAAATTCCAATTTTCCACAATTGTGGCTCAGCGTTGAGCTACTGAAATGTTCTTTGAGGCTCGAGCGTTTTGCTCGTGTTTTGACAGATTTTTGGGCCAATCCAGATGGAGTCCAGATGGAAGAGAGAGTCTTAAGCAATGCTTCGACATGACTCTAAGCTCTACTTTGAATTGCGCTTACCTTGGCATTCCAATTGTAGGGAAATGAAAAACTCTGAAAATTTCATGGCTGGGCTTAACAATGCCACTGCCCAGCCATGAGCCATCCCCACTAGCATTAACGTGGGGACTTGGGAGGCACTCTGAGCATCGTGATTGGCTCCTCGCATTAAGAGGGCCTTCCTGCATCGGCGCCGGCAGTGGGGATGGCTCTCAGTCTCAAGCCAACGTCAGAGTTTTACGTTGACACACGTACACTTTAGTAAATTTGTACATCCTCCAATGCATTTCGTAGTTTTCTTCAATCTCACGCCTCGTATCAGTTCGGCCTGTTAAGCGTCCCTCTATGTCGTTTGTCATGAAATGAAGCAGATTTCCAGGCCCGATCCACGACGTCCTCGTCAGCTGGACACCACCTTGTACAAACTTCGAATTACAACAACGAAAGACGTTTGCATGATACAATATCGTTTCATGTGAGGTCGAGATTCTGACTCGAGAGTCGAGACCAAGAATCCTCACGTGGCTCCAGCTTCTATGGAGGCCAAGGAATGCACAACTTACAAGCCAATAGACTGTTTGCGTCGTTAACTTCTTCAAAATGTAAAGTCCTCTGCCCTTCAATCTCAGGGGATGTTGAAACTGTTGGAACGTCCACGCTCTTTGAAAAACACTTGGCCCTGGACGCGAAAGATTGCATGGATCAATCATCAAAACAATATAGCAACCTGCACGCTGCCCACTGAAATGCCCTTTTCGAAAAGCCTCGTTATATGCAGAAGTTTGGACGACTGGGATTCCTGTCAAGTTGGAGTAACTTCTCACTCTCTGCATCCTATTCCTAAACTTTGTCAACCTTTCACAAGGCAATATTAATCACCAGACTAGGTTCCTGGCATATTGATCTGTTTATAATCATTTGAGATCAAAATCTAAATTGAACACGTCTACAAAGAGGACTGTTGCACGAGAGTAACGATTGTGGTCAAAATCTTGTTATTTTTTGGGCGCTGTTTGCAGGCGGAGAACGTGCCGCCTCTGCCGGTCTATTTTACGGACTTTCCGAAGTGTATTGTCCGTTTTTGCCGCCCAGCAATCAGAAGGGTACGCCAATCCTTATGAGCAGCTTACAGTCCTGACTCCTCCATTCAGTCCATTGCCTCCTCCTCTGTTCTATCTCCCGATGGGTTCCCAATCCTTGCCTTCTGTCCATATCGTCGTCTTTGCATTCCCCGCCCAAGGACATATCAACGGTGCCTTGGATTTGTCCCGTACTTTGGCCTGTGCTGGGCAGTCAATTACCTTCGTTTGCACTGAGCACTACATTTCTCGCATGCATATGCAGCGTTTCGATGCCGGAGAGCTTTCGATACGCTTGGTTGGATTGCCAGATGGTTTGCCTCCGGAAAAGAGTGGCGTCTATCGCGAAGACCAAATTAACGTTATGCTAGAAGCAACGGAAAAAATGGATAAAGTATTCGAGAACTTCTTGCAAATGCTCATCAGCCAGGCAGACCGCCCTGTTTGTATCATCTATGACGGTATGCTTTCGTGGATCAATGGCATGGCCCAGAACTACAGCATACCGGCGTATATTTTCTTCCCTATGTCGGCAAATTTTTTCTCTTTCCTATTCCACTTCCCAGACTTCGTCTCTGAGGGTCGACTTCCGCTTCGCTCTGCTACTGATGTTTCTGGGACTTCTGAGCTGTTCCATTTGCCAGGGTTTCCGCCTCTTCACGCCTCGGAGCTTCCTGATGTGGCATGGGATCCAAACCCATTATGCTCATTCGAGTATATGCTGCAAACTACATCCCGTCTCCGTGAAGCATCAGGAGTGCTCATAAATACCGTTCATGAACTGGAGCAGGAAGCCCTCGATGCTCTGAGAGGAGATCATCCAAAGGCCATAGACATCAGAGCTATAGGTCCACTTCTGCCATCTTCTTTCTTGAAAGGTGATAAAGCCGATCCCCACGGGGAGCAGTTAAGCGCATCCGATCAAGCATGCTTGGACTGGTTGGACCAGCAACCGGAGTCGTCGGTTCTGTACGTAGCGTTCGGATCGATTGCGGGCATGTCTGTCACGCAAATTCGGGAGCTAGCGATGGGGTTAGAAGAGAGCGAGCAGAGATTTTTGTGGGTAGTGAAGATACCAGGCGATTATAATTGTTCAGGTGACGAAGCAGAGGACTACGCAAGTGTGCTTCCAGGAGGCTTTGAGGAGAGGGTGAAGGGGAGGGGAAGGGTGGTGAGGGGGTGGGCACCGCAGAGGAGGGTACTGGAGCATGCAGCAACGGGGGCGTTCTTGACGCACTGCGGGTGGAATTCAACGTTGGAGGGGGTGAGCTCGGGGCTACCGCTACTGTGCTGGCCAGCGTTTGGAGATCAAGGCATGAACTGCAAGCTGTTGGTGGAGGTGATGAAGGTAGGGATGGCAATGAGCAAGGGCGACCACGATGGCCTTGTGAGAAGGCAAGTTCTTCTCTTCTCTCTCTCTCTCTCTCTCTCTCTCTCACACACACACACACACACACACACACGAGGGGCACACACCTCCATAAGCTATGCTAACAGGTAGCTGGGAATCAAATGCTAATATTCAACAAGTGTTATCCTTAAGACAATTGAACACTAGCTGGGAATCAAATGCTAATATTCAACAAGTTTTATCCAAATATTCAAGAAGTGTTATCCTTAAGACAATTGAACACTAGCTCAATTCTGGGTGTGTTTTCTTCTCCCCCCCCCCTTCCAACCCAACACACACACACAGCCAACCATGAGGGGCACACCTACCATGGCCTACATTGATAGGTTTTCTTCTCGAGGGAATCTAATATTGACAAGCTCCAACAAGTGTTTGCAAACTCAGGTGGGTGAATGACCAAACCACCTCAACTCTTGTTGCTCTTGTGAAAAACATTTTTCTTAATAGATTCATACAAAAACCATCAAATTCAAAAATTTGAAGATTTGTATTATTGAAAATTTGGACATTTTAAGCAAAAATCATAACTACAGTGCCTTGAAATTTACAAATTTTAAAACCTTAAGGTTGATTTCCAATATTTGTCATTCACCTAACATTAAACCTTGGTCTTTTGTGAACTTTGGGATAGGCATGAGGTCGCACGCTTAGTTCGTGTGCTCATGGACAAAGATCAACCCCCCGGCACTCTCCTAAGAGAGCAAGCCTCTCATCTTAAGGATGTTGCCACACATGCCGTGCTTCCACAAGGCTCATCCCATACCTTTCTCCAAGGTTTCCTCGACCACCTTATTGCTCTTTAAGTACCATCGTACAAGCAACAATTTCAAGGAACCAAGAGAAGACTCTTGGAGTTGTACCTATACTATGTTACTCCCTTTTTTCTCTAGCCAAACCACCTAATTGAAGCTAGTGGTTCTTTTCTCTACCTCTTATCGGACTTTATAGTCCTCATAATGGGTAGGGGTTATTGGCACTTGCTCTATGCTTAGTTTAATTGATGTTTTTTTCATACCTTCAATATTTTTAGAGTAGTGCTAATCAGCAACATGTGCCCCCTTGTTTATGTTTTTAATCTCCACAGATAACCTCGCCTTGAAATTAGATAAAATGAAACAATGTAAAATTCGCTTTACAATCGCTCATCTCTTGATTTTGGATTTTCTCTTTAAGCAAGTCCTTGGCTTGTTGACTATCGCGCTTGAACATGGAATTTTCCATTTGATATTATGAATCATTATGCATTTTCTTTAGCTAGTTTTTAGGATATTTTAAAATTCATCTCATGTGACTATCAAAACATATGTATATGTAAAAGCTTTACCAAACTATACAATCACTATACAATATAGCATATGGTTATCAACTAGGACATGCATAAATGACACAATCAAAAAAGTAGTGAAATGTTTTGATCACATGTAGTGCCTTCATAGTAGATATCTTTGTGAATTTTGTATATTGGAATATGGTCTCATATGTAATGCTTTCATCATGTAGACACCTTTTTTGTAAATTTGACACATGTAATGCTTCCATAGTGGATGTCTTTGTGAATTTGTGTACTAAAATGTGCAATCACTTGTAATGCTTTCATAGTAGAACAAACATTTCATTAATTTTGGACTCTGCAATGTCCAAAATCATTTTTGTAAGTACTTTTGGAAAGTGTACTCTCCAAAATCATTTGTATACATATTTTGGAGTACTTTAAGATATGATTTTTTAAAAATATCCACTCTTAAAGAAACAAATTAAAATAAGAAAGTAAGATAATTTTGTAAGTTTTTGGAAGTGCAAAAAATCAAAATTGTAAAATTTAACATAACATGTAATAGAGAATGAGACTAGCGTTATAAAAATAATTTAAATGCATATATGTATGTATGGCCCATGCATGACATTAATTTACCATAAGATTTCTCTAAAATCTTCAAGATATCATAACGGTATTGATAAACACATTTTGGGTCATTGTTTAATGCTTGGATGTAGCCATTTTTGGTGAGGTTCATGGAATTTTCTGGATATAGGTATCTTGCATGATCCATAACTTATGCATTGCTCAATGGAATTTAGAAAACTTTGTCTTTAACTTGTAATGCACATTCCAAACTTGAACATGAGTGTAGTAGGCCTCGGCGGTGACTCACGTGTTGTGGGGATATTGAAGATATGCCAATGGAGCCTCCATTCCTAGCTACTACGCCTTGTGGGAGCAATGCATAGCACGAGTCATCTGCAAGTGTCATGCAAGCGGCCTTCGGATTGTTGTAGTGTGGTTTCACGTGAGAGAGAGGGAAGAGGAAAAGGGGAGGGGAGAGGGAGAAGGAAGGGAGAATAAGAGAGGAAGAGGGGAAGGGGGAGAAGGGAGTGAAGGGGGATAGAGTGACAACCACAAGGGCACTATGAAGGAAACAAGAGAACACCCAAAACACTCTCTTGGAAGAGAAGAGGGAGGTTGTATTCAACTTGGTGCAAACAACAATGAAGACAAAAGTCAACCATTTGGCCTTTTGTACAAGTCACCTTTTGAAGGGAGGGCCAACCCTTTTCTGTTTTAGCACTCTCTCTCTCTTTACAACCAAGGGCTCTTGGGCTCGTAGGGTGCTAAGGCATATTCCTATTCATACCATCTCTCCCTACTAGTGAAAATAGTGCTTGTGTTAACCATATTAGAGTGCTTGGGAAGGGCCTGGAATTAGGAGGTGGTCCTAACGAGTTTCCAAATAGCACTTGTGTTAGCCTCGCGCCTCCTAAGCTTAGGTGTTTTGGGTCTCAAACTCCCTGAGCGTCATCACACCTTAACCTATTTGTGGTTTGAACCCCATGAATGCAGCTCAAAACCTCGAGTGGCAAGGCTTAATTTCTGTCAGACACTCAACGGTAACCCTGCCTCAGGATATTTGGGGATCAAGCTCCCAGCGTTTGAGCTATACTCCTTTCATGGCTATTTTCATTGGCGTGGCAATTTTCATGGATGTGGACCTGAAAACTGCATGTTGCTTGCACTCCTTGTACTTCTGTGGATGTGGACTTGAAGTGTGCATCTCCTTGGTCCTGGTGGTAGCTGGAACATACAACCTGTGCCTGGAATCCTTGAATCCTTGGACTTTGGAGTGGACTTTGGGTATTTGGGGATCAAACTCCTTGAGTTTGAGCTATACTCCTTCTTTGTGCACATTGCTTGTAATCACTGGCCTTGGAGTATTTGGGGGTCAAACTCCCTTAATCTTGTCTATTGAAGTAGATCATTTGGCCTGGTCACCTTTACTCAGTGATTACCTTGCATTCGGTGGCTGTACTCTGTGGATGTTAACATGCACCCTTTCCTGTTGCTGATCTATCCTTGGGTCAGCCACATTGGAGGAGGTTGGTGGTGAGGACTGACAATAGGATGGCGTAGCGGTCTAGTTGCCGTTGTGATGTGAGGCGAGTGAGGTACATGCGGTACTTCCAAAAATGTGTGGCATGCATATCCTCATAAGTGTGGAGGTGATGCTCGTGGATATTGTGGACACGGAGGTCTTGGAACTGAGTCGAACCGACGTCGGGGTTGAAGAGAGTCTGGTTGTTCAGATTGTGGATGCGGCTGTCAATGGGATGGCTGTGGGTGGGAAGATTGCAGAGGAGTAAGAGGAGGAGGCAGTTGAAATGTATTGCTGCGACAACAGCAGGTTTTGGCACTGAGCCATACATGTTGAATTATTGGAGGCGGAAGCAAAATACCTCCTGCGTCATTTCTTTGGGGAAGTTGTACTTGGGGAAATCGTACAACACATTTGGGTCCTTCTGCTGGAAGTCTCAAAATGTGGCCCAAGTCCATCATCGTTCCATGGACATGTAGAGTGGGTGGACTCGATGATCGATGGGTGCGCTGCAGTAGTAGCGCCAAAATTTCTCCAGCTTTAAGAAGAGGAGTTGCCATTTTGGCTGCAAACCGGCATCGACATCGATCGCGGATACTAGGGCGTCGAGGGCGAGGCTGTATCCTCCTCTCATGCGCTTTGGATGTGCGTGGCGTCAATCATCGAATGACTGCATGATGAAATGTATGAGGGGGTGCACCTCAAGAATTTCATAGAGGTGGAGGTGTGAGCCCTCGAGCTGGCGCTTCCAATGGTGCATTAGCGCACTATCTGATAGCTCCTGAAAGGACTATAAGTTGGGGCGCCAATGGACATCTTTAAAAGGAGAAATTGGCAGGGATGGCAGAGCGTCATCATCTACAAGTGGGATGGGCTCTGGCTCCGTTGTGCCTACAGAAGTTGCTACGTCAGCTCTTTGTACAAAATTTACTGCTTTGAGTAGCATGTTGAAGGCTTCAGGAAGGTCAACCGGAGTGCTGGAGGAGATGGATTGGGAGGGTTCGTGCTATGCAGTGGTGGTGTTAGTGGTGGTGTTAGAGGCATTAGATGAGTACTCGGGCAGTGTTGTCCGAGGGAGGGGAGGGTGGGCGGCATGTTGGGTGGGTAGGGCGGGATCTAGAGGAGGCGATAGCGAAATTTCTGCAGGGGGTGGTGGTATTAAAGAGGGTGATTACAGGTCTTTTCCCTCTTCCTCGGTAACTTCCTCTGGGTAGGCTACGTGATTTGTTTCAAATTTGCTCACCAAGGACTCAAGTGTCTTGGAGAGCCCGTAGCACCCTATTGAAGAGGATTATTATTCCAAGGGGGTGGTAGGTTGTGGACTGGTAGGCCGCAAGGTGCCCTTGAGATTGGATGGTTGAGGCTTGGCCGTAGTTTTGCATCCAATTGATGCCTGCATGCAAACTTGCAGGAGTGCAGACCCATGGCGTGAGTTCCTCGGGCTTTGCGAGTTGCATCACTTCATCGTCCGTAGGATAATTAAGGGACTCAGTGATGATGCGGCACCAGGCTTGAAAATTGAGAAGGGTGGGATGGGCAGAGAGTGTTTGGAGATCGGAGGGGTAGAGAAGAGATAGAGAAGTGGGTTGAAGATCAAGAGAGAAATATGACATGGCTAAGATGGGGCGGCAGTGGTCGGGATTACGGTGAAGAATAGTCTGGAGGGCGTTAGGAGGAAGTGTAGTAGTGAGGTCTAGGTAGAAGATGAGATTTTGTGCGCAGAGTGCATCAAAGTGCATTTGAAGGGTTTGGGTGATGGTGCATGGTGCAAGTGTGTATGTGGCTAATTGTGCAAACAGCTCCCTATACATCCGAAACTCCTGTTGCTCGCAGTCTTCTAATCTTGACTCCTCTAATTGACTGCTGGCGCGCTGGCGTTTGATTTCTTCTTGGAGGGAGACTGTTAGGTTTCTGTCTTGTGCTAGGAGATCTAGTAAGGAGCGGATCTATTGTTTGTGGGACTCCTGTGAGCGGACATACCACTCTTCTACTTGTGCCTGTTACTCCCGCGTTGTGCGCACGTTTGACTCTGCCTTCTTTGCCTAGTCCATGAGCGTCTGGACCAGGGATTCACTAGTGGCGAGGTCGTCCTTGAGCCTTGTAAGAGGGAGCTCGAGCTCTTCCACCTTGGCCTGATATTCTTCAGCTCTATGTATTGCGGCATGGCCTGTTGCTTGGGTTGCGAACATTGTCGATTGGCTTTCATGTGCAAAGAGCTGGTGGGCTTGGATGAGACTGGTGAAGAGTTGTGAGGCTTCTTCCTGCCTCCTTTGTAAAATCATGTGGGCGACCTGTGGGAGTTGTGCCATGGCTTCAAAAAGGTTTAGCTCCATCAGGTCCATGCGTGACAACCGCTCTGCCACATGATGACAACCGCTCTGCCATCATGTGGCTATAGCCACGTGCTGCCTTATACTGGGGTGTGCTGCAAGATTGTAAGGCCTCCGTTAGGCCTACTCATGGAGTGGAAGAGGTGCCGATGGTGAAGGATGTTGTCTCCTGAGGGGTGGTGGAGATTGAGACGTAGGGTGCAGTGGGGGTGGTTGGTGTAGCTTCGGCTCCTGTATGGAGTCCGATTTCGACTGTCTCATTGCCCTGGAGGTCTTAAATGAGAATAGGCCCCCCTTGAACCTATTTGCCCTTATCTTGAGGATCCGCCCACTGGAGGTGCAGTTGTTGTCGCATGAATTCGTGCAACTGGTAGTCCTCATATTGGTCGAGCAATTGACTTGTTTCCGGTTGGACATGAATTATTGGAGTGACACTGGGTGTTGTCCTTGCTCTCTTGGGCTTCACCTCCATTTCTTCTTGCTCAGTCTATACTGGGCCAGTGACGGATTTCTCTGCTAGGCCGAAGCCGACTAGTGGATGTTGACTCCTTAAGCAATAGAGGACCAGCATGTACAACATGGGATTGCCGATAATGTCCCCGTGGGTGCTGAGATCGTCTCACATCTAGCTACAGAAGTAGTCAGCCCAGTTTGTCTCTTGGAAGTCCACCATTCACAGCAAGATATTGGGCACAATGAACTGGTGATGGTTCGTGTGCTTAACTTGAGTGAGCCATTGCAAGGCTCTTGCTAGTTGCTCCACTTCGGGCTTGTAGATGGCTATGAATTGGAGGTGGCCCCTGCACTTATAAAAGTCGTAGTGACAGACCGTTTTGAGGGCGTCGTGCTTTTTCTTCTGCTTGGAGTATTTCTCCCAGACCATTGGCAGGTTGAAGGCTGCCTGCACCGTGTCCTGATTGATTTGGTAGTGGTGGGGATTGCCTGCTGCATCTCGTAGGATGCCAATGTTGGTGTTGCTATCATACGCCTTGAGGAATTTTGCCATAGTGTCATGTCCAAGTGGCATGGGCAGCGATTCTGCCCAAGCCTACAAAGTTGAGTGCCTCCACGACTGTCGATTTCTGGAGAGCGGCCTATGCTGCTATTGTATGGTAGTGGAGGGTGTAGTCGTGGCCCTTGTATGCAAAGTGCGAGTGTATCACGCAAGCATTTAGCTCTTGGAGCCATGCTTCTCCAAGTGGCGAGTGTGCTTGTGAGCGCACGACCTTGTACTCACCTGCCGTTGGCACCGAGTGTGCTTTTGTGTCCTCGAGGGAGGCATGCCTATTTAGTAAGATCTTCTTGAGTGGCCTGCTTTGTGGAAGTTTCTTCGCCTTGTAAGTCTTCCACGGGTATCTCGGTCAGCATGTGGATTGTGGCAGATGGAGTGCTATGGGAGTTCGATGGGCTAGTGGCCTCTGGGTTAGGGCGAGGGTGGAGTCCCAGGTTCGTTTTGAGCTTGAAGAAGTCGTGTTCGGTATCCATCACAAATAGGGATGGGAGTTGAGTGATGAGGGAGTCCGTGGATGAGGAAGAGCAGAAGGACATAAACTTGTTGTTTGGATTGTAGTGGAAGGGGGTAGGAAACTATCAGATTTTTGGGCAAAATTTTGCAAGAGTTTTGGGGCAACAGCTATGGAGACGACCTGGCCGGGTAAGCCTACTTATATAGATTTCCTATCCCCTTGATCGGTGGGATACAGGTATGGCGACGGTCAGTGATGAAAATCGATGGCGAAGGTCGATGCTAAAATTTGATGGTGGCAGTCGACGGGATGTGGCCAAGGCCATGGTCGACGTGGTACGAAATGAAGATGGGGCGGTGCGATTTGGAATGGCGACGAGTGGCAGTGGCTTTCCTTGGCGTCGATCGGATGGTTGTCGGGATCACGACGGTTGGTGGGATACTTCTAATGCGATGATTGGCGTGATTTGTAGATGGCGATGGCGACAATCAACGGGATGTTGGGATCACGACAGTGGGTGGGGTATTTCATTGGCAATAGTCAGCGGCATGTTGGGATCATGACGGTCAATGGGATACCATTATGGCAACGACCAGTGGGATACTGACTTCGTAAAAGAGAAAAAGAAAGGAGTGGTGTGTGGGGGGGGAAAAAAGGGTGACTAAGCAGAGTGCACTTGTGCGGTGTGAATGTGATAGTGAGGTCAACGTGCAAGATTATGAACACATGTAAAAAATGCAAAAATAGATTCTAATCACCTGGTGTTGATCATATGTACACGTGCGGTGTTTTCGACAAGGACTAGTGGGCTGCAAGTGTGTTGGGTGAGATGCCTACCATACTGACTCACCTAGACCTAGACGCAATGATTATGATGAATGAGGTGAAGGCAAGCACTGTACTACATCATATGGTGTAAGGAGCCATGTAGAGTACATGTCCAGCTTGTCCTTTACCTTGGATGCTAGGGGCACATTTGTGTCAGACTTTGTTGTTGCTACAGGGTCCATTTTCTTGGGAGAAGCGAGCTTTCGTGAGTCTACCCATGGAACCGACCCTTGCTTCCGTGAGTAGGACAGTACCATTGGAGGGGGAACATTCGTCATTACCTTCAAGTGTTCACCCCCAAAGGGAGGTTCTTGTGTAACTCTTCATGGGGGGGAGCTTAGCATTAGGAATTTTGGCTTCCTCGATGGCTTGGCGCTTCATCCTGGCCACTTCAGCCTTGAGCTCTTTTTCTCTATGCATGGCTTGAAGGGTGGAGAGAGTGAGTCGTCCGTAGTATCTTTTTAATTTGCTCCCATTTAGGTAGCCATTCATTTCTATTCTATCAAGGATGGCTATTCAGCACGACCCTTGGGGAGTGATCTCAACTACTCGGTAAGGGCCCATACCGCAGTACTTAAGCTTACGTTTGGTATTGTGGACACTATATAGGAGTGCCAAATCTCCTTCTGCTAGGTCCTTGTTCTTGAGGTTGTGATCGAACCACTTTTTATGTCGGGCCTTTTCTACCCGGAGAGAGTAGGTTGCATGCAACCTTGTCTCTTCTAACTTTTCAAGGTCGACTAGTTGTTTAGCTAGCACGTTTTCTGTGAGTCTTTCTTTTATGGCAAGATGGAGGCTAAGCACTACATACTCCATTGGCATTACTGCCTCCACCCCAAAGGTTAACTTGAAGGGGGTACAATGTGTTGCCACTTTGTAGGAGGTCCTATAAGCCCATAATGTTGCTATGAGCTTATGCTCCCAGTCAGTACAACTAGCTTCTACCGTACATGTGATGATCTTAGAGCATGTTTTGTTGGAGCTCTCAACCAAGCCATTTGCTCTTGGATAGTATGGTGTTGACTTCCTATGAATGATCATAAAGTCACTCGTTAGGATTGCTATGGTTTAACACTACGACAAAACTAGGTAGAAATGGCAATAGGAAATGGCACACAATTTCCAATTTTGCCATTTCTTATGTATGAAATGGCAACAGCTTCTCAAATTGCCACATTTTTTGCAAAAATGACAGTTAGAAATGGCAACTAGTTCTTGAACTGCCATTTCTTTGGAAGAAATGGCAGCAAAAAATGGCAACCTTTTATTGTCTGCCATTTCTTAGCAATAATTAGCAACACCAAATGGCAGCCAATTCTTGACTTTCCTTTCTTACGAAGAAATGGTAGCAAAATCTTGATCGCCATTTCTTATGATGAAATGGCAACAAATTCTTGACTGCTATTTCTTATGAAGAAATGGTAGCAAATTCTTGATTGCCATTTCTTGACTACCACTTCGTTCAAATAAATGGCAAGCACTTCTTGACTGCCATTTTCTAAGAAGAAATGGCAACTCTCTCTTGACTACCATTTCTTATGAAGAAATGGTAGCACAAAATGCATATCTGGAGTAAAATTACACAATGGTTGACCATCTAATTGCTACAAAGTATCTTATTGTTGCCAAAGATTCAGTACTACCATTCAAAACATTGATATTACTGTCACTATTTATGTATTGTCTAAGTGTGAAAGATTAATAAAAAGTGTTAATTGCATCAGTACTCATAGTACACAGTGTGAAGAAGTCATCTAAAATTCTAAGCAATAACTTTTACCTTTTATAACACATGCATTTTACTTGATAGCAGATATTATTCAATAGTTGATTGAGAAATAAATAATACAATTTTTACATAGCAAAATAAAATATAAAATTATAAAGACATTATATGAAGAGTTTTCCAAGAAACATTCAAGCCTATGGTTTGACCCAATGTCTGAATCTCATAATTTTCTTTAAATATACAAGCATCCTTAATGATTGCATCATCAACACTCTTGATGGGTATGATACTTTGTATAGGCCTTAATGAAAGTAATAGAATTGTTCTTGCAAAAGTTTTAGGTGGATCAAGTATCTTTTTCATGGCCATGAATGTGTATTTCCACAATTCTTACCATGCAACATGGATGAGTGTTAAAAATCTACATCGGTGTGCTTCTAGCATATGTGTGTGGGTTTGATGGATATGATACTTTATACAAGTCTTAATACCAATAATACCCTTATCCTTGCAAATTTTTGAGTTGACAGGATATCATTTGCATGGTTGGGCAGGCGTATTTTCACAATTCTTAAACATGCATCATGCATGAGTGCTTCTAGCATATCTATGTGTGTCTGATAGGCATGATACTTTACATAGCTTCAACGAGATAAAAACCCTTGTGCTTTCAAAGTAGGCATCAATTTCATGGTTGGGCATGTGTATTTTCAAATTTCTTACCATGCATTGTGCATGAGTGCTAAAAATTATGCTACAAGTCAAGCAATGAGTAAAAAGTAACAATGTCAAGTAACAAAGTAACCATTTTTGTTGTCATGTGCTAGACGAATTGCATTTAGTTCTGCATTACTACAATTAAACTAGTAGCAGATTTTAGAGTAGCTTATGCTGCCCTTTCTAGGGTTTAATTGTATGTCTTTTCTTCTTTTTTCTTAATATAAAACTCTTATTTGCACGTAAAAAAAGAAAAGAAAGAATCAAGTTTGTAACCTGACTCTTGTCGTCCCAGATGGATCTTTCCTCCCCTTCCATCAGCTTTCATGTACACTCCATCTTCACCTTCTTGCACACAATCAATTACTTCATCCACCTACACTTCGTCCAGTCCTGCACGCAGTCAAAGCTTTCCATTGTCTCCTGAGAAGGAAGAGGATAATTTTTTTGCATTTGTAAAGAATATCAAAGTTCCAACAGGGTACTCAGCATGTTTGCAAAAGCATGTTCTTAGCAAAAAGCTACAAGGAATGAAAACATATGATTATCATATTTTCCTTCAACAGATACTGCCACTAGCAATAAGACATTCTTTAACCGATTCTATTCGCTCCACTATTATGAGACTAAGTCTTGTGTTTCGCGGAATATTTGCAAGAGCTTTGGACATGACACAATGGGATGCATTGTATGAAGAAGCCATATATGTTTTATGTTTAATGGAAAAAGTATTTCCTCCTTCCTTCTTTAACATTATGACACACTTACTCATTCATGTAGTTGAGGGATTGAGAGTTTGTGGACCTGTTAGTATCAGATGGATGTATCCTTCTGAGAGAAATATGAGGATTTTGAAATAGTATGTGAAAAATAAGGCAAGGCTAGAAGGAAGTATGGCTTAGGGATATGCAATCACAGAAGCTATGGGATTCTTCTCAGAGTATATTAGCGAGTTTGATGGATTATGCAGAAGAGTATGGGATGTAGAGGAGCATGAAACTTTTTACAATGAGGAGTTGAAAGGGAATGGAGTGGAGATTGTACTTGATGACTTGACAAGACATCAAGCCCATCTTTGTGACTTGGAAAATAGCGAAATCATCATGAAATGGAAAATGTAATTGCATTAACCAACTTGAAATATTATGCAATTACATTATTTTTATTATGATCTTCTAATAGGATATTTGAAGAGGAGGCTGAAGTGATGTTTCAACATTCAAGAAAGAAGGACTCTCATAATGAAAGAATGATAAAAATCTAGATTGCATGGAAGGATGAGAATGACATTGTAAGAAGGTGACGTGGTCTTGTGTTTTATGGCCACCTAGGTCATTAGCTAAACACGAAGCTCTTACCAACATGGACTAGACCATGCAAAGTGATAGAAGCTCTTACCAACATGGACTAGATCATGTAAAATGATAGAAGCTCTTACCACGTGATATATAGGTAGTTACATTAAACCCTCCTTTTCGAGATAGTAGCTGTGGACAACATGTGGCAGGCTTTCCAAATCGGAACCCCTACACGTAACACCCCTTCCCACAATAAACCAGCATATGACTGGAGCTGATCGCCACTAAACATCCACCAACCAATCATCAGCGGTCCAAAATTAAACGTATGTTCAAAATTTGGTCCACCTCATTTTTGTTTCGCTTCTAGGAGGGCAGGCCAAAACACATTACAATGATGTTCCCTTCTACGAGTACTACGATGCCCGTGTTGGTTCACAAAATTCCCGGACTAGGGAGAAATTAAAATAAAATCAAAATCCCGCCCTAATCGATCCTCTTCTCCAAGAACTTGTTTTTTTCCTGCGTTGAATTTCTTCAATCCCGCCATAGAGAGCTTCATCGCTTGATCTCCTCCTCCTTCCATGGCCCTTCCCCTCCCATAGTGGAGCATGTCTTCTTCCCCATCTCCTTCTTCTGTCGCCCTCTCCTTGCACAAAGCCCGCAAATACCACCTCCTCTGCGACGAATTGGTCTCTCGTCTTCGAAGCCATCCCCCAACACCCCCTCTACGCCCGTCAAGAGAGCCAAGAAAGAAGTCCTGGTTCTTGAGTACTACTTCTGACGTTAGAAAACGGTTAGCAGAGCTCGAGGGGGAGCGCCTCTTGCCTTCCAGGTCTTGTTCCTCGTCCACCACACATGATGGAACATTTAGCTGTAGACCTGAGGAGGACGTAAGGACGTCCATTTTTATTCCGTCAGATGGGCTCCGAGTGGATTCTACAGCTTTGGCCTGCCCATAGAGGAGCTCAAAACTAGATCACTGAAGCAATTTCAACAGCTTTGCAGCTGCTGCGAGAATTCAACTGGAGTAATGGACCATGAATCCATGCAAAGAAAATCGACTTTCAATCCCGTTAAGAGATGAAGATGAACGATAGATCAGAAGACGATTCTGTTGGAGCTTCGGGGATGGCTTCGAAATCGAACAACATTGGACACACACAATCAGAGCACAGGACAAGATTATGATCAGACAAGAAAATTCTGGGTGAGATGTTTGAATTGATAGTGGTGGCTAACTTTATGATGGTAGCTGTGGGAGAGGAAAATGTCTGAAATTGAATCACTGAACAGGGATTCTTTGAACACAAACTCAAAAAATTCTGCTCTGCATGATGCATTGATAGCTTCTTCATCAATCTATTTGCTTACAGTCATAAGGAAGCAAGTAAGGGATGCAAAATCTTGAAAAGCAGGATACTGATTTTAGAGGATGAGTTTGGGAATGTTCCTGGATTCATCTAGGTATTTGCTTCTACCGTATTAGCGGACATGCAAATTTCACCTCGTGAAGTTTTCGTCCAAGTTGCAGCCTGCTGGTATTGTGATAATTCTTTCTATCTTAAATGATGCGTTGCCCTATCAGCTAGATTTAGATTTAGATGCTCGTTGGGGAGAGACTAATATGAAAATGTTTAGACTTCACAAGCAGTTATAGCTTGAATGAAGAGATTTTGGACTACCTTTTGATTAGCCTTCTCCTTTAGTGCTAGCCTTCATCATGGCTGAGTCTGCCCTTCACCTCCGGAGTGCCGATAGAAACTCAATACGAAGACTTTGTATAAATGGATGCTCAAGTATGTGTGGGTGTGTGGATTTGTATGTGTGAGAGCATATTTTTATACTATGGTCTACACCCACTGTTGGGCGTTGATGACGTCAGTGGGGATGGTAGCTACTCCCTGCTATGCATGATGGAGTTTATAGTTTTCAACCTTGTGAGTGACTATCATGAGATTGAAACTGCACTATGTTGTGTTTTTAGAGGAAATGTTCCTGGATTCATCTAGGTATATGCTTCTGCCGTATTAGCGGACATGCAAATTTCACCTCGTGAAGTTTTCGTCCAAGTTGCGGCCTGCTGGTATTGTGATAATTCTTTCTATCTTAAATGGTGCGTTGCCCTATCAGCTAGATTTAGATTTAGATGCTCGTTGGGGAGAGGCTAAAATGAAAATGTTTAGACTTCACAAGCAGTTGTAGCTTGAATGAAGAGATTTTGGACTACCTTTTGATTAGCCTTCTCCTTTAGTACTAGCCTTCATCATGGCTGAGTTTGCCCTTCATCTCCGGAGTGCCGACAGAAACTCAGTACGAAGACTTTGTATAAATGGATGCTCAAGTATGTGTGGGTGTGTGGATTTGTATGTGTGAGAGCATATTTTTATACTATGGTCTACACCCACTGTTAGGCGCTGATGACGTATGTGGGGATGTCATAGTAGTGAGTCCCTGCTATGCATGATGGAGTTTATGGTTTTCAACCTTGTGAGTGACTATCATGAGATTGAAACTGCACTATGTTGTGTTTTTAGAGGATGAGTTTGGGAATGTTTCTGGATTCATCTAGGTATATACTGATTTAATATTAGAAGATTTTGTGTTATCTATTGGTGCAAAGGACAAGTTTGTGGAAATCCACATGTCTTTCAATAATTCCTAAAGGTTGTGTATATTCCTAACCATATGCAAGTTTGTGTATTACTAAAGGTTGTGAATTTGGTAACCGTATGCAACTCAACGTGAAAGTATGGTTTAGAACTTTTTTGTGAATAGTGTCTCTTTCCTAACCATTGCTTTGGGAGGACTTGGGGATCGAGGATGTGATAGCTAGATAGTATCCCTTTTGTCACAAACCAAAGAACACACTCTATGGTGAGGCTTCCTAGCCTCTGACAAGAAGTGCTTAACATGGCGGTGTACAAATCAAAGTCGAGATAGATGGCTTCATTGATAAATACAAATGAAGATCGATTGCCAAGGGCTTTTCCTAGGAGGGGTAGCGTAGACTTCATTGGGAATTTGGGTTTCAATAATAAACTTCCATGTGCTTCCTTTTTTGTCTGCTTGGCTTTGTGTTCTTATTGACTCGGTGTTTCTTGTATTATGTTTGGATAACAAGTTGGATAACAATGTAGTAGAATGTGTGTGTGTGTGGGTGTGTGTGTGTGTGTTTGTTTGTGTTTTTGTTTGTGTGTGAAAGGAGATAGAGAAAGAGAGAGAGAGAGAGAGAGAGAGATTTATATGGTTGCCTTTTATTGGACTTGTAGAGTACATAAGGATTTGTATGGAGTGACATTGAGATCATAATCTTCAAAGTTCTAGGATATTGTATTGAAGTGAACACCTTGTATTGAAGTGAGAACCTCTATGACCAGTAGACTTCTGTATTTAATGATGGCAACATGAATAAATTAAGTTGAGGAGGTCCAAAACCGTCCTTGAAAAGAGAAGGTGCATTTAACGTAGAAGATATCTCCAAGGAAAAGGCCCCAGAAGTAGTTTGGCCTCGGAAGACATTTAGGAATGTAAACAATGATTTCATCTACGCCTTTTTCATAATGCCCATGAAGAGAAGTTGTTTCAGCACATAGAAAGCATTCCTGCCGACTATGCCCAGGTTGTAGGTTATGGTGACAATATATTCATGGTGGGCCTGTGAAAATTTGTAGCTGCAAATGGTTAAAATTGGGTTGGAATCTTGAATATAGCATGGAAAGGAGTCACTGCACTATTGCAAATCAACTCTGGGAGGGAGGTAATCACAAATGCAATTGACAGTCGGCAATCTTTACTTGATGAAAGAGACCGTTTAACCAAGGTTGTTAACATGAAGAGGCTCTGTATCCCAGGAAAATTCTTCCTAACAAATGCAGTACGCATTGTGGATGGATTGAACTTGCAAATCCCCCTCCACCTATGAACGACATTGAAGATATCCCTGTGCGGATGGGTGAGAGAGATGACATACGCAACATTATTGTGCCTTTGATCCACAAGGCATATAATGAAGTCCAAGCCATAGTGGATGGTGGACCAGGTGTAAATGTCCTATCCAAGGGGCTCTACGAAGAATGGGGTCTCCCACCAATGCAAAAGGCTAATTTCAACATACGCCTTGCCGATGATTCACGAGCTAAACCCTTGGGAATAGTGAATGGCGTGTCCACAAAGATCAGAAGAGTCTGTTTTTTCCTTCAATTTACAATCTTGGATCTCTCCAAAAAATCCTATCAAATCTTATTGGGACGTCCTTGGTTACGGGAAGCATCAGTCCTCCATGACTGGGGAACTGATAGACTAACAATCTAGAATCGAGACACTGCAGTTAAGGTGAATGTGGGAACAAGAACTATTAAACTAATTATGCCTAGAGCGTTGGATGACACATCTTCAATAACAATCTCAAGCAAATCAGCTCCCTTGCAACAGCATGCCATAGCAGGTGACTCACAAAGCAATGTCAATAACTAGATACAAACATTGGCAACCATCGACAACTGCCATTCATTAGACCCCATCTTCTCACAGATAGATGCTAAGGCGCTATAGGTAGATCCTCCACTCCCACATGAAGAACCAATCGATCTAGAGATGCCATTCTTTATGGTTGACCCTGAGCGAGATAATGAACCTGAAGAAGGTACCCATACCAATGATGACTCGGATTTTTCTTGGGAGCTTGAAACAGAGGCTGAGAATGTTGAAATTGAAGGTCAAATTTTTTATAATGACTTAGTCATTCTGCATGCCCTAATCGCAGTCGAGCTCCAAAAATTTGAACCTCTTATACCGTGACTGCCTAGCATGGTTGTACAAAGAGATGAAAGGAATTTCACCAGAAGTGGTAGTACACATGATACCTATAAGGGAAAGTGCTCACCCTAAGGTATGTGGACCTTATCGCACAAATCCTAAATATGGCACCATGGTTTATGACGAGCTAGAAAAACTCCTAGATGCCGGATTCATCTACGAGATAGAGCACATTGATTGGGTTTCACCCATTGTCAATGTACCTAAACACAACAAGAAGCTCAGAATATGCATAAACTTAAAAAATGTGAATGCTGCCACAATTAGGGATACTATCCCCTACCCTTAACAGAAACAGTGTTGGAAAAGGTGGCAAGATTCAAAATATATAGCTTCTTGGATGGCTTCAGTGACTATAACCAAGTGCAAATTGCTCCTCAAGACCAATCAAAAATAGCATTTGCTACAGAATGGGGTATTTTTGCATATAGAGTCATGCCATTTGGTCTTTGTAATGCCCTAGCCACATTCCAGCGAGTCATGTTCACAGCTTTCAAGTCATTTTTGAATAAGTTTTTACAGGTATTCTTGGATTATTTATGCATCCATTCAAACAAACAAGACCACTTCAAATGTCTTGAAGCAGTACTAATCAAATATAGGGAGTATGGCATCTCCCTAAATCCAACAAAATGCCAGTTCATGGTCACCCACGGAGTTGTTTTGGGACACATCATCTCTCAACATGGGATTGCAACTGACGCGGACAAAATCAAAATCATCATGGAATTGCCTCCTACAAATTCCAAAGGTGTACAGGTCTTTATGGGACATGCCGGCTATTATAGAGAAGATTTATATTGCGGTATGCCATGATAGCTAGACCACTTTACAAATTATTAGTGGAGTTCTTATGGACCAAAGAGTGCGACCAAGTCTTTGAGCTTTTAAAGTGGTGCCTAATCACAGCACCCATCCTTATATCTCCCAATTGGGATATTGATTTTCATGTACATACTGATGGATCCAAGTATGCAATTGGGAGTGTGATTTGTCAACCTAGTGAACATAGGAAAGACTACCCCTTCTATTTCGCCAGTCGACAACTCAATGATGCAGAGATCAACTATACAACCACAGAAAGAGAGGCCCTAGCAATGGTGTATAGTATAAAGAAATTTTGGCACTATCTACTGGCAAATAATTTTGTCTTCTACACTGACCATCAAGCATTGCTTTATCTTGTGAACCGTTCGTGTACCATAGGAAGAATAACCAGATGGCTCCTCTTGCTTCAAGAATTAAACTTCAAAATAGTGGTCCGCAAAGGTGCCCAACACTACATTACCGAGCACATGTCTCAAGTCAAGTTGGGAGAAGAAGCCACTAGAGTAGAAGACTTACCAGATGCCACACTATTTCAAATCGATGCTATTCTAGAATGGTGTGGAGATATCATTGGGTACTTGATGGCAGGAAGACCACCCCATGAAATGAAAGCAGTAGATGCCAAAAATTTGAGTTTAAAGGCTGCACCCTATCAACTCATTGTAGGACAACTATATAAGATGGGCAAGGACCAGATATTAAGGCGATGTGTAATGCCTCATGAGATCATGCCAATCCTAAGTGAAGTCCATGAAGGCATTACAAGAGGACACTTCCAAGGGGAAGCCACAGCAATAAAAGTTCTCCTCGTCGACTACTAGTGGCCAACACTGTGGGCAGATGCCTATGAATATGTAAAAGGTTGTGATGTATGCCAACGGACTACTAAACCACAACACAAAGATTTCAATTCCCTAACTATTGTTGCACAAAAATCATTTGAAATATGGAGGATTGACTATGTCGGTCCCATACATCAAGCAGCAAAAGGAACACAGGCACACTACATCATTGTGACCACTGATAACTTTACAAAATGGGCTGAAGCTAAAGCAGTCAGAAAGGTAGATGCCAGAAGCATAGCAAGATTCTTATACGAAAATGTGATCACCCGATTCGGATGCCCTATTGAAATTGTGTCGGATAGAGGCACATATTTTGTCAATGAGGTAATCCAAAAACTCTTGTCTGGCTTCATGGTAATCCATAGAAAAAGACACCCTAATACCCCCAAGGGAATGGACAGACAGAATCCACCAACAAAATAATATGCATTATCCTCACCAAGATAGTAGAACCACACCATTAGGATTGCGCAGAGAAACTGAATGCAGCTTTATGGGCATACAAAACCACATTCAAGGTTAGTACAAGGAACACACCTTTTCAATTGGTGTATGGCCTTGAAGCTATGGTCCCACTCAAATTTGTAATACCAAGTCTATGCATAACAGTACAGGAACACATGGGAGACCGTGAATCCTTGAAAGAAAGGCTCTATCAGTTGGAGAAGCATACAAAGATAAGACTAGTCACCTACCATGCCATGACAATAGAAAAATGCAGAAGAAAGGCATGGTTTGATAGAAATCTGAAAGCTAAAGACATCAAGGAAGGCGACTTAGTCCTGTTATACAATGCCAAAGTACACAAGGGAAAACTGAAGTATCTAGGTCAAGGACCCTACCGAGTACGAAAGATAAATCCCATCGGAGCTGTGCTGCTAGAAACATTGGATGGAGTCTAATTCAACACAACAATAAACGAGAGCCGACTGAAGTGCTACTACATCAACACGCAAGCCATCCCTGACAAAATGTAAGATTTGGGAAACCAATTCTTCCTTAGTTAGGACTAGATTGTATCATGAGCACTAACTTGCATATGTACGTCTTCGCTCATATAGGTAGCATCAATCGATTTTACCTAGGGCTCACAAGTGATGACTGAGTTCTAGCTGCCCTATGAAAATCCCAGCAAAAAAAAAGCATATAGTTAGTCCCTACCTAGCTACTAGGTCACGTGCACTCACACGCTTTCTCTTAGACATAGATGATTGCATGAATAATTATAGCACACACTTTCATTCCACACTCTCACAGCATGTATGAAAATAAGATCTCTCCCTCACACACACACACACACATAGAATGGTCATACCGACATGCCAATCAATCTAATGATCAATGGTGCACTACATGCACATGGATGCAGGTTCAGAAAAGATGCCGCCACTAAAGAGGATGCACAGAAAGAGCCCACCGCCTCAACCACAAGACCCCCTCTAGAGTTCGCAGCCATCTACATCCTCTCAACTACAGAGACCACAGGCATTCGTGGTCCAAGGAAGTGGGAACCAGTCGAGTGCTTCTTAGGTAAGTTTACTGCCATTCATGAGGATTTAAGAAGGCAAATGCATGCTGGAGAGAAGTCCTTTGCTTTGAAACATAGAAATTTTATTGGTATAATGCCAAATACATTACTCCAAGGACAGCATCATGCTATGGCCATCTTTAATGCATTGCAACACCACAACTTGAAGACATGGATTGCAGAATGGTGGACAAGAACAATGCAATCATACAAGGAAAAGATTACAAAGGATGTGGGCATGGCCATGAAGTTTACATTTGGCTCTAAATGGGTAAGGTTGTCTTGGTTTGTGTCTCTGCACATTTTTGCTTCTTGTTTTTAGAATATCCAGATGCACAGAACAAAAACCATGTGGTCATGCAAGTGCCTACATGAGAATGCCCTTGAGGAATTGCATGGGGTGAATTGGGGAAGTAGGTCAAGTGAACAAAAGGGTGATCTGTTTCAATGCCATATATGTAAGAACAATGTGGTTGTCAAGTACCACATCTCCCACCAAATGTTATATTTTGCTTTCCAATATAGGCGCTGGAAGAAAACAGGTGGCAATTGGCTCCCCCTTGACTCTAACGATGATGATAATACAACGGTAAGTTTATGTATTGGTTCTCATTTAGGAGATGTTAAGAATGTGACTGTCACATCACAGTGGACTCTCAGGGACATGCGGGAACGCCTATTGGTCATGGAGGATGGCATGTCTGAGTCCTTTCACTTTACCTTAAATGGTGAAAAGGTAGGAAAGCATGCAAAGAAGCTCATGCATAGTACCACTTTTATTCCTCTTGCAATATTGAAGATTATAAACAATGTGGGGTGGAACAATTGTGGATTTTGACATTTTTCAATTAATAGTGGTGCAATTAATTTTGATGTTTTGAATGGTTTTGTTTCATGTCAATGTCAAGTTTTTCCCAAAAAATTTATAATTCTTTATATTTTTTATATTTAGGCGATAGCTCCGAAGAAGATTCAGTGCATGACCAAGCAGAACAAATGCCACCCCAGTCACAACCGGCCTACATAGCCATTAACAAGGCCCAGTCAGTGGAACTTGTCTAGCCACCCACATCGACTTATGCTCTTTCCTAGGAAGCAACATCTTACTTAGAGCAATGGGGTCTAGGCACTTTGCATGAGAGCCTCAACTCCTTGAAGGACAGTCCTACCCTGATCACATACATCAAGGACTTTCTCCATTCTTACTACTCGAGCAATGTAAGATCTTCTGTTCAATTGCTGAGTTTTTACATTTATGTTATCTCTTTTGTTCAATTTGAGGCTCTTAGCATGCACTATTGTTAATTTTTATATTTGATTGGTTATGGTTGGTAGATGTAATCGTTTGGCCTCTAAGGCTCTCAGCAATGTAAGATCTTCTGTTTAATTTTTTCTCAATATTAAGTTGTTAATTTTTATATAACTTGTTATTGGATGTAGATGTAATCTCTTTTGTTCAATTTTTACTCGATGAATTATAGTTGATTATCTGGATGGCACCACCGGGACTCCAGTCACCATAGGATTCTGAATACTTTTTTCCTCATTTAGGATTTATTGTAAGAAGGACTAAGCTACCAGTAAAGTAGGACTACAGTTTCCTTAGTTTAGGACCAAAATAGCACTAAAATAGCTCCAATAATCCACTGCTATGGTTGCATAGAGATACATCTAGAAAAATACAATTAAACTTTTAGAAAATGCAATTGACAATATGGCCCTCGAGGGGTCCCCTCTAGGGGCATGGGCCATATCGACATGCATTATACAATATCTAGAATGCCATTGGACAGATATGGCATGTCAATATGGTTCTCGTCCCTAAAGGGGACCCCTTAAGGGCCATATCATCAATTGCATTTTCCTTGGTTGCACAAGGAAATACATTTTCCTTGGTACACTAAATTTTCCAGTTTGTATGGCAAATGATGCCAAGAATAGCCAAGAGACCTTACAAGGCTCAAATAGTGTGCACAATGCTAAAAGAAGAGCCAATAAGGCTTTACAATAAAGGCATGTGAGTGTAAAATAAAATGATGTGCAATCTAGCCATTGAGCAATCTACCAATGCCTCTGAACACTTTGAAATCTATTCACTGTTGTTGATGTGTGTAGATGGTCAAGCTTCAACAAATGTGGTGATGTGAATCCACATGTGACCGAAGGGATTGACTTTGAGTAGGAACTATTGGGAATTTTGGGCATGGCTTTGATTGACTACTTGGAGAAATTCAAACATCTCCTCTATAGAAAATTAATCTATGCTAATTTGTGCTAGACCAACCGTCAAACGATGAAAAATAAGAAATAGTATCTTTTTCCTTTGTTCCTTTTAGGTGTTGGGTCAGATGAGTCTTGTTTAAGAGGCTTCAATGTGTGAAAGAAGTGGATTTGAGGTTGAGGATAAAAGTTGTGTCGTGCAAGTGCCAAAATCTAGATGTGATGTAATGAGCACATAGAGCTCAAAAAATGAAGTAATTTTCTATATTAGAGCGCCCTCAAATTCTTCCTAGAACAAGAGATACAACTTGATCTAGGTGGAGGGGAAAAAAAGGTGAGAGGATGATAATGTGGTAGGTGTGTGCACATGTAGTATGATGTGGTTGATGACATGGCATGATGAGATGGCAAATGATGTAGTAGATGACATGGTAAGGCTAAGTCAGTTGGTGATGCGGCAGGATAAGGACTAATGTTCTCTCTCTCCCCCCCCCATCACATCCCATAGAAAGAAATTATTAGTCTTCTTTGTCAATGTTATTGCACTGTGATATTCTCTTAGTCTCTCCCCATGTCTTTGCCCTCTCTTCCAAACACACCATTATATTAAGCCTCACCTTCACATTTAGGGATTGGCATCCATATCTTGAAAATAAACCACTCCAAAATATTTTTTCCACTTAAATTGGCATGGATACGAAAGTCACAACTCCACATCCCAAAAACCTTCCTTGAATTGAATTGTGGTTTTCTATTATCATTCATTCACACATAGTCATGGGTATGTCCACTCATGAGATAGTGCCATAGCCACCTCTATCATTGAGAATATAGGTTGATGGATGAACTTGTGCTCATTTTGATGGAGACCCATGATCAGTCTTAAAAGCACAAAGTATATATGTTTGCAAGAAGAAGAGGGGAGTCTGCCTACCTGCCACCATCCAACAAGAAAAATGATAAGAATCATAATTTAACTTGGTTGGCAAAATAGGTGTCATAGACACCCCTCCCTTGTTATCGAGATCACAATAAAAATAAATGCTCACACAACAAACTTAAAAAGCTAAATTTTGAATTTATGCTTTAAAGGGAGAAGAAGAAGGTAAAAGTCATAATGAAAGGAAGCGGATTTAAAACATTAAGAATATAGAGGAGAGTGTAAGAGTTTTAGCAAAATACAACTAAAACATTTTTGAGAGGACAAATAAGATTTTACATGCATAAATTGTTTATAATACAAGGTAAAGAAATCAATGAGGAAATAAGTGTGAAGAGATAGACTAAAAGGAGATTCACCTTTTCCTTAATCCTTTTCTAAAAAGATTTTTTAAAGGTTCATAACATATAATCAATAAAAAGGGGAAAAATTTTGTTTTGAGAGGAGAGAAAAATTAAAAAAGAAAGGGGAGGGGGGGGGGAAGGGGGAGGGGGGATTAGCTTAGTGAGGAGGCAGAATTAATAAAAGAGAAAAGGGAGCGTATAGATAAATAAAGAAAAGAAAAAAGGGGGTTTACCTGAATAAATTTAAAAAAAAGGAATGTTAAGGGGTAAACCTAAAAAAGTGAGAAGAATAAGTAAAGAAGGGGGAATAACATGGGAGGAAAAAAGGAAATACTACCATATCTTTAAGAAGGGCATTAAAAAGAGGGGGGAAAAGGGGGGGGGGGGGGGGGGGGAAGAAGGGGTCTATTTAATTTCTAAGGGGGGAAGGGTAAAGTAAGGGCAAAGTAAAAAGGTGAGAGGGGTTGGGTTGTTTGAGAGATATTTAGAAAGGAAATTTAAAGAAAAAGGGAGAGGGGGTGGGGGGGTGTGTATAAGGAATATATTTAGAAGGGATTTTAGAGAAAGGGGAAATAAATGGACAAAAATAACATGGGAAGAAGTTATTTTAAAACCATATAAAAGGTGAGAGTATGAGCAATTAAGGCAAGGAGGGGACCTGTGAGTCCATCGAGAGCTCATGGTGATGGAGAGACCTGCTCATGCACTTGCAGATGGTCACCGTCAAGACACAACAATCGCGGGTAGGGATAGCAAGGAGTAGAGAGGGCCGAGGCCTTTAGAGCACACGAGTAGCTAGCATGCGACTACGAGTATGGTCAGTGAAGAGTCAAAGACTAGCGAAGCAGAGAGGACGGAGTAGGTATGTGAGGGAGCAATTAAGGTAGGCCATAGGCAACAAACATAGGTAGCGCCAGCAGATAGCCAGAGCAGAGAAAAGGAGGCTGCACCAATGCAAGGCAGAGCACCACTGTGAGGCAGTTGGCTAGAGCTTTAGTGGGCATATGGGGCAGAGCTTTAACAGGTGTAGGTAGGGGAGAGGCAGTGATTAGTGAGCTATGAGAGATGGGATGGGTACAATTTTATAGTGGAGGATAGGATAGTCGGGGAATCAGGGGGAAGTGAGAGGTCAAGGGGGAAGCAAGGGAGGTGTAGAGCCTGCACTACGAGGAGCATGAAACGAGGATTTTTAATAGGGCCACACAACGAGGTAAAGTAGAAGGGGGTACTAGGGGTATTAGTGTTACAAGGGAACATGATTATACATAGATTGTTCATGTCCTTTTGATAACCCTATCTTAACAGGTATGCTAATATTTGTTTATTTGTCTAATGATACTTTGTTGTGCCCCTACACATATACTATGTGTGCCCCAAAAATTTCAAAAGTGTTTCACCCCAAGATGAAAGAGATGAAGATTTCAAAGAGATTCAGGAGAACCTAGCCCCTGATCATAACATTGTATAAAGCACCATTTTATACGAATGGCAAGCAAATCTTGTCTTGTAACCTTGCAAAGGCTATGAGTAAGATATTATTGGTGACTCCTACCAAAGAACTTGAAAGGACTAGAGAAATAACCTATAGAGCAAGTGTGGTTAGAAGCACTCCAAAGCTTATATTGATCATTGACATGCTTGAAAATGGCTACTTTGTATTTCTAGGTAGAACTAATGTTGAGCATCATAAGAATGTTTGCATTACCTTTGTTGGAGCAATACGCTATATTGAATGGATTACTAAGGATGAAGCAACATCGGCACCATGAAGGCTAGTTGTAAAATTCAAAAGCCGTTTCCCAAGAACATTGACGATAGACAAAAAATTTGAGACAAAATTTATAGAATATAAAAACAGTAAAAAACATTAGAACTAGCCTAGCTTGGGAATGAGCGAGGCTAGCAATTTCAAAACATCAACAAAGAAGGCAAAATATTATACTATGATAGCCGACACACCTTCCAACTCTTGCATTTCTTGCAAAAATATACTCTTTAATAGCGACTCCAAAGTTGCAATATAGGTTGAACACACACACACACACACACACAACCTTTTATACTATTTGTACCCCCTCACACACACACACACACACACACACACACACATGCATATGCACACACATAACTTTCTTTATTGGTGAGACTCAGGAGAGCTTTGAAAAAAGCATAATGTAAGTTTCTATACTTTGATAGTATGTTTCTAATTATTATTATTTTTTGGAATTACATACATGAGCTAGTCCATACGTGTCATGATGTCTTTTTGATAATCTTTTCCTCACATAAATTTAAATAATAGATAATGTTGCCAAATATCTTCTCGTAAGTAATCCTTTCGACTGGTCATGTGGTGTGATGCACTAATGTCAATAATCCAAGGTTCATCTGCACACTCTTTCTTTACTCCGTTCTTCTCATCTGCAATCTTCTTCCAGCACTCATTCTGCTTGTGCCCTGCCTTGTTGCAATAGAAGCACTTGATCTTCTTGTTTCTCTTTTTATCATCAGAAGAAGATGGGTTACCAGAGTCCTTACCCTTACCTTTCTTTGATCAAGCCGAATCTTCTCCAGTCCTCGTCTTTTGATGCATCTCCTCCTCCAGAAGCATTGCACTGAAATCCTCAAAGTTGAGGGGCGGATTTCTGTTCTATGTATTCAGTGCCATAACAAGACCGTCGTACTTTGGTGGGAGAATCCATATGCACCTTCGTGCTAGATTCTCACTGGTGATGGTGATGCCGATCGTAGTCATCTGATCGCGTAGATTCTTCACCCTGGTGATGAACTTCTCTGCCATTTCAGACTCAGACCATTTCTCATTCATGAGTTGAGTCTCCAGATTCTGAATCTGCATCTGATTCATGGTCTCGTACTGATTTTTCAAGACCATCCATGCCTCCTCCACTGTGGTGACATGTTGAATTAATGCCATGACAGAATCACTTACACTGCAAACAATAAAACATAGTGCATCTGCATTTCTTCTTATCCACGAGAGAATCTGATCCACAATTAATAGTATCTGTTGTCCTGCATTGGGTGGATTCGATCTCGCAACCGGCTTCATGTCCACCCCAGTAGCAGTATCCCAAAGCTGTATGTGCTTAGGATGGTTTTCATCTTGAAATTCCAGAGTGGATAGTTAGTGCCATCCAACTTTCTGCTTTCATCGAATGGTGGGATTCGCAGTCTTGCGGGCTGGTCCATCTCTCACAATCTGCTTGCAAACAAAAACGCACCACCAAATCTTCTTACTAGAGTCCAAGCTTTGACACCATGTAAGAAAACAATACAACGTCTGTGCTGAATAGATAATAGGATCTCGTATGCAAGAGAGAAAAGCTGATAGTATGGAGAATCCAAAAATTGATTACTGTAAAATTGATACAATTGATGGTGCAGCCTCCCAGCCATGCGCTCCTATGTGAGAAGCTTCGATGGCATGCTAGAAACAGTAGAGGATGGCGGCTGGATGCCAAGGAATTAGGGTTGCTGTAGCTAGTAATGATTATGAGCTTCTCGGGCTTGCTCTTATATAGCCACTAGTTGTAGTCGGTTAGACGCAATTGGGAGATCGACCCAATCAGCTCAAAACGACCGATTGGAGGTTGGTCCCTAAATAGGCCACCGACCACACGTTAGAACATGGCATAGAATAGAGCAACTCATCTATAGTGTCCGTTCAACCCAGAGCCACCATCCGGGATCATCTGGGGCTACAAATGGGCCTCACAACCAAAGAGTGGGCTGCCCCAAGAAATGCTCCATCTACCCTCAATGCAATCAGTCATGGGATGCCTTCCCACACTTGCACGTAGCCTAGTTGGCAATGTGCCAACTCTATCTGAAGCTGTCCAACCATTAGGCCACACATGGCTCCCATCTAGTGTCCAAACTAGGACCTACCGGATAGCCAAGCTACTCAAATGCCTTCTCCTCATATGGGGGGCTTACAAGTAGAGTTAGCTGGTTCTCGCATAGTTACACGAGAGTGGAGCATTGATATCTAACTTCTTATGTATAATTTGGCCCTCACGTCTTTATAGTGACATTTTGTACATAAATTGTATGTTAATAAGTTCACTATCAATATATGAGTGTCTTGATCTCAATTTTGGTGTACATACTCATATATTTTTTATCTTTTAAATGACCAAACTTGTGGTCCAAAATTATTTTGGGACCCTTGGAAATGAAATTCTATAAAAATGTCGGTATGGAAAATTGTACCCAGTCATCGGTGAAAGCATCATTGCAAGGGTTGGTGTCAGTTGGTATGGTAGTTGGTATATATGTCAGTATAGGCGTTGGTATATATTGACCCCTATTCATGCCCATGCCCACAAAGTGTCGAAAGACAGTATCGAAAAGAGGCCCGTGTCTTGTAATGGTTGTCAATGAAGAAAGTATTTTCATAATGATGGTAGTTATATGGCTTCATTTCTCATTTTGTTGCAATGAATTGATGTGGCCCACCCACTCGTGGTTAAGAGCGACATTGTTCTCTCAATAAAGTGGTGTGGACATAAGCTTGTGGAGTGCTTTTATAATTAGAAATGGTCAAACAATCCCACTCATATAGCAACCCTTGTATTCCAACCTTTGTTTTAATTCCAACCAGCATGCATTCATCATCATCATTGAGAAATCATGGTAGCACTTATTGTTCTTTGTCCACTTTCCATGGTGTTTATGAGTATTTCACATAGTCCATATTGCCCTTCATAGTTTATTACTCAGATTTGTGCAAATGGTATTCAGTTGGAGACTAAATGTGCCTCAATTGGATTAATACTTTGACTATTGTTTGTACTTGTATTCATTTGTAATATGCAATTTGTCAATACCTTCACTATTAAGCATTTTGCATATTTCTTGCATGCATATACCCTTGCTGAGATAAGATTTTGGTTATTACACTGATGTCCAATACTAAGGATGGCAAGTGCTTTTTGTTCATTCATAAGTCCATGGGGTGGCAAAAAATATAATAGAGTGGTAAAGAAGGGGGGAGGGAGTAGTGACTCTCAGCTTTCAATGCTCAAGCCGATGTGAGCAACATTAAGCTGTGGCATGAGAGGTTTGGTCATCTAAACATTAGTTCTTTAAAGGAGATGCATAAAAGTGGAATGATTGCAAACCTACCAGAAATTTTAGATCTACTCGATGTATGTGAAGCTTGCATAATGGGCAAGTAGCATCAGCAGCCCTTTCCTAAAGAGGCCAGCAGGGCAAAGGCTCCTCTAGAGCTCGTTTACACGGACCTCTGTGGAAAGATGGAGATGGAAGCTTTGGGTGGTTCCTACTACTTCATGACGTTGATCGACGACTACAGTAGAAGGATATGGATATACTTCCTGAAGACTAAAGATGAGGCTTTTAGTAAGCTCAAAGAATGGCATGTAATGGTCGAGAAAGAAACGGGAAGGAAGGTGAAGAAGTTGAGATCAGACAGAGGTGGTGATTTCACATCAAGTGAATTCGAAAGTTACTGCAAAAGTCATGGGATCAAGAGGCAGAAACCCCCGCCACGTACATCACAGCAAAATGGAGTAGCAGAGTGCAAGATGCGCATCATCTGCGAAATGGGTAGGAGTATGATGAAAGGGAAATATTTGCCAAATACTTTCTAGGCTAAAGCATGTAACACGGCAGTTTACATTCTGAATCATAGCTACACGAAGGCTGTGAATGGGGTGACTCCACTACAGGCATTTTCTGGTAAGAAACCTTTAACTGCACATTTCAGAGTTTTTGGATGTGACTGTTTTGTGCATGTTCCTGATGCTTACAGGACCAAATGGGAACCGAAGAGCCGGAAGTGTATTTTCTTGTGCTACAATGAAGAGGCGAAGGGTTACCATCTCTATAATCTTATTACCAAGAAGATAATAGTAAGTCGCAATGTGGTCTTCTCAGAACAGCCACATCAATTGGAGGAGGATGCTTCCTTCCCAGACAACCAGGACCAGGATATCCATCCAATACAACCACCAACAGCAGACCGAACTCCCCCAATGATGCTTGGGAGGATTCAAGATAAAGAAAGGAAGAAGAGCCTACAGAACCACAACGGCAACGGCCATTCCCAAAGTGGGTAAAGCAGCTTTTGGATGCTAGAGAACCTCCAACCATTGAGGAGGAACCATCCGAACACCGCCGGTCCAAGAGATTAGAGGAGAACACTTGGTCAACTATCCTTTGATGACAGAGATGATCCGTGCTGAAGAACTCAAGTATCTTGAAGAAGCACAGGGTGATGATAGGTGGATGGAGGCTATGTAGTTAGAGTATGGCTCCATAATGAAGAACAACACTTGGGACCTTGTGGATCGACCACCAAAACACAAGGTAATCGGCACCAAGTGGGTGTACAAGACCAAGTACAAGTCCGATGGCATGTTGGATAAGTACAAGGCTCGGCTCATGGCAAAAGGATTCCCACAGGTATATGGTTTTGATTTTTAGGATACTTTTTCTCCCACAGCTCAACTAACCACAATTCATAGTGTTTTGGCTTTAGTAGCACAAGAAAGTTGGCCCATGTTTCAGATGGATGTAAAATCTGCCTTTCTGAATGGAGATCTCAAGGAGGAGGTATACGTGGAACAACCACCAGGTTTTGTGATCCCCGATTCAAAAGGTAAAGTCTATAAAATGAAGAAGGCACTTTACGAGCTGAAACAAGCCCCACGAGCATGGTACCAATGGATTGATGCCTACTTTTTGCAAAACGGGTTCAGGAGGAGCCCATCTGATGCAAATTTGTATATCTTTAGAGGAGGAGGCAGGTGTATGATCGTGGTCCTTTATGTGGACGACCTTGTCATAACAGGGAATCATGAAGAGAAGATCTCACAGACAAAGCATTTGCTAGGAAGAGAGTTTGAAATGACAGACCTCGGACTGATGCATTTCTATTTGGGGATTGAACTTTGGCAAGAGCCAAAACAGATCTTCATTTCATAGCTAAAGTATGCTGGAGAGATACTGAAGGCATTTGGCATGGCTAAGTGCAAGACAGTTGGCACTCCTATGGAGGTTAACATGAAGCTCTCAAACGAGGATTCGTCACCACTGGTGGACAAAGCGAAGTACAGAAGGCTTGTGGACAGTTTGATTTACTTGTGTAACACATGGCCGGACATCAATTTTGCAACTGGTGTACTAAGTAGGTTTTCCAATAAGCCCCGAGAGAACCATTGGAGGGCAGGGATGCAAGTGTTGAAATACATCAAAGGCACACTTGATTATGGAATCACCTATACCAAGGGCAGCACCTTGACCAGATTTTGTGACTCGACTTGGGCAGGAGACGTGGACAAGAGGAGTTCAGTGATAGGTTACTGTTTCTCACTTGGATTTAGAGCTGTGTCATGGGTCAGCAAGAAGCAACCCACAGTTGCTCTTTCTTCTACTGAGGCTGAGTACAAATCAGCATGTTTTGTCTCTTATGAGGCAGTGTGGTTGAAGAGGATTTTAGGGGACATGGGTGCAGTGTAGAAGAAGCCTACGCAGTTATCATGTGACAATCAGAGTTGCATGGCAATTGCAAAGAACCCTATGTTCCATGCTAACACAAAACACATTGAGATTCTTCAATAATCAAAACAAATGTGTTGCTTGACATGTTGAACTTAGCAACGTAAACATCACTTCACCCATATGCGAGGGGGAAAAAACTATCTGTAGACTTCATAGCATGGGATTGCATCAACACTTATGACATTCAAGATTGTTCTTCTTATTAAAAGTGTTATCAACCATGAAAGAAGTGAATGTTTAAAAATAGTTCACCCGTATGTTGAAAAACTCAACTTTCATTTATGACATTCAAAATTGTTCTTGCAATCATCCTATAGTTCCTAGAGATTTTGCCTATACTTCCAACCCCTTCCCTTCAACCACTAAGAGGTACCTAATAGTTTTGTAGAACACTTGAGATATCATCACCTCCTAATACAAGACCATTATTACTATTTGTAGAACACTTGAGATATCATCACCTCTTAATACAAGACCATTCTTTTTCTTTGTTGAGATATCATCACTCCTTCCCTTCAGCCACTAAGAGGTACCTAATACTTTTGTAGAACACTTGAACCATTCTTACTATTTATTGAACACTTGAGATATCATCACCTCTTAATACAAAACCATTCTTATGATTTGTAGAACACTTGAGATATCATCACCTCTTAATACAAGACCATTCTTAATATTTGTAGATCACTTTAGATATCATCACCTCTTAATACAAGACCATTCTTACTATTTGTAGAACACTTGAGATATCATCACTCCTTCCCTTTAGCCACTAAGAGGTACCTAATACTTTTGTTCTGTAAGCATAAAAGACATGATATGTATATGTAGCACATGATCATCTTTACATATTTTCAGTCATATATTCTACCTTATGATCTGTCATTATCTTGATGTGTGGATGTTTAATTTGAGTAGTGTTTGCTTTTTTTATCACAAACTTTATGTATTATTGTGTCTCTACCTCTCCACAATGACTCAAATGTGATAGTACGAGGATGAAAGATAAGTTAATTGTAAGTTTCAGGCATGCCTTCATTGTTGGAATATGTTTGATTTGCTTATAATCACATTAATTGTTCCAGTGATATTGAGTGGAATAAGATGTTGGATGAGGGTTCTCCCTTGCTTGAAACCTATTTAATCTTGCTCGCTTATTTGGGGCCACTCGCTTTTCTCCGCTCACTTTTTGGTAATCCTCCCCTCTGCCTATGCATGACTCTAAATCTCGCCCTCTCATTTCTGGATTCTCCTTGAAGTCCTTCTTCACTTTCTTCCAATCTTTTGATTCTGCCCATCCTGGCTCGTTCTTAACTTTCTTAACAGCTTCCCTCAACTCATATATACGAGACCCTAGGAGCTCTCTCATGTGCATAAGCATGGCACTTCATTGAAACTCCTATCCTTGAGGGTTGGGAAATTGTCACCATAGGGCATCTATGATGGCATTCTTGGGTCTTTGATCTTGCTGATTCCAAGGTTTCAAGATATCCTTAAGGAAGCATGTGCTCATCAACCTCCTCATGTAGTTTATGACCCTCCTCCCATCATGATCCTCTATAGCTTTCCCCATTGTTGTTCACGAGGTAGTAGAGGAGTAGAGGTGGAGGGAGTAGTGGAGCTAGAGCAACACGAAGGGGGAGTAGCAGAGCTAGAGCAAGAGATGGAGCGAGCATATAAGGAGAGAGGGGTATGCGAGGTGTGACTGGAACTATGTCTCATGAACAGGGTGAGACTTGGAGCACTGGACCCTCTGTAGACTCGTCTATGTCTCCCATGCCACCATAGTAGCCTCGACCCTTTCTACTCTTTCTGGACCTATGATGGTAAGATTGGGGTGATAATTGCTCGAAAGGGGCAAGAGGGGACGGTCGTCTACTAGTAGGAAAAACCGTCGATGTTCCCAATCTACCCCGAGGGGTTGCAAGAGAGCATTAGGAAAAACGAAGCTCATTTTGAGGCCTTTTAGGTTAGACAAAAAATAGAGATCCTCCAATGAGAGAGGCCAACGTTACATTGGAAATGCTTTTCTTTTTTCAAAAAAATAGACTTTATCTCTCTAGAGATGCTCGACACACTAACATTTTGAAGTTCCAACTCTTGTTTTCTAGTGTGTCATAAATGCTATACCAAATCCCAAAATAGATAAACTGACATTTTGAAGTTCCCGCTCGAGCATTTTTTAGTGTGTCATAAATGCCTCTCCAAATAGGTCAAAATGAACAAAACAGTCACATGATAGCAATGTGCTTAAGAAAGCAATTTGGGCACTTGGCCCTAGGCCAAGTGCCCAAATCGCTTTCTTAAGCACACTCCTTACATGTGCCTATTTTGGTCGTTTTGACCCCTTTAGGAGGCCAAATTTAGTGATTCAAAAGTTATTTTGGGGGTTTTTGCCTAGTCCGAACACAATGGTGATGCCAAAACCACCAAATTCCATAAAAAATAGTAGAAATCCATTAGGGTCCTTGGATATAGCATTTATGACACTAAAAAAAGCTCGACTTGGAATTTTAAAATTTTCGTTTATATGTTTTGTGATTTATATCTCCAATTAAATGCTTGACTGTATAAATTTGTGATTCTCACTATAAATTAATAATTTTGAGCCAAGAAAAATAGAAAATCATGAATTTCTTACAAGGCCCCAAAATGAGCTTCGCTTTTTACTAATGGGGAATAGTGGAGATTCTCCAGGAGGAGAGAAGAGAAAAGAATTTCTCTACCTTTGCAATGCTCATGTCTGTGACAAACTCATCATGATTCCTAATGACAAAGCCATGGGCTCCTAACAAAGGAGTCCTGCGAGGGGTAGTCCCCTGAGGTGTCGGCCCCTAAAGAGTCAGCCGAGTGGAATTGAAGTCCTCTAGAGAGTAGAGTCCATGATCTCTCCTCCTATAAGGAGTCTTGTGATCATCGAGAGTCTTCTCTCTGGATGTGCGATGTGACGACATGGCCAATTTAACAGGATTGGACAAACACAAACACAAAAAATAAAACAAACACAAACACAAATACCAAACCAAATAAGAAGGAGAAAAACCAATAGATACTTACATGCAAAAAAACTAATAAATACTTACATCCAAGTTTTACTCTTCTACGTTTTGAAAAGAGACCACCATCGTATCTAAGGATGGATAAATGCAAAGACAATATACTACTTAAAACTCAAGTCCTATTGAAAAGCCGAATGCATTAGAGGGGTGGTTAGCCCCTAAAAAAGGCCTGGCTAATATATATCCAAGATTTATACAAAAAAATAGAGTAGCCGAAGTTCCAAGAGATCAAGTCTGAGATCTCTGAAGAACCATATATTTATGCAAGGCTTCCAGGATAGTGGCTTGACACAGAACATAAAGGGAGACTTCAGCAACATACTTTGCAAACTGTGGGTTCATAAGGCCTTTCCACAGTGGGTTCATAAGGCCTTCCCACAGTTCCTCCTCCAATAGATCCATCTTGTGTTGAATTTACAAGCAAATTATAGATGGTTAGACACAAGTGTCTCAGCCTTATGAGGTTAGTGCAAATTCTATTTGGATCCTTGATCTTAGTATCTCGCCCCTAATTGTTTGAATTAATTAGTATCTCATTCACAAGGTTTCTTGGATATCCATATTGCAATAGGTTGCTCCAGAAGATGTTGCCTATTTCAAATACCATGCCCAATTCCAGAGATGAAGAAAATAAGATGTTGACGATGGTTGGGATGGATTATGACACCATCCACGCTTGCACTAATGATTGTATTTTGTTTCATCATAAGTATGGCGATTTGGTTAATTGCCCGTAGTGTGGAGCATAGTGCTACATGAGAGTGCTCTCAACGGAAGCAAGAATGGAAGAAGGAGAGAGAGAGACAGAGAGCCACACAAGTTTTGGTGGGTGTAGAACCACCCTAATCTTCTTTTTCATTCATTTATATATGTATTTGAGTATTGTACATAACCGGGGTTAAGGCACAGTGACCTTTAACCCCCACAACCTCCCACTTAAAGGACAATGTGCCTTTAAGGGAGAATAACTAGTGAGCATACTATCCAATGCCCATCAATACACGACAATACTCAAACCACTGACTAGGTAGACTCTTCATTAGCATATCTGCAGGGTTATCATCTGTATGAACCTTGACAAGCTCTATGCGCTTGTCCTCAATGAAATGGTACCTGACCTCAATGTGTTTGGTCTTTGCATGAAAGACCGGATTCCGTGCTAGCTGAATAGCACTCATGGAATCACTATGCAATGTCGGTACACCTATATGAATTCCCAAATCTCCCACTAGCCGATCAAGCCATATAGCCTCCTTGCAACCCTCTGTGGCTGCAACATACTCAGCCTCTGTGGTAGACAAAGCAACACACTTCTGTGCGCGAGACATCCCCGACACTGCACCACCTGCAAAGGTGAACACATAACCAGAAGTGGATCTCCTACTATCCACATGTCCTGCATAGTCTGAATCTATGTACCCAAGTACACGCATGTCTCCTTTACCAAAGCAAATGCACATCTCCTTGGTACCCTTCATGTACCTCATGATGCACTTAACTGCCTCCCAATGCCTCTTTCCTGGATTAGCCATATACCGGCTAACAACTCCCACTGCAAATGCAATGTCTGGTCTAGTAGCTATCATAGCATACATAAGACTCCCAACTGCTGATGCATAAGGAACCTTGGCCATCATGGCCCTCTCCTCTTCTGATTTGGGACTATCTGTATGACTTAGTTTCACATATGGAGGCAATGGAGTACTCACTGCCTTCCCTCCCTCCATATTGAAACGCTGTAATACTTTTGTAACATACTCTTTTTGTGAAAGCCAAAGGAGTTTCCTACTCCGATCACGCGTGATGCGCATACCAAGAATATGACCTGCAAGTCCCAAATCCTTCATATCAAAGGTCTCATGCAACTTGGCCTTTAATGCATCTAGCTCATAAGTATTCTTGCTAGCCAATAGCATATCATCCACATATAGTGCCAGGATTATTAGGCTATTATCCTTAGCCCTTTTAGTGTAGAGGCAGTGATCAATTTCACTCCTTCTAAAACCCTGGGACCGAATGAAAGCATCAAACTTCTGATACCATTCTCTAGGCGCTTGCTTAAGACCATAGAGACTCTTCTTTAGCTTGCAAACTAAATGCTCTTTGCCCTTTTCTTCAAAGCCTTCCGGTTGCACCATGTAAATTTCCTCATGCAAATCCCCATGCAAGAAAGCTGTCTTGACATCCATCTGCATAAGCTCCATATCCTCTACTGCCACTAGTCCAAGCATGCATCTAAGTGTGGTCATCTTCACAACTGGAGACAATATCTCATCAAAGTCCACACCCTTCTCTTGCTTGAACCCTTTAGCAACCAAACGGGCCTTGTACCTAGGCACATCATCACCTGTGACCTTCATTTTGTAGACCCATTTACATGGCAATGCTTTCTTTCCATGTGGCAAAGAAACCAAGTCCCAAGTCTTATTCTTCATAAGTGAACTCATCTCTGATTGCATAGCATACTCCCACTTGCGTTGATCCTCACGCATCATAGCCTCTTTGTAGCAAGAAGGCTCCCCGCAATCAGTAAGCATCACATAGTCTACCCCTGGAACAAACCTATCAGGTGGTCTAGACACTCTAGATGATCTTCTCAAGGGCATTTCAGCTTGCTGTCCCACTTGCATATCAACCACATTTGGCTCATCATTTCCACCAATAGATGATTCATCATCTACCCTTGATTGTATACCTGTGGGAGTACTTGGTGGTACCATTTCTTGCACATTTGGTGCATGGACAGCTTGCTGTCTATCAACATATGTAGGTGGATTCACATCCTAGAAAGTGATTCTCCTCATTTCCACATCCCTCATGGGTGCCTTATGCATCTTCTTCTCATTGAAGACCACATCATGGCTGCGTATGATCATCTTTGCTTCTGGATCCCAGAGACGATAGCCCATCTCTCCACTTTCACCATAACCTAGAAAGATGCATTTCCTAGACTTAGGATCTAGCTTCTTTCGAAGCTCTTTTGGCACATGTGCATATGCCTCACACCCAAATATACGCAAATGAGAGTAAGAGGGCTTCTTGCCACTCCATGCCTCTTCAAGAATACCACCATCCAAACTCTTACTAGGTGATCTATTGATCACATGCACTGCAGTCTTCATTGCCTCAGCCCAAAAACCACCAGAAAGACTTGCATTGGAAAGCATGCATTGCAACCTTTCTTGAATGGTACGATTCATCTTTTCTGCAACTGGATTTTGCTCTGGAGTACGAGGGGATGTGAGCTCCCTCTTAATCCCACGTGTATCACAAAAATACTGAAAGTCATGAGAGAGATACTCTCCACCATTGTCAGTCCGTAGGCATTTAAGCGTTCTACATGACTGATTCTCAACCAAGGCCAGCCATTTCTGAAATACCTGGAACACATCACTCTTCCGAGCTATAGCATAAGCCCACACTTTCCTAGTTGCATCATCAATGAATGTCACATAGTAATCAGCCCCACCTAATGACCGTGTAGGCATGGGACCACATACGTCTGAATGCACCAAATCAAGCATTTCAAACTCTTTCTTTCCCCTTCTTTTATGGGCTGATTTAGTCTGCTTCCCATAGAGACAGTGCTCACAAAATTCAAAATCAGAGAAACTCAAATGCGGTACATAACCCAAACGGCATAAGAGCTTCATTCCATTCTGGCTCATGTGCCCCAACCTGCAATGCCACAAAGAAGTGCTTGGTTGCTCGGTTATTGCAACAACATGATCAAATACTCCTGATACATGTAAGGGATACAAAGTCCCACACTTGGCACCCCTAGCCAAAAGCATAGAGCCCTTTTGAATTTTCCAACTTTGAAAGCCAAAAGTGGTGTGAAAACTAGCATCATCTAGCTGACCCACTGAAATAAGACTCTTGGTCAACTTAGGCACATGTCTCACATGTTTCAAAACAAATGCAGACCCATTTGCAAAAGAAAACTTTATGTCACCTGCTCCCACTATGTCACATGCATAGTCATTTCCAAGATGCACACAACCTGTCTTTCCACTATCATAAGTGGAGAACCATTCCCTATGGGGAGTAACATGGAATGAAGCACCAGAATCCAAAATCCAATCCTGGGAATATGCATCATCTGAAGTGGTAAGCAACTCTGTAGATAAACTAGACATGAAGAGAACATCATTGTCACTATCATGTGTGACTGCATTGATCTCCTCGATCTTCACTTTTCCTTTGTCCTCCCTTGGACTCTCTTCCTTTTGATTTGCACCCCAATTTGCATTCTTTTTCTTATCCTTTTGCTCTCTTTTCAGCTTGTAGCAATTCTTTTTCATATGGCCCTTCTTGCCACAATGGTAACACTCAATGTTCTGTGCCCTGGATTTGCTACGTGACTTCCCTCTTTCTTGGGACTTCCCCTTGAACTGTGATCTGCCCCTTTGCACATTTAAGGCTGCATCCTGCTTGTTGCCATCCATAGACTTCGGTCTAATCTCCTCGGCCAACAAGCTACCCACAACATCATCAAATTTCAGTACTCCACCAGGTGCAGAGTTACTGACAGCTGTACGGAAGGTATCCCATGAGGATGGCAATGAACATAAGAGAAATATTGCCTTAGTCTCCGCATCAAAATTCATTTTCTGAGCCTGAAGCTGGCTGAAAATAATATTGAATTCATTCAAGTGAGAAGCAATGGAGACCCCTTCCTTCATCTGCAGCTCAAACAACCTCTTCATGAGGTAAACTTTATTAGAGGCAGTTTCCTTCTCATAAGTGGCACACAGTTTCTTCCATAAATCTTCCGTAGTCTGCTCATTTACTACTGTGAAATAAACTGACTCTGCAAGATGAAGTCTAATAGTAGACTTTGCTAATGCATCCAACTCATTCCAATCATCCTCAGACATATTTGCAGGCTTAGCTTCAATCCCTGCCAAGGGTTTAATCTGCTTCTTTTGAATAAGCACATCCCTTATTTGTTCTTTCCACAAAGAAAAGTTTGTCCCATCAAACTTTTTAATGTTGAAAAACTCCTTTTCAGACATGGAAGAGGATGCCATGATGCAAATAAAGCAAAATCCCAAATGCTAGTGCCTCAAGAGAGAATCACACCAAATACCAGGTGCACCCAAATGTGTATGCCACAATAGAGTGAAATATCACCAAAACTCAAAGCTCAAAGCATCTGACTCATGTGCATATACTATGCATCCATATGAGCAAATCTGGCCCAAAAGAAAATGCCAATAAGTGCCAAATGACTCAAGCATAAACACCGTCCACTGGCATATGCATCAATTATATCTCATCCAAGAGAGCATAGCACTATCAGTGCATCACCAACAATGTGTCAATGCTGTCCCTCAGCATAAAATAGCATCCATGTGCAAAGCGTCCATAAAAAATAGCATCCCACAAGGCAATTTGGGCCTATCAGCGCATCCAACAAGGACCGCAATGCATCCAAATGGCCTATAAATCATCCACTGCAACCCAATGCATACCACAAATGAGCGCACATTGCTCAAACTACAACCAGAGTGACCTGCATAAGGTATGCTCAAGAAATCATAGTCCCACGGTAATGAGCGCTACTGAAAATAGAACCTAAGATGCCTCAAAACATGGGCGCCATTGCATAATCGGAATCAGCAAGAAAATCTGCAAATATCTCTCTTCTGCCAGAACTCCAAAATCCCAACCGATGAGTGAGAAATGGGAGTCAACACTTATCCACTGCCATGTGGCATAAATCTAAGGTTTCAAAACCTTAGAATGAAAAATGCATAACAGAGAGACGAAATTGAATACACAGAGATCTATAACTCTGAAAATCCTCCACCGAATTGCGCAAGAACTGATAGGTAGGGGTTTTTGGGCGTCCGAAATGCGATGGGACAGACGGTTTTGGAAACCGTGGTCTCAATCACTGGGTCCAACACACGGACTGAAAAACGTTTTTTGGAAACAGAGCTGTTTGTAAACTCCACCGGAGTGCGAATGATGAGCAACATAGAAGTTTTAGGACCTCCTGAGTCCACCGAAACTGACAGATCTGCAAATGGTTGCTCCAAACTTGAGTTCCAACACCCGGGCAAAAAACGTAGGAACTGACACAGTGAGTCAGAAATCCAATGAAATGATCCCACATTCAAGAATGAAGGTGTTTCCAAGCTCCTAAAGTAAAGTGGACACCAAAAGCAAGCAATAGTTGCCTCTACAAGTCAATACGGAGTCTCTGTCATTGAACGGAACAGGGAAAAGCTCAAAAAACGACTTTTTCTTTGAAACCACTTAACAGGCTCTCAAAACCACTTCGCAAAGCCAAAGTGACTTTTCCAAAGGTTCCTCCAAGGTCTCTGCACACTTGGATGCAAGTAAAGTCACCCACAAAGCTTCCCACAGAGCTTCTCCTTCCTCCCACAGAGCTGCTGAGCTTCCAAGCATTCACACACGCTCAGCCAGATCACCTGGGCTCTGATACCAGTTGAGAGTGCTCTCAACGGAAGCAAGAATGGAAGAAGGAGAGAGAGAGACAGAGAGCCACACAAGTTTTGGTGGGTGCAGAACCACCCTAATCTTCTTTTTCATTCATTTATATATGTGTTTGAGTATTGTACATAACCGGGGTTAAGGCACAGTGACCTTTAACCCCCACACTACATACATGAGTTACTGGGGGAGACGATCCCAGTGAAGGTCTTGAGACATTTTCCCATCATCCCTAAAATATAGCACATGTTCAGATGCAAGCCCATTGCACAATTGACGGTGTGGCATGCTACACACCAGTCCACCAATGACACTTTAAGGATTCATGTAGATTGTATTGCTTGGAAGCACATAGACAACATGTGGTAGGACTTTACAAGCGAGCCACACAATTTACATCTTGGGCTTGCAAGATGGTGTGAATCCTTTTGAGTTATGCTCTACATCTTGGTCAACATGGCCCGGTCTTAGTGAACTACTATATCCCGCTATGGCTAACAATAAAGAAGGGACACCTCATGCTTGCCCTACTTGTGCTTGCTTGAGAAGCACATTGCCTCAAGCATTATGATGACTCAGGTGCACTTGCTTGTACACATAGCTGATGAGGTCGCCATTGCAGGAACCTTCATAGTCATTGGATGTTTTTCCTTGAATGGTTTATGAAAACTTTAAAGGGATTTGTAAGGCAAAGAGCTAGACCCAAAGCAAGCATGGCAGAGGGATGTCTTGTGAAAGAGTCATTAGTATACATCACAGAGTTTCTTGCATCCATGGATCCCGATATGCCACATGCTTGGAACATCAAGGACAATGATTGTGTCATTGCAGAGGTTCCCCAAGGTAAAGGGGTTGAAAGAAAGATGAGCGAAGAGCAAAGAGAGAAATCCAATACATGTTGTGTCCTTACTAGTCCAAACATGCAAAGATGGGTGGAGAGATATGAAGAGGCCAAAGCAAAAAGAATAAATGAGAGGGCAAGATTTAGAGTCATGCATAGGCAAAGGGTGCCATATCCACCGTACCTTGGACTTCTCCTTAGACACATGTCCCACGATTGGTTACAAGAAGCTCTTCATAAAGCTAAAGATGATGGAGAGGACATAACCGATTGAGAGCAAGAGATTGCAGTCAGATGTATGCCACATGTAAGTTTTTTACCATTCTACTTAATTTGGGTTCTGTTTTTTCAAAAATGAGGGTTTATATTGAAAAGTCTAATATATACAACTATTTTGGAGAACTTTTAACAAACACGACAGATCAAACCAAGATCTTCACTATGATCACAATTGCCACAAAATGCATCCTCATTGGTTTAAGCATGTTCTTTTGTACAAGATAGCCAAGCAAGTGCTTCTGATACCAATCTCCTCTCCTCACAGTTAGATTATCGTGGGACCATACGTGACATTTATGAAGTTGATTTTAGATGATTTAGTATTTTCATTCTTGATGTCAAATGGTTTAGAACTATATACAATGGTCCTAATGCTACAGTTAGGAGAGACAGCAGTGGTTTCTTTGCCATTGACTCCACCAGAGCTTGGACCGATGAAAGTGATACTTTTGTTCTTCTAGAGCATTGTAAACAGGTACATATTAATGAATTGATTAAAAGCTAATATCTTCATTTTCAAACAAATATTGGTAGATGTTCATATATATATATATATATATATATATATATATACTTATACATAAATGAATATAATTACTAGCACCTAATTTGTATCTTCAACATATGTGGTCTTTCACTTGGATCGTTTGGATCTAAGGTGGGGGTACATGGTCCAAGTTGCTCCTTAAAGCAAACATATTTTTGAAGATAGGAATGTGGATACGGAGATGCCGACAGAAGATCCAAATAATGATGCCGTTGATGGATCTAGGGAAGAGGATGAAGATGACGATATGGGACATGAAGAAGGTGACAATAATGACACTGTAATGGAGGAAGGTGGAGATCACAACTTTGGGAAAGAAGAGGGAGAATTAGAGGATCGATATCAAGTCTTAGGTAGACATACAATAGGGAATGATGCAGATACCTCCATCCATTTTGGGTTGCACATGAAGGTAATGAACAGATCTGGCTTTCCTTTTGAACAAAAAATGGCCATAGCATCTTGATATAGCTGGTCTATTTGTCTTGGACCTGTAATGAAACTTAAAGGTAACACTATTCTACTACCTATAGTTTTTCCAACAATATTGGGTCAACCTTTGCTTGGGTGTAGCCAATTGCAGAACTACTTTTGGGCCATTTTGGGGCCGCGATACGATGCACTTCTAGGTGAATATTTGAATTTTGTGCGAACCCAGTACAATGAGTCCCCTTTTTGCACTACTAAAACAACACAAAACATAGTACGCACAAAAACGTAGTCTAATTAAAGTATATAATCAGTCACAATTTCAATCATCGGGCTGATTTAGGACACGTTTAGGATAGTCAACCACTAGGTTAGTTTAAGACACATTACGGACAGTCACAATTTCAACTACTGGGATGGTTCAAGATAGTTACAATTTTGACCACTAGGCTGGCTAAGCCTGACAATCTCAACTTTACATATTAGACAATAACAAGTATATTTCTTTTCATCTCTGAATTTCACAATTAGAAAATAACAATAAATTTGCTTTTCATTTTTTAATTTTACAATTTCAATCAGTAATTGTTGTTTGTCTTGAACCAACATCGGGCTGGTTTAGGACAATCACATTAAGTCCAAGCTATCTCGATCTACAAATTAAGTAGTATATGACCCGAATAGCAAGAAATTAAATTTAACTACACAGTAATTTTGACACAAGGACCATCAACAATGTCTATTCAACCATGCTAGTTCAGGACAATCACATAATTGGTGATTGAGTTGAAGTAGCCACAGTTGCACAATGTTCCAACCACTAGGCTCGTTTAGTAAAATAACAATATATTGCTTTTTTGTTGTGAAATATATTGCTATTAATTTCTTCTAAACCACGCCACCAAGCTGGTCAATAACTAATATCTATTCAACCATGCTAGTTTAGGACAACCACTGGTGATTGAGTTGAAGCAGCCCACAGTTGCATGATGTCCCAACCATCGGGCTGGTTTAGTAAAATAATAATAGATTGATTTTCTATTGTGAAATATATTACTATTAATGTTTGCTCAACCACACTGGTTCACGACAATCACATAACTGGTGTTTGAGCTCAACCAACCTACGATTGCATGATGTTCCAACCACCAGGCTGGTTTAGGACAACCACATTTAGTCCAAGCCTGGTTAATGAAATGAAACAAGTAAACTATCCCAAAGCTCAATCACAAAACAACCACTGGGCTGGTTTAGGCACCACTGACCTATGTTGTATAGCATGTGTATGATGTGCTCCTCAAACACCTTGCATCTCATCCGCTTTTTACAAATGTCTTTTCTATTTGGAGAAACTCTCATACTTTTGTGCCAAAACACCGTCGCTCTATCAATGACTTTCACATAGGTTGTCTCTCCTTTTCTTGTGTTCTGTTGAAGCCCACAGACTTCTCAGATGGGATGATCGTGCATTGCTTTTGCTCTATGTTTAATTCGTTGGAGCCATGTTGGTCCTTCTGATTGACAACATCTTTTACATTGTGTGCCCAAGCTATTTTTCCTATATTTTAGGGGACACCAACATAGCTAATGTCACCCTCTTGCAGCTAGTTGATGTAAGCTATGCACCCCTTTCACTTTTTGTAGGCCATTTTCGAGGTTAGAGAGCATCGCCTCTTGGCTGTGCATCTCCCAAGATGTTGTTAGGGTTGTTACTCTACAAACTTTAGGGTGCAAGCTAAAGCTTGTGAAGACTTGAGATAGGTATTCAGTTGAATGGCCTGATATTGCTGCCTCAAATGCTTCCACCAATCCTGACACCACAGCTCGTGTTCTTCGCTCTGATGGCAATGATCAAATGCGTGCATCTGTAACCGCTTCATGTTGTAGCTCTGCAAGGAGTCTTCTTTCTTCTCATTGTTTCTCCCTTTGCAAATGTTGTAAAAGTGTCTTCCATTGCCGTTTCGATACCGTGCCATTGTTTTCCTTGACCTGCAATTTGTTCCTTGTGCCTTGACCAAGCTTTTCAGCTTTCCTATCTCCCAACCTCTGTCTTCTTCTTTTACAAGCCATGGCAAGCTACATGTTTGCCATTGACGCCATGGCCATGATCAGTCCTGACCAGACCCAGAGAAGCAAGCTTGTGAGGCAAGCAAAGAATAGAAGACAACTTACCCGAAAGAAGACAATGCCACACTAAATTTTGTGCAAAGGCATGTCGAGGTGCATGCGGGTTGCAGGGCATTTGCAGGGCAGGGGCAGGTTGCAAGTACTTAATATTCCAAGATTCGACGGCTAGGAGGTGAAAAATCAAAATTCATGGGAGTAGCAAAATTTTTAGCTGCTGAATTTCCCCCCTCCGCCGGTGATACACGTTAGCAAAATTGGATATCCCAGACAAGTGCAATGTGGCCTAAAATGCTTCAAAACACAAATAGAACAAAGGGCACACTATCAAGTTTGATGCCATGTATTATGAAATAAAATTACCTTTGGTATGCTTATGAGCCATACAGAAAGCAAGTGCATGGGAAAAAAAAAAATTCAAATTTGTAAATAGTGTTGGATTTATGAAAAGATATTTGCACATGCACAAATTGGACATTTTCAACTTCTTCCATTTTAGCATGAATTAGATACCAATATAAAAAATTATCAATGTTTTAAGATTCCATATTTTTAATCCGTTTTGGTTTTCAACAAATCAAAAAAAAACTTATGGAGCCTGCCTGCGCTCAATTGGTTGTGCATCACTTTAGCACAACAATGGAGGCCCGTTAATCCATGCCTAATGTTCTCATGTAGGTGTGTCCTTGGGTTGAGGAGAAGCTCACATAGTGTGCTTTTGAATGATTACTTGGTTGCATATATGTACAGAATAAAATTTTGATGTTTTTTAATAAATTGCTATATCCTATAGTCTTCAGGATGCATGCTTCACATGCAACGCTTCACATGCAACATAGCACTTGTAATGCTTTAACGGTCTCATTCCGAATACTTACTCCATATTTTTTTAGTCTCATGTTTAAGTTTGGAATGTGTACTACAACTTGAAGACAAAGTTTGCCAAATTCCATTGAGCAATGCATAAGTTATGGGTCATGCAAGATACCTATATACAAAAAATTCCCCGAACCTCACCAAAAATGGCTATGCCCAAGCAAACCATGACCCAACCATGATAGACAACCAGGCAAGTAGAAAGATCAAAGTTGTCAGATAAGACAGAGGAGGAGAATAATGTCTTCAACATTCATGAACATTTGCAAAAGTAATGGCATTCAAAGGCAATTCACATGTGCAGATACTTTCCGATAGAATACAAAAGTAATGTCATTCAAGGGCAATTCGCATGTGTAGATGCTACCCAATAGAATGCAATAACTAAAATGAGGAATGGAACTTTATTAGAGAGTGCTAGAGAAATGCTCAATGAGAAGCATCTTCCAAATCAGTATTGGTGGGTAGAAGCAATTCACACTACAAACTACTTGCTTAATCAGCTTCTAACCAAATTGATTTAGGGTATTACATCTTATGAGGCATTCATTGGATACAAGCCACGCATTGGGCATTCTGCATATTTGGTTGCATAGCTTATGTCCACATACATGATCATCACAAAAAGTTGGTGTCAAGTCACGTAAATGCATCATGGTTGGCTACAATTGTGAAGATAGCAAAGCATACAAGTTGTATGATATCATCAACTAAAAGGTCATAATCTCTAGAGATGTAACATTGACGAAGAACAAGAATATAAAACATCAAACACACTAGAGATGATCACACCGATTACTCAATCATCTCCAAAGAAGGTTGATGAAGAAGAGCAAGAATTACCAAATAATTCACTAGAAGAGCAACAACTTAGAAGGTCTACCAGAGAATGCAAAGCACTAGCAAGGTTGACATATGCTCAACCAATTATGCTCTTATGATTATCATCATGGCTATGGAAGAGCAAGTTTAATTTGAGGATGAAGTTGACAAGCCAAAATGGCAAGCTACTATGAAATGAAGAGATGAATGCTTTGTACAAAAATAATGCTTGGGATTTATGTGACCTTCCACTAGGAAACAAGACCTTTTTTAAAAAATGGGTTTACAAAGTAAAGCGTAATCTAGATGGCAACATTGAAAAATACAAAGCCAGAGTAGTTGCAAAAGGTTTTGCATAGCAATATGGTCAACACTATGATGAGACTTATGCTCCAGTAGCAAATATGGATTCCCTAAGATTTTTAATATCACTAGCGACACTTTACAAATGGGATGTATACTAGCTGTATGTCAAAAGTTCCATCTCAAAACAAGTCTTTACAGCTTAAAGTAAGCACCCAAAAGTTGGTACAATAGAATTAACAAAAGTATTTTGCTATATGGGATACAAGTCCAATGTAGATCATACTCTCTACTACAAAGTTCAAGGAGAAGACGTTACTATTGCACTTTTGTATGTAGATGATCCAATTGTGATAGGAAGTAATAAGAGCTTCATAAGCAAGCTAAACCAAGACTTATCTGCAAAGTTTGACACGAAATATCTTGGATTTATGCACTATTGTCTTGTTATTGAGTTCTAGAGAGACTTAAACAACACCCTTATAAACCAACAGAAATATGTGAGTGGTATCCCAAAGAAGTTGCATATGGCGAATTGCAAGGATTGCAAGATTGCAGCCACTCCCATGGATAAGATTTTGAAACTTACAAAAGATCTAGAAATTCCTACAATCAATGACAAGTACTATCGATAGCTCATCGGATCTCTTATGTATCTGACTATCACAAGGCTAGATATTTGTTATGCAATTATTAGCTCACCTTAAGGCATGCACATAGTGTCATACCCATTATATATCATTTGCATGGTTGGGCATGCATATTTATTGCTTCTTACCATGTAATAGCATGCTAAAGTAATAGGCATTTGTGTGCTTGTAACCTATGTATAGTGTTTTTTTTTCAAGTCCTCCCCTTGGAAAATTTTCAAACCTTGGAAAAAGTTCATAATGTGTAACCTCTGTGCAACATTATTTTCCATATACTAATGCCTAGTATAGTGCAATCTAGTGCATTATATATTTTCTATAAAAGTTTCATGATGTTTAATGCTAATTTCCATATTCTAATGACTAGTGTAGTGCATTCTAGTGCAATTTAGAAGATAAAAATTTGGCCGATATATTTTCATTTTGGGGCCTAAATCCTTGGGGGTGCAAGAAATTTGCCTAATTTGAAAAATTTTGCCCAAAAAAATGCATTGCCCATGTATGTGTCTCCGATGGGTAGGATACTTTGCACAATACTTAATCTTAATCTATTCAGGTATGTACAAGGTATTATACCCATGGATATCATTTGCATGAATGTTCATGCATATTTTCTTATTTCTTACTAGGTATCATGCATGTATAAAATCGACATCAATGTGCTTCTAGCCTATGTGATGTCTTGAATGGGTATGATATTTTGCACAAGACTTGATATTACTCATATTAAGGCTCAGGAAAAATGTTTTACCCATCAAATATCATTTGCATGGTTGGGCATCCATATTTCCTTGTTTCTTACCACCCATTATGCATGTGTGGTAAATAATAGGCATCAGTAAGCTTCTAGTCCATGTGCATGACTCCATTAGGTATGATACTTTGCATAGGCCTTAATTGCGCTCAATATTAAGGCTTTTGCAAAGTATTATACCCATCATATGTCATTTGCATTCTTGGGAATGCATCTTTTCTTATTTTTAACCACATAATGCATGCATGCTAAAAAGTAGGCATCAGTGTATTTCTGGCATATGTGCATATCTTTAATGGGTATTGATACTTTGCATAGGACTTAATATTAGTCATATTAAGGCCATAAAAATTAAGTATCATGTGTACCAGATATCATTTGCATGGTTGGGCATCCATTCTTCCTTGTTTCTTACTAGGCATCATGCATGCATGCCAAAAAAATAAGCATCGGTGTGATTCTAGCCTATGTGCGTGTCTTCGATGGGTGTGGTACTTTTCATAAGCCTTAATATTACTCATATTAAGGCCTATTCAAATTATCATATTCATTAGATATCATGTGCAGGGTTGGGCATGCATATTTTCTTGTTTCTTACCATGCATGCATGATAATAAATAGACATTGGTGTGCTTCCAACCTATGTGTGTGTCTCCTATGGCTATGATATTTTGCAAAAGACTCAATATTACTCCTATTAAGGCCTATGCAAAGTATCATACCCATCGGATATCATTTTCATGGTTGGGATTGCATATTTCCTTGTTTATTACCATGCATCATGCATGCATGCTAAAAAATAGGCATCATTGTGCTTCTAGACTATGTGCATGTCTTCAATGGTTATGATACTTTGCAAAAGCCTTAACCTTAGCATATTTCCTCACTTACAATAGATTGGAGTGAAATTACTCAACTCAATGACCTTTACAACCAGCATGCTAAAAAATAGGCATCATTGTGCTTCTAGACTATGTGCATGTCTTCAATGGTTATGATACTTTGCAAAAGCCTTAACCTTAGCATATTTCCTCACTTACAATAGATTGGAGTGAAATTACTCAACTCAATGACCTCTACAACCTTGTAGCATCTAATCCAACAATCAACCATTGTAATTTCAAATAACAATCATGAAACCTGATATCATCAATTTTGGCACTAAGCCTCCCATCCACTGGCACATAAAGAGTGGCTCATTTAGGCAAGCTAGGGCCCCTTTAGAAACAATCAAATGATCAACAAGATAACGTGATCTATGGCATATCACTTGAATAGGCATTAAAAAATCAACATCCATAACTAGAGTATAGAAGCACCAACACCTAAAAACAAGGGATTATGCGGTCTATATCTCCCTCATTAGACCTCAAATCTTTTGTATCAACATGGCACCCCTTATGGTAGGGCTAGTGAAATTTTTTACACTGTTTGAAAGCAAAAAGATGGCAAACTTTACTTGACACAATAACGTCTTAATAGGCCGAGGCTATGATACCATGTTGGCTTTAAAAGAAGGGGCACGAGGTGAGGAAGGCCAAAAGTTTTTAAGTAACTAACGCCCTAATGGCATGGTGGGAAAATGAATTTTATGGTAAAAACTAATTCATCATGTTATGTTTGGTGAAAATGTGTCATTCTCAACCCTCAAATGTTTCATAAAGTGTTTTTTCCCATAGAATTATCTACCCTAGTCAATAGTATGGTAGAAAAAATGGGAAAAAAAGGTGGGCATTGAATTTCCGATTTACCACAAAACTACTAAACTATCATAAGGCATAAAGTGTACACTATTGCTCATTACCCAAAACTGGCCATTTTGGCCAATCTCACTAAAGAGTGCAATTTACAACTTGGACTGTTGTGTTTTAGACAAGCATTCACCCACGCACTTGTACACTCATTCAACCACGGTTGGAGGTAAAGAGAAAAGGCATTCAACCCTTTCTCTCCCCACATCTTGAGACGACTTGAATTCCCATGGAGAAAATTCATCTGAAGGCTCCTTTCACCTCTTTTCTTCCATGCAATTCTTTGTTTTAAGACCTCATTTTCTTTCTCTTACTTTCCTAAGAATTGATTCAAATACATTGCATGCACTTTTAGAGAACTTAAATTTTAAGATCCATAAGCTCACACAATTAAAATGGTTGACCTCCAAAGACCTACTACTTCCCGTCACCCCACTATTCTTGTGTGAATGAAGGCTCTCACCCTCGCCACTCCCAACTCTCCAACGCATATTCCCCTCTCCTAATCATATCGTACAATTTCCCAATTAGCGCTACCCTCCTGACCTCTAACTATGGAGAGGTTTCTCCACCTATCCCTCTATTCCTCACTCCCCTCTCAATACGACCAAGGGTGCTCCCTCTCAATCTCCACTCGTTACATTTCATGTCCACGTTCTCTTAAGTTTTGTCCTATCTCATCTTTCCACTCCTCAACTCCTCTAATCATAACTAAAGGAACTCTCCCTCACCTCCTCCACACCTATAAGTGCAACTACAACCCCCCGCAAACATGTAATGCACATTAATTAAAATTTTAATTAAGTGGATATCGATCAATGACAAAACCTCTCTTACCAAGGAAAAGATGGCATTCAAATCTCACCATAATTTCTTTCAAAGTTGATCATTGTAATGTACTAGTGCTTTTCGTTACTTTTAAAAGTGATATAACAAGGTATTGTACACATGCCTTACATTTTTGTGACCAACGTGTTATGATTGCAAAAGTTGTAAGTAAATAGTATGAATTGACCCTGGAGCTTTTGGTTTGCAAAACCAAACCTTAGAAAAACTACTACTTTGAAACCAACCCTAATAGACAACAGAAAGTCCAAAAATAATAAATATAAGGCATAGAGCACATGGAGGATTTAGATTTAGTGAGCCTATAACTTAGGGACACTAGAATTTAAGCTTACAAACCAATAGACTCACACTTTTGGAAGTCATAGGTGATGTTGAACCTTCCTCCTATCTTAAAAAGGACTTCATTGACATTTATGATTGGTAATGGCTAGGCATAAAGTGTAATGACATTGGTTAAGGGTATTTGTATATATTTTTGAAGTTGCATTTTCTCCACACGTTGCAAGACATTCCATAAAATCTCCAAAGGACATATCAAGCATGCATAATCCAAAGAGGAGCCTCAATAATTGGATAAGATACTTTAGCAAGTGAAAGAACCAAGGTAGGTTCAAAGTCATTTCAAGGATGATCTCGAAAGGCTGTGTGGTGAAATTACACGCAAACTTGACAAATAGCTAGTCATTTCTCATTGCAAAAGAACAAGTTCCACCACAATTAATCAAATCAAATGTTTCATACTTCTAGACAAGGTGTGAATGGTGAAACGGTCAACACACCCATGTGCCATACTTACATAACAAGCTAGATCAAACTCACTTAGAAGTTTCAACAATTTGCAAATGCCCTACCATTAAGTGCATGCCCTAACTGGAAGAGCCAAAAAAACTTCGTTTATCATCTGGTAAGATGCATTGTTCATTGCATATCTCAAGGAGGTTTTTTTTTCAGGGGTTCAGCACCCACTTCCTATAATTTGCTTCCCAACACGTGCACAGATAATTGGACAGCCACAATAATCACCAATCATAGAACTAGGCACAATCAACCAACTTAAAGCCCTGGAACAAATTGTTCCTATTGATTATGTCATAATCTCACTCGTTTGTGAATCTTCATGTTTGATAAAGCCCTCGCAAAAAAACAGAAAAGAGAATCACAAGCTCTCTCCCTATCTAGTACATCAGTACACAAACACAGGCTGCTTTCTCCTTAAGCATACATAGAAAACCAAAAAAACATGCACACATTTATATGTTTATAAATTCTTTAAGGTCATGTAAGGGGTCATCAATCTCAATACATGAAAAGAAACAGGGGAGGCATAAAAGCACTCCCCTAGAACATTGCTTGGATGAATTTGTATATATAACCTTTCTCAGTTTCTGAGCAGATATATTAATGCAAATTGGACACTTAGAAACTGTTAAAAAATACTACTACATTTTTAGACCCGAAGCTGAACATGGCCATCATAATAGTGTTCAAGATCATCAATAGGCCTCCTAGATCTGGGAAGATGAACCTTCAAGGAAAAAAGAGTAACCGGAAGGCGGATTTTCAATGTACAATTATCCTTGGAATATCCAATTTTCAGCATGAGCTAGTCTTGTCGAAAACCTCTGATCAACATGGCCCCCACACATTTCAATAAAAAAATCCATGTTGCGTAACGTGAGACATTTTCCAAACCTCAGCATTTCATGATACAAAGTCGATCTCGTTGGGATACCTGGAACTCGTCTAATGTTGCCTTATGACCTTTTGTGCCTGTCTAATGTTGCCTTATGACCTTTTGAGGCACCTTCTTATGTGATTTGTCAGTCATTCCAACTGGTGTGGCTTTAGCACTCCCAACTCCTATCAATAAATGGTCAACTTACTGAAATAATGCTGAGGATGAAGGTAATGCAGAAGTTGAACAGAATGCAGTCTCTGCAAAGAGCAAAGATGGCTAACCTGCTAGAAAATAAGAGGCAAAATTTCATAAGGCCTTTGCTTGTGTATGACTAGCTCGCATGCATCCGTTTGCGAGATAAATACCGTTCCTTTGCCGAGGCAACGATATCTTCACTAGATTTGCGAACACCTGGCAAACGCTCACTTGTTGCCTTGGCGACACTTGGCTCACTTTTATTTGTGACCTGTGCAAGAGACACCAATCAGATTTGCAATTGTCTTCTACAAAGTCTAAAGCTTCAATGCTTTTTTAAGAACACAAAAATATAAAGGCTGTACAGAGTTAATAATAATTTACAGATGCACATACCTCCTCGCCCTCTTCTCGCAGATCGCCGAGCCTTTTTTCTTCAAGAGCACCTTCAGTAGACTCGCATTCACCTTTTGAATTCTCACCTGTCACCTTGATTGTAGGTTCATCCTTATACTTGCCAGCTCCCACAACATCTTTGGATGACAAATTCTGATGGAGACTACTTGGGTCATGTTTGATTGAGACCTGTGTAGGAAGATACCAATTGGCTGCTGTTTTAGAAGGGATCTATTGTTCACTGCTTTTCAAGGAGGGCAAAGAAATGTATCTTCTAATACTACACACATGATAGATGATTTACAAATGCACATACCTTGTTCTGTTCTGGATGACTTTGAGGTGATTCAACCTCAAGAGGATTTTCAACAGCTTTGTGATTGCTTGGCAACTGCTCACTTGGTTCCTGGAGTGCAGTTTCATCCTTAAATTTCCCGAAGGCCACATTTTTATGGAACAAATTCCGGTAAAAGTCACTCAAGTCACTCTTCTTTGTGACCTGTGCAAAGAAAAGACCAGTTAGCTGCAGTATTCAGAAAAGTAACAACATAAAGACACGTATCAAATAAATATGGCCATGACTGAATAAATTGACAGACCTCCTCAGCCTGTTCTCGAAGATCTTGAAGTCTTTCTTCTTCAAGCCACTTAGCTTGCTCTGCAAGTTTATTTTTATAGGCTGAAGTGACAAATTTATCCTTGTCACCATACAAATGATCCTCAAGAGCTCGTTCCTTAGTTAGTTTCCGTTCATATACAATGTCATGCTCCTGCTGTCGGCGTTTAGCCTTCTCCATCAACTTTGTTATGTATTTAGGCTGCACAAGACTTTACTACTCAGACCTAAATGGGCACAAGTACTGATAAAAATACGATGAAACATCAACTATAAAATACCATGAAGTCAAAACTAATAGGACATAGATCCAAGCCACAAAACAATGTGTTTTAAGAAAGATATAAATTTGTGACCATTACACAAGCAATAATGTATATTCTAATTCTGAAAGATCCCTACTCAAGGCGAACCTTGACCAAGGCAGAGAAGCTGGCTTAGTAGAAGTACAATCACATGAGGGAAGATATGGCATCTTCAAGATATTTCAAAAAGGATGTTTGTATTAGACACGGCAACCCAATATATAACAGTTGCCTTTGTGATAGTTCCTTTGTTTAGCCCGATTTGAAATCCCCTTTTACCAGTCACCATAGATGATCTGAAGTATAAATTTACTTGACTAGATAAATTACATAAAACTGAAAGTGCACCACACACCCACACACCAGCCCTTTGATAGGAAGGTGAGTAAGTTGGGGTATCAGTTACTCCTAAGTTGGATATCAGTTACTCCAACGCACAGCAGTGCATGCAAATACAATTGAATCTTACAATCTAGAATAGTTGACTATCTAAGGTAGCAAAGAAAACAACGCGAGAGGGAGAGAGAGAGAGAGAGAGAGAGAGAGGAATCATCTACCAGATACCAAATGGTGTATGAGACAAAACAGTACTTGACGTCATGGCCAAAGAACCAAGGGGGAGCCTAAGCGCTTCTCCCAACAAGTACCAAAAGTTAAAAGAAAACGCAAGCATAAACACATCATCCACAAGGCTTTAGGGTTTAGAGATATATCAAACACAAGATGGGGTATGAATGAGGCCCACTTCCATCAGGTGTACTATTTTTATTCCACTACAAGCAGATACAACATCGTAATTTCAGACTTCTCCATCTCACATGCATGCATACATATGTGCAATCTCCTCTATCCTAAGTTCAGTCAGGATGGTTCCACACCCGCTTAGCAAAACTTTTTTCACCAGAGAAAAGAACCACCTATTTTGTGCGATAAAACAAAACAATGTCAGAAATAGTGAGGAGCTGAAAAGAGAAAAGAACCAGCTTTCCTGCAGCGTGCTTTTGTGGGATTCAGCTCACTGCCTTGGTATCCTGGGAGCACTGGCCAACAGCCAGTCTGAAGGGCTATACAACCACTGGTAGCACAGGCAGACTTTTGAGGACAGAAGATAGCTAGATATGTCTAATGCATTCATGTCAAAGCAAGTTTCAATTCTATGTAAAGAGGAGAAGCTGCATAAATTTTTTGTCAATATCAGGGTGAAGCCCCCCCCCATCACAAGCGTAGGCACAAAAGGAACATGCTTTTCTACATGGTATCAAAGACAGACTTTCTCTAACTCCCTTTGGAGATGAGAGAGGAAGACATGGAATCCAAACTGATACGATATTGAGGAACCTGTACGTTCTGCTTGCCCCTATTATGCACCAATCGAAAGTGGTTGTTCACCTACCGTTCGCCTATGAATTTGAATGGGATCATCACAAATTGATTTACAAAGTTTTTTCTTGGTAACCTATGGAGAAATTGTGTAAGCATCATCTCTCTTATGCCAAAGGTTTCCAAGTATGATGAAATGGTGATTGAATGGATTCCAAGACTTGATGTTTTTTTTGTACATTTCAGTGAGGTCCCCTTGTCAGCGTCATAGATGTAATGTGTGTTCAGAGGGATACGGATATGACCACGGGTGTGGGGGTGGATATGTTGGAAAACTGAAAGGAAAGAGTAGAGTTGACACAAAAACAGAGTACTTGCATATGGAATGAAGAAGAAAAAGGTCCTTAAGTAGGCACCTCATACAAGGTCACTGACATCACTGATGACCTCAAAGCTCCACAATCATCTCCTCAATCTGCTCCTAGATTCACTCAATCATCCAATGTGGCTTTTCCACCACCTAACTGTGCTTGTGGGCACCTAACTGTGCCTCTAGCACTCACACATAGAAACATAAGGTGTGCCTGAGGCATACACCTTGAGATATCCCAACAAACCCCCCCTCAAGGAAATGCCTCAGGCTATGTCAAGGATACATCTAGTCTCATAGTTTCTCATGCCATCTCATGGTGGTCAAGGATTAATCTATGGCTAGGTTCTCATGCTAGTAAGGGTTCCCTTGGGTGTAAGGTAAACAGAAAGGGATACAAACAGACCTTCCAATGGTTATCTCCCCTACATGTACATGCACACAATGTCTGTAGGAAGTACCATGGAACAAACATACACATGGCCTACATCATAAGGTGACCAGAGGTGTTTACAAAACACACAACACACAATAATTTATTTTCATTCATTTTGGAGGACTATCCAGGCTGAGTACCTTGACATAAAAAGAGAGATCTGGAGCATACATAGAGATGATTTAAAATGCATAATCTTCATGGGATGCCTCATCTTGTGGAGGCAAATTCACTGTAAGTAGATTGGCATTTTCTGTCTTTGCTTTGTCTCTGCAAAACTTCTCACTATGGTTGTTTTTGCCACAGTGCTTGCATGGATTAACTTTGAAGCAGTCCTTTGAAAGGTGATTTGTCTTTCCACAGTGATTGCAAGGAGAATACTTGCCCTTCTGGAATTTCATAACATAAGCAGTGTCATTGCCTTTCCTTAACTCCATATGTCTTTCTTCTTCTTGGAGTGCTGAGATAATGCCTTCAAGGTTTGGATTGGGAAGATTCTTCAAAGTGCTTACAATGTGATCAAAACTTTCAGGCATACTCTTAAGTAGTACTGCCATAGCATCATCAGGGGTGATAGGAGAGTTGATAGAAGCTAACTGAGTCATAAGACTCCGCATATAGTTGACATGAGCAGCTAAAGTAGTATCACTTGCCATCTTTAATTCAAAGAAAGACTTTAATTCAAAGAAAGAGATTTTAAGTGATAGTTTAGAAATATGAGAGCTTGCACCAAAAATCAAATCTAGCTTCTGCCATGCTTCCGATGGAGACTCCAAGTCAGATATATGATGTATGTAATCATCACCCAAAGCTAAAGCAATTATACCATATGCTTTTTCTTCTCTTGCTGGATCCCTTGCCGGTCGTGTCGGAGCTGAAGATTCTCCAGCATTTGAGGCCGTAGAAGAAGCGGTAGGAGTAGGTTTGACAAGTCCCCATAAGTTCTCCCGCATCAATGCAAATTTTACCTTCATTTGCCATGTATGGAAGCCCTTTCCATTGAACTTCTCAAGATTATATAAAGTAGCCATGAGAGGGTCTAACCCAGATATTGGGCAGTGTCTATCTCTCTTACAAGGCAAAAAGAACTGAAATACTTCCAAAGTATAGGCACTTGATGTAGCAAATAGTAGTGACTAGTTTTTCAAACAATGATGCTACTTTTGCATGCTTCATAAGAGTGGATGAAATAAACACTTTCCAATCACAACCAGGTCTAGCAAGTCAAAACAAAACTGAAGCAACACTTATAGTGAAGTTATTGAAAACTTCAAATGACCAGAAATGCTAGAGTAGCATTTTATGTAGCATCATTTTCAAAAGTATGTCAAAACTGTCAAAACTAGAGAGCTGAACTTGGAGGGCTCATATCACACTCTTCAAAGCAAAAGAAAGGGGGCTTTCTGAGGCAAAAGAAAGCTGGTATACCACAGTAGATCCTCTGGGAAGAAGAGGCAAAAATATGCGTCAGGTCGCCTTCACCTTCTTGAACAAAGTCGACTGGTTTTTCTATGTTTTCTCCTTCAATATGCAGCCATTGCTGCTCAGATTTCAGCACAAGGTAGCTCTAGGTATGGAGAAGCTTGCCCTGGAAGGAATTAGGAAAAGACAGAGCAGGCGCAGAGAACTTGCAGGAAGAAGGATCGACGATTTTCGCGCAATGGCGACCAGCAGCGCGGGTTATTCTCCAATTGCTTGCAGCCCGAAATTCGTCCTAACAAGAGGGATCTCCAGCAGAAAGGGCGTGGGAAATGGTTGAGGATTGAAGGAGAACAAGCTCAAGCAAATTTTTGGGAGAAGAGGGAGAGATGGTGAAGAAGAAGAAGAAGATGATGATGATGATGTGGTAGAAATGGGCTCAAGGAGGATCAAATGGCTCTGATACCATGTTGGAACACTGAAAGGAAAGAGTAGAGTTGACACAAAATCAGAGTACTTGCATATGGAATGAAGAAGAAAAAGGTCCTTAAGTAGGCACCTCATACAAGGTCACTGACATCACTGATGACCTCAAAGCTCCACAATCATCTCCTCAATCTGCTCCTAGATTCACTCAATCATCCTATGTGGCTTTTCCACCACCTAACTGTGCTTGTGGGCACCTAACTGTGCCTCTAGCACTCACACATAGAAACATAAGGTGTGCCTGAGGCATACACCTTGAGATATCCCAACAGGATACACCGCGCTGACGGCAGAGTAGCAGGATACCAACGAGTCGGCAAGATATCTCTAAAGCCACGAGTCAACGGCTCTCAGGTCGATGGGATAGTAACTTTGACACGCATTTAATCGGGGCAGCAGGCCATGGTCAGAAGTTAGGTCGGCGGGATAGTGACTTAAACGTTTTTAATTATCTAAGAATCTAGCTTGCACGCCTCGGCGCCTCGGTTTACGCTTGCTCCCGCTCGGAGCACAATCTCAACAAACGTCTGCAGGAGTGGAGAGATGCCGGCCTCCTCGTTCCAACAAGTGCATTATAGTTCCCAAATAGAAGATTTTTTAATATGATGTGACCCTTTGTGAGCCCTTGTCCATGGACAGTCAGGCACAAGCTACGTAGGTCAGTCTCTCAGCCTTAGGTCAAGTCAGACGGTTAGTCCTTGTCCACCAGTACCCACTGGAAAACAATAGGTTAGTGTTTCGGTCTTATGATTCTAGGAGTGGCGGAAGGCAAGGGAAACTGCAACAGGACTGCTCCTAACTAACAGTAAACACTACTAAGTTTAGTAGAATTTGCAGGAAAGTTAAAGTATGTAGCACCTTATGTTTAGGAAAAGGGTAGGAGAGGAAGATCATGGGCTAGATCTTCAACAGAGACTTGTGAGGGGCTGCACAAGGACAGGAGGAAGTCAATCCTTTTTGGAATTCAGCTGAGTATTGAACTCTTGCTGTATATTCTATTTCAGTAATGAAGTACAAGTCATGAATGAATATGCCAAGTACAACTAGAGCCCTTATATAGGTATGGCCCAGGGGAGTAGAAAGCAATATTGCTTATGGGATTACCTCCTAGGATGCCACGTGGCAACTTATGGTATCCCCTAAAGAAAGGGGAAAAACACTTACAAGCCAATAAAGGCCTTTCCACTAACTTTAGCCTAGGTTTAGCCTAAGTAAAAAGTAACCCTCTGTTACAGAAACTGGATGAGAAATGAGGGCTGCAGCCCCCCTTTATATATAGGGGGCTGTGGGCCGAGCCAACCAGCCCCAAACTGGCCGACTTTTAGTCGGCTGGTTTGGGCTGGCTGGTTGGGCCCTTCGCCCCCTAAAAGCCTGCCTACGGAGGGGCACATGGAAGCCTATAAAGGCAGGCCTTCCCCAGCCCATTCTTCCTCATTGTCTCAGCCCTAAGGGGGCCCTTCAGGGCTCTTATCCTAGGCTGAGACCTAGACCTACCTACTACAGCTCCCTTCCAGCCCCTTGAGCAGGCCCCTGAACACTTCCACATATGGCCCTGATCAGCCTCAGCCCTTGGCCCTCAGTTCAGCCTTTCTGGAAGGTGTCTTCGCAGCACAGTTACGCTGAAACGCATTTCAGAGCCTAGCTAGGCCCGAAACGCCGTTTCAAAGAAGCTCCATTTTCTGAAACGCGTTTCCGGGTCTGAAACGTTTCAGGACCCTGAAACAGATGGCTTAAACATTTCAGCCAGTCTGAAACGCGTTTCGAAGCCCTGAAACGGGCCATTTCAAACAACACAGGCTGCTAGGTCTCCAAAATGATGCAAAATCCGCCGCCAGCCCCGATTTTGGTCTTTTTGCTTTTGATTTTGGCCTCCTTCCACTCCTTCAGCCTCATACTCTCTCCATCCTCAAGGTTTTCCAGCCCTCCTTGGGCCCCAGCCCCTCTTTCATCCCTCTCTTTCAGCCTTCTGTTCCCTCCTCTCAGTCCCCCACTTTCAAGTTTCAGCCCTCTCTTTCAAACCTTGGCTCTCTTTTCAGTTTCAGCCCCCCTTTCAAGCAGCAAGCTTCCATGGTTTCAAGACACCCTACCCCTGAGTCTCATTCCGAGGTAGAATTCACCCAATCATATTTTTGGTGGAGTCAAGTCGATCTCCTAGGTACCTACGACTCCAAGAAAGGAGGCACTCGCAAGTTCAGGTGCAGGCTTTGTGGATTGAAAAGAGGTGGGATTCCTGATAGGGTGAAGGCCCATCTTCTTGGCATCAAGGGAGACGAGATTACAATATGCAATGAAATCTACGAGGAAGAGAAAGCAAGGTTGGCACGAGAGGTCAAGGCATTTCCTTCGCGAAGAAAGGTAGGACTATTGCATCCACTGGTGGAGGAGCTACTTCAGGTGCTCATATGGCTATTGCAAAAAGAAGTCCACTTCCTTCTACTGCTACTACTACAATTTCACCATGTTCTTGGAGCTACAGGTTCTACTCCTACTGCATCTCCTTCAGCTCTCCCACCTGCACGAAGGCAAAGCACCCTTTATACTGCATGGCATCCACAAAGGAAGGCACAGGTAGATGAAGCCATGGCCCATTTCTTTTACTTGAATGGGATAGTTCCAATGTGGCACGGTCTGCTTATTTCAAGGAGATGGTAACTGAAATTACAGCCTTTGGACCCACATACACCCCTCCCACTTTTGATGCATTGAGGGGAAAGCTTCTAGAGGATGAGGTGAAGGCAGTTAATGAGGCCATTCAGCCTGTTAAGGAGAAATGGCATAAGTATGGGGTCACTTTGGTAGCAGATGGCTGGAGTGATGTACGTAGTCAATCACTAGAGGGTAAATTGGCATATTGCAGAGGATCTTCTTTGTAAAGTTCGCAGCACAATAGTTGGGGATTTGGACCAGCAAACGGAGTTAGGTTTGTTGGAAAGGTCACCTCCCCATCTATAAGCCCCCATATGAGGAGAGCATGGGAGGAGTGAACCTGGTGTCTGAGAGATGGCCACATGGGCAACATCATGGCTGCCATGAGGGCAGGGATCAGATAGAGAAAAGAGAGAGGAGGTGGTTGCCACATGAACAGCAGCAAGGCTGTCACGTGGGCAGCACTGTGCAAGACACCTCAGAGAATAGTGGCGCAAAGACACGTGGACATCGAGGACTGGCTAGAGCATGAACTGCGCAAGGATGCTGAGCTGAAAGACTGTGATGACATGGTGCTGACATCAGCACCAGTACGGACTGTGCAGCAGGTGTACAGAACTGTGGCAGGTTTTTTCAGGGCCTGCACATGACCAGGACAGAGGCGGGACTGTTGGTGCAGGAAGGCCCCTGCATGGAGGATATGGAGGGCTTTATGCCCTGGAACAAAGGCTGAAAAAGGGCCCAGCAAAGATCCTTATATAGGTCACTGGTTGGGCTGGCAGTTGCAGCCAACCAGTCGGTTTTAGGGCAGACAGAAAGTTGGCCAGGAAGGGGTCTGCCAGTCGGTTTTTGCAGCAGGACTTGGGCCTATAAAAGGAGAGGCCCTAGGCCTCACAATTCATCCAGCAGATGAGCCATCAGAGGAGCAGCAGGAGCAGCTATACTCACACCCTCAGGCCTACATCCAGGAGGCAGAGGAGACTAGGAGTTGCTGCAGAAAGAGTTCATCTAAGGCTGGACCTTGGCGGTCTTCTAGGGCAGCAAGGTGTTTGGATCTAGACGGAAATTCTACTTACGCTTGAGGTTGAGCACGCGGGCTCGAGTCGAGAGATAGCCGGCAAATAGGAGAAGGACCTTGTGGTAAGATCAGAGGACCACACCATTAGTGGGACTCTGGATCTCTCTCTTTTGTATTGTGTCCATAGCTTTGGACGGAAATATATTATTTTGGTGTCTTCTATATCTAGCTGGTTCATTGTCTATTGATGAGTCTACACACCTATGCTATGCACATTAAGTAAAGAAGTTTGTGATTCCTCACCCCACACCACACTGTGTGAGCTCCTGAGCTATTCTATCAGTCTTCCACTGTGTGTACCCTCTGATGGTCAATTTCTAACAAGGTTTGGGTACTGTTTCATCAGTTCTTAGAAGATCTCTTTTGCAGTTTGCACAGTTCACTTCTCAGCTCTATCTCTCAGTCATATCTCAGCTCTCTCTCAGCTTCTATTACTCTTATTAGCTTTCACTCTCTCTCTCATGCATCTTCATTGCCTTGCAGAAGTGCCCTACATTGTCAATGTGGACAGCATCAAGGTCTCAGTATTGGTTTGGAGTTGCCTCTTGTAGAAAAAGAGGGCCAAGTTAGACACCCTTTTGAGGATCCTGTAGGTGGAAAATGTGGAGGGACTATATAACTCCCCCACCACCCCCTACTATATACCTTTTGATGTGACATCTAATCCTATCTACTCTCCCTTCCTCCTTCCTGCCTACGCTCACTCACACTCTCTTCCCTACTCCCTCTCATTCTCTCCCTCTCTCTTTCCTACCTCATTCTCTCTCCTACCCTTTCTCCTTCCTTCTTCCCCTATCTCCCCCCCCTTCTACTAGTCTATCAACCTTTCTCCAAAACTGCCCCTACCCCCTTTTCTACATTGGTATCAGAGCACTGCTCTCTTGCACCTTTGCTTCTGCCCTTTTCACCCTTCACTCTTGGTACACTATTGCCAACGTCATATGGGTGCACAACAGAACCACACGAGCTTTCAAGGCTTGGAGAACTCACAGTCACAACCTGGCTCCAGTAGATTCGACCTATACTTGGCTCCACAATTTTCCACCCAAAGCTGCAAAGGACAATGATTATCCACCGCGCCCTACATGAATCAAGAGCTTTCAAATTCGACCCAACAAACAAGCGGATTCGACCTTGGCGCCACGATTTTCCACCCAAAGCTGCAACGAACGAATGATTATCCACCTGAGGACCTGCTAGAGTCGACGTCTCAAATGGATTCATTCCTTCTTCCCCTATCTCTCCCCCCCTTCTACTAGTCTATCAACCTTTCTCCAAATCTGCCCCTGCCCCCTTTTCTACATTGGTATCAGAGCACTGCTCTCTTGCACCTTTGCTTCTGCCCTTTTCACCCTTCACTCTTGGTACACTATCGCCAACGTCATATGGCTGCACAACAGAACCACACGAGCTTTCAAGGCTTGGAGAACTCACAGTCACAACCTGGCTCCAGCAGATTCGACCTATACTCGGCGCCACAATTTTCCACCCAAAGCTGCAAAGGACAATGATTATCCACCGCGCCCTACATGAATCAAGAGCTTTCAAATTCGATCCAACAAACAAGCGGATTTGACCTTGGCGCCATGATTTTCCACCCAAAGCTGCAACGAACGAATGATTATCCACCTGAAGACCTGCTAGAATCGACGTCTCAAATGGATTCATCGCCTGTCCACAAATTGGGACTTGTTTGATCCACCTAACTGTTCGTCACACATCTAAATTAGCAAAGGTGATTGGACGTGCAAGCAAAGGTGATTGGGCATGAAATCAGACAATAGCCAAAGGCCAACGTCGTCCAGCATCCTCTGCTAAATCCATTGCCGATACCCGTGCCCAACTGCCCTAACGATAGTGCCACCACGGTGGCTCCTCGCATCCTCACTGCAGTACCCTGACGCCCATCTCCTCGCATAGCCAAACTACCATCAACCGTCTTCCCTTCGATGTCTGTCGTGACGTCTGCGCCATCCACACCCGTGCGCTACCCTCCATGCCCACTTGCAAACCTTAGCCTCTAAGGTTGCTGTGAGACTAACAGTGGATTAGTGGGTTGGTTGGTTGATTGGTTGGTTAGGTTAGTTTAGGTCTGGCTAGTTCTAACTAGTCAATGGGTTGGGTAAGTTTGGTTAGGTTTAGGTTTAGTTAGTTGGTATGCCTCGACATTCATATTTTCTTAGTTTGAAAGGGATCCACTTGATTGCAGATGCCATACATGATGATGGAACCCTTCTTTCTTTCCCTTTGGCTGCTGCAGGTTAGATTAGTGTTAACTAGGGGTTAAACGATCAAGTTAGGTTACCTTAGGGCAATGTCCTAACTGTCTTACCAGTCTTTAGGTTAGGAGTCCTAAGTGTCCTAGGTGACTTAGGGAACACCCCCCCCCCCAAAAAAAGGAAAAAAAATCAGAATTTCCCAATCTCTTTTAGGGGCTTTCCACAGCCCTATTTTGGCTTATTCAAGCCCGTTTCAAAGCTTCTTCGAAGACCTTTCTTCTGAGCCTCTCCATCAACCTTTTTTTGTGTGTTTCCACACACTATCTCAATTACGCAATACAATAGGGATTTGCTATCCATTTCTCCTCTCTCCAGGGTCAGTCACCATGCCACCGAAGCGTGCCCCTCGTGATATATTGCATGACAGTGATGAGGCTGCTCAGTATGAGCAAGTGCCTACCACAGTGGTTGCATCCACTGGTGGTACAGAGGTTCCTTCCACTCAACCTCCCTCTCCTACCACAGTGGTTGCATCCACTGGTGGTACAAAGATTCCTCCCACTCAACCTCCCTCTCCTGCATCCCGAGAAGCGCAAGCAGCACAAATACAGTTTTTGGATGCCCTTTTCTCTATGCTCCAAGATGCTTTCTGCTAGATAGGACAAGAATTCAGCCATCAGCTTACCACAGCCATGGCTATGTAGGATACCGCTCTTGCCCAGATGGGACAGCAAATTGGTCAACAGATCACATCTGCCATTGCTAAGGGTAAGCAACCCGCACCCTAGCAAGGGGACCACTTAGACAGTCATGATGTTTTGTCTGCTCCACGCAGGGGTTTTATGGCAGATGCCCGTCGTGCCTATGAGCATCAGTCTTCTGGACCGTTGCATGTACCCCAGCATGGGGATTATCTCAACTTAGATGATGCATTTTCTGTGCCACAGAGCACCTTCTTGCACTCTTTTGGCTCACAGCTTTCTGCATCTATGCAGACTGAGCCGTCTCTTTTGGGCCGACCCATTGGTGTGCATCCGGTTAGTGCTCCTTTCACCGCACCAGCGAGTATGCTAGAGGTTGGAGCTGGTTTGGGTTTATATGGCAGCCCACACCCCTGGGAGAGAGGTCAGTCCTCTTCTCAACCCTTTGGTATGCCATCATTTTAGAGAGATGCATTTGGCAAAGAGACCCAACCCAAGGTTCATGCACCTAGCGCTCTGCCAGCGAGCACATATAGCCAGACGTAGCCAGTGCATCAGATGGCAGCAGCTACTACGCAGCAGGGGGTTGGTGGTGGGCAGCAAGCCACTTTTCATGACATGCTGGCAGATTCTTTGTGTTCATATAAGGCCCTACCTGATAAGGCCACTATCAAGAACAGGTTTCCAATCCCCAGGATAGATGACCTCTTGGATGAACTCAAGGGTGCTCAATTTTTCACGAAGATAGATTTGAGGTCTAGTTACCATCAAATCAGGATGAAACAAGGAGATGAGCACAAGACGGCCTTCCGCATAGAACGGGGCTTGTATGAATTCAAGGTGATGCCTTTTGGATTGAGTAATGCACCGGCCACCTTCTAGGCATTGATGAACAAGATATTGCAGCCACTTCTTTTCAGATGTGTGCTGGTTTTCTTTGATGATATCCTCATTTACAGCAAGGATAGACAAGAGCACATTAAGCATGTGAAGCAAGTGCTGGAAATTTTGAGGATGCATCAGCTTTATGCAAAAGCCAGCAAATGCACTTTTATGGCTGAGGAGGGGTTGAGTACTTGGGGCATATTCTGAGTAATACGTGGCATGCGGGGGGGATCCTACAAAGGTGAAATGCATCAAAGATTGGCCACACCCACAAATCCCACCCAGTTGAGAGGATTTTTAGGTCTTGCTTCCTTCTACAGGCGCTTTATTCACAAATCGTGGCATGATATGGTGACCATGAAGAACCATCGAAACAACATAAGGATGAGCCATGTGGAGCCAACTTGAGGTATCCGAGTATGCCACGTATTTAATTTGGTCATGAGAGTCATATGATGTATGTTTGGTTGGATACCCTGCCAAGAACAATGGAGAAAATGTATTGTTTGTGTGTTTATCTCCATCCTTGGGAAACCATAGCTGGCATGTGAAGCTAGAGCCAATGAGCGCGCGCGCGCGTGTGTGTGTGTGTGTGTAGAGAGAGAGAGAGAGAGAGAGAGAGAAGAGAGAGATACTATATCTATATCTATACACACACACACACCCCCCCCTTTGTAAGACTAGAATATATCCAATCGTACAAATTCAGATTTTTGTTATTCTGAAGACCAAAATTCTACAGTATGAGGCAATCCCTCGAGGGGGGGTTTTCTTGGGATCAAGGACTTGATCTTGTTTATGTATTTATGTGTGCAATTTGTGTGTGTTCCATTTCTTCCTCTCTCCTCTCTAAATGGGGTCGGCTTTGATACCATGTAGAAAACCACGTTGGAGAGAAGGAGAAACCCAAGTTTCATTCATGAGGCCCATCTGCTCAAGACGCATAGGAGGAAATAGGATGTACAACCAAACTCCACTTAGAGCATGGTCACCGAGTTTTTCCAGCCAGATACAGACCCTCAGGCCCCATGGAGACAACAGAGCCAAGGTCTAGAGCGAGAGACACGATATTCCCTCCATGTTCAGCAGACCGAAAAATAGTGAAGAAAATGGCCTTCAGACACTGGAGTCATGACCAATTTGAACATTCAGCTTTGTACAACAAGAACACCTTGAGGGAGCAGGTGGAAGTAGGAGGCAAAAAGACACAAAAAGCTCAAGCATGCAACAAGCCATAATTGACAGAATGCCAGCCCAGCATTCTTTTAAGAACATCCTAATAGCAAACAAACCTAGAAAAAGTGCAGAATTCAAAGACAAGACAAAGCCATATCCACACATGACAATAAAAAATACTGTATTTGTATGCACCGCAGCCATATGCTCGTAATCATCATGTGCAGGAAGCTAAAATGACAAATTGGCGCGCACGATAGCTGCAAGCAAATTTTTACTGCCTTATGCAAGCATCTGCAACACGGTGCAGCCAAAAAATTTGAAGGTATACACCATTGCAATGTGAGAAAACTTTCTCGATACAGGAGCGAAGAATCACAGCAAAAAGATAACCCATGCAAAGCGGGCTCGTTTAAACATTCGAAATCTATTGATGCTGAATATACCTTTGTAAGACTAGAATAAGTCCAATCATACAAATTCAGAATTTTTGTTGTTCTAAAGATCAAAAATCTACAAAGAAAATAAAAGAGAAAATGAAAGAGAAGAAAAAAGAGGTAAACAAAAACTTTTATGAAAAGCAAAAGGAAGACATACTTAGCAAGCAAAGCAACACTTATGTCGTCATTAGTGCCCAAGCATAAGCAGCTATACTGGGTTTCTAAAGACCCGCGGAGTCTCTTGGGGCAAACCCAGTGCTTACTAAAATACGTCAAATAAACAAAAGAGAATGAAAACAAGAAATAAAGAAGAAACGAAGCAAGTGACTTCAGCAAAAATAAACAAGCAAGTCAAGAAACAAAAACTTCCAAAAAACTAGAAACTCTCTCTCTCTCTCTCTCTCTCTCTCTCTCTCTTATTTAAAACATAAAAAGTTAAATGGCACTTTACACTTATGTCTCATTTCTGCAAAGAGGCAAAAATACATTTCCAACTTAGAAAGCACAAGTATACTCAAACAAACTCTCTTTTGAAACTAAAACAAAAACGGGCTATTCAGCTCCCCGCTTTTTGTTTTCAGCTTATGTTCAATCATTCTAAACAAACCTAAGGCCGAAACACCATAGATAAAAGACTTCATATCTAAGAATGTGCGAACTTTTTTCATTATTTTCCTTGGATTATACCTCTTGTGTAATAGTAAAGTGATCAAATTACTACAATGAGTGATAAAAGACTCCTTAGTTGTACAAGGCGCGAAAATCTATGGAATTGGGAAGAAATGACTCCATATTTTGCCAAATCAGAAATGTTTGAGTCAATTTGAGGCATTTTTATAATGTGTAAACCACTATATTCAGGTTGTTCACGTTTATCATATATATCAACCTCTAATCCTATGGTATATACCTAGATGAATCCAGGAACATTCCCAAACTCATCCTCTAAAAACACAACATAGTGCAGTTTCAATCTCATGAGAGTCACTCACAAGGTTGAAAACCATAAACTCCATCATGCATAGCAGGGACTAGCTACTATGACATCCCCACTGACGTCATCAGCGCCCAACAGTGGGTGTAGACCATAGTATAAAAATATGCTCTCACACATACAAATCCACACACCCACACATACTTGAGCATCCATTTATACAAAGTCTTCGTACTGAGTTTCTGTCGGCACTCCGGAGGTGAAGGGCAGACTCAGCCATGATGAAGGCTAGCACTAAAGGAGAAGGCTAATCAAAAGGTAGTCCAAAATCTCTTCATTCAAGCTACAACTGCTTGTGAAGTCTAAACATTTTCATTTTAGTCTCTCCCCAACGAGCATCTAAATCTAAATCTAGCTGATAGGGCAACGCACCATTTAAGATAGAAAGAATTATCACAATACCAGCAGGCCGCAACTTGGACGAAAACTTCACGAGGTGAAATTTGCATGTCCGCTAATACGGCAGAAGCATATACCTAGATGAATCCAGGAACATTCCCAAACTCATCCTCTAAAAACACAACATAGTGCAGTTTCAATCTCATGAGAGTCACTCACAAGGTTGAAAACCATAAACTCCATCATGCATAGCAGGGACTAGCTACTATGACATCCCCACTGACGTCATCAGCGCCCAACAGTGGGTGTAGACCATAGTATAAAAATATGCTCTCACACATACATTGAGAAAGTCTAAGATCTAAGAAAACACAAGAATCCCCTCTTGAAGTGCAGTTCAGTTCACAAGAGTCACGAGGATAGATTCCTTCTCCAAAAGCTCTAGTGTCTTTGTACATAAAGTCTTGAAAGTTAGGAACATATGGTACAAATAAATCATCTATAAAACGCCTAACTTGACTAAGCTTATGTAAAATGATAGGGCAGGTATTGATAGAAATAAGACGTTGCATAAACTCAAATTCATAAGTGAAAAGATAAAAGTTTGCTAAAAAGACGGCACAATTAGTACCCATGGGAATTCCTATAACTTGTTGAAACAAAGAATCACCTATTGTGATGTAAAGATTATCTAAAAGAAAATCTATCCAAGAGCAAGCATCTTCTACACTTACTTTGGATATGTTAAAGTCCCAAGGAGGCAAAAAATGTCAAAGTGCAATGTCTGTGATGATTTAAAGCGAGCGATTGAGAGTGCAACATGTCCAAATCAAAGGGAATTATACAAAAAAAATTGAAAATCTCATCATGACCTTATTCGACATTCCAGACAAAAACATGCATCACTTGTTCAAATCCCAAGACTTGACCTTCTGCTATGTTCTTATTTGCAAATGATAACATTTATAAAATATTTCCCACTCTAAAATCCAAAGATATGCACTTTGTATTCCTGATAACATTTGTAAAATATCTCCCACTCTAAAATCCAAAGATATGCACTTTGTATTCCTGATGACATGTGTTGGATAAGTCTCATCTCTGTCCCATGTAATAACTTCTCAACTTTTAGCACTTTGCATCTATCTTTGTCAAATCTCAGCTTGAAAACTTCAACCACTAGCTTTTTAATTCTAAACTTCAGGTCTTCCAGCTCAATCTTTGTGTAAAGCGTCGTAAAATCATAGGTTTGAAGGAGAATAGGAGACTCTTTTTCCTGAATGCTTCGAGAGGAATTAAAAAATTTTACAACAGGAATCACTCCTACAAAGTCATTTAAAATCCAGCTTGAGTTCGAGGGGACATCTACCTCTTTTAATAAGTCCCTCCAAAGTTCATGGACACTACGCAACATGGCTTTGAAGCAGTAGCTTAGCCATTTAGAGACATTCGTCAAAGTAGTCTCACAAGCAGCTGCAATAAATCTTGGCTTTTTTGGAGTTTTGTGAAACTTCCAAGCAGCACAAAGAAAAGGTATTCTTGGATTGCAAACAAACCCAGAAGACTTGCAAAAACTCTAATGTTTTGAGATCAAATCCTTTTGAGAAACTAAGGCAGGGGCGTAAGTTTTGGCAGAGGAGTTCACTTCTCTCAAAAGACATTCTAAGTAAAACTTTTTGCAAATAAAAACAAAGTTATTGGAACGTTTGTCCACATAAGAAATGACAAAATTCCTATGGAATTTTCGAAGAAGAGTTTCATCTTCTTTCGAAAGATGGTTACTTTTCTTTGAGCAAATAACCGAAGGGACTTCTTCTAGTTTCAAAGCAACTTTCTTCAAAATCTTCCCTTTCCATTCTTATAAGATATTTTTAACTCCTAAACATTCTTCTAATTGCAAAACAAACTTTGAGATTCCCTTATCGATAGCTTTTAAAAGACAAGACTCTTTAAAAGAGTACAATCGAAATTTTGTGCCTTTCATGAAAAGGTCTATAAGGTTACTAGATAGCAAAATTGAGGTATCACTTGTGACTACATGTCCTAAATCAACATCAATAAAGCTTTGGAATCTCTTACTTTTACAACAACAAGGTTCTTTAAGGGTAGAAGATTTTGAATGCTCTGAAAGCCTTTTACCTATCTCTCCATAGTTGAAAGCCTTTTGTCCTAAAGTTTTTACATACTTCCAAGCTACTACTGGATGCTTCCAAATTCTTCTCACAAATGAGGGAGAGAATCCATTACTTCAGGAGACTTCAAAATGGAGTTTAAGCCTATCTTGTCAAGTGAGGGAGAAGTAAAAATACAGATCAAAAGTTCCTTATTTAGATAGACTTCTTTGCTTTGAAGCTCGTTTCCAAGTTGCCTTACGTTCTATCAAATACAAAACAGCATGTGCGTGCGGTAGCGAACGTATGCAGACTTGCATCTCAAAGGTGGAACTAAGAGGTATAACATCGATATAAATTGTGTATATGAAACTAGCCAAAGAATCCACAGCTTGTAAATTTTAAAGTTCTTAAAAAGGTTCGGATCACTACTCCCCAATATTAGTTTATATAGTATTGAAATTATGTCCCTAGAGACACCTGTGCAACAGAATCACAACATTTTCTTTAAAAAGCCAAACATGAAATGCTGATCTTTCCAACCTAAATGGACAAACATAGTCGCGAACCTTGGTACGTTCTGGATTATCTTTTACAGGAGGAGCCGACTTGGCCTTCATCTCATCATAGACAGCATCATAGTCGAAAATGGTTGGATCCTGCTCCAATGCGCTCTTATGCTGCTGCTCAACCTAGGGGTTCAAGTACGACCAACGCCAATCAATAAAGAAATGCGTTCCTGCCTCGAAATCCCGTAAAAGTATGAGCTCGGACAAATTTCTTATACAGTCCAAAACAGAGGGTGAGGATTCTACCTCTTTGAGAGCCCTAGACTTTAAGGCCTGGCGTGCGATGGCCTGCTCCACGTCGTCCTCCTCGTCGTCGTTGAAAATGGAGGGTTTTTTCAAGGGGGGAGGCTTGCTAGCAGCAGGGGCACCCCGCAGCTGCAACCCATATTTGCCTGTGCGTCCACTCATCCCTAATCATGCAACAAGAAGTGTGTATCCTGTGTCGAGCTTTAAGTAGACACCAGCTACCACGTCATCTTTGTCCACGTCATATCGATGCATTTGTTTTCTTTGCACAAGCCTTTGTAACATCATTGTTATGAGAATTCTAAATATCTCATTAATTTAATCCTTCGGTATTTAACCGAGTGAGATTCCGCATTTTTGTTGTGCAGATAATGCATGTCTGCTCGCTGCTTGTAATGATGCATGTGCACTCAATACATGGCTAAATATACGGCTACAGTTGTATGAGTATGTGGCATTGTGTGCACCACCACTTATGTGATGATGGTATGTGTAGCATGTTGCACCATTCATGCGATTTTATGCATGTGTGGCATGAGTGCACCATTTGATGGCATGTGTCACATGTTGCACCATTTATCTATGATTTGTTGAGTTTGTGTCGTTGAAATACTGAAAGGCTGATTAATTGTGGTGATTAATTCCATGGTTATTTTATGCTTGAAATATTTCCTTATTATTGATTTTTTGAATTCAGGAGAAGAATAATTGATCGGGCTATGGCATTTGGCGAGCATAATTTGGTATGTAGACACAACTCCAATGATGCGGAGATGAACTAGGCTAAGCCTAAATTTTGGATATTACATCATGTACATATTTCAATTTGTTTAACATTAGAGGCTTAGCCTTAGCATATTAACTATAGTGGGGGAAAAGCAAGCTATTTTGAAAGTGGCTTGTGGGGCTTTATGCTCATTTCATAGAGGAGATGTACATGAAGCTTGTATGCATGTCCCTCAGAAGCTATTAGTCAATTAGAATTCAAATACATAGGAGGCAGAAAGAGAGAACCACTCCTATGGGGGGAGATGACAGTGGACACCCATCACGCTTGTTCTATCTCTTTTGTTTCTGAGTTTTGAGAGTTTGTGCGTATTTTTGTATAGTATTTGTTGTGTTTTTTGAGAATTTGTAGGTTCTTGGAGCATTTACCATTGGAGTAGAACCAGACCAAGCCATAGCACGCGAATCTCACCATTCTTGCAAAAGAAAGAAGCTATGCGCGTGAGTAACAAGCAAAAAGAAGGTAACAACAAAACGGGCTACTTTTTGTACGTGAGCAGGAGGGAGAAAAGAAGTTTGACGAAGCATAATGAAATTCTAAGGAAAGGGCATGGGGGGGAGAAATTTTTTGGAAAAAGAAACCAGGAAGTTCAGTTATTGCAAGAGGTTAATAGCTGGCGATTTCACCCTCGCTCCTCCTAAGCAAAGAAGAAAGGCGGCAACCAAGGCATAGTCCTTGGCATACCTGGCATTGAAGGCGCTGTTAGCCATGTGCGAGGGAGCCTTGTGAGATAGCTTCCAAGAGGTCACCCATCCCTGGACCATGCTAGCACGTGCTTGCTTAACATTGCGACTATCCGCTAGGTCAAGTCACTTTGTTGCTCTGTATTTCCTTTCATAGTGATTTCTTGTTTACATTGTGCACATATTTAAGCATGTCAAGAAAGCGTATTCTATCCAAAATAGGTCATACTAAAGATCCACATCATGACAAGGATGCAAAAAAGTCCAATGCCAATGACACTTACTGACAAAGAGTGGGGAGCACGCTATTAGCATGATAAGTAGCAACGTCAAGAGATTGAAGATGCATTACATCAAGTGACATCAACTTGGAAGCCACCTACATCTATTGAAGAAGAGGACCCTATGCATACATCGGACTCATTGGATGCAATGGAAACAACATGCACGGGACCTCGAGCAAGAACTTGATTATATGCACAACATGCGTGACATGCAGAACCAACGAAGAACGTGCAACTCAAGTGCTAACACAAATGACTAAAGTCACAAAGAAGCGTATGAAGGACAAAGATGATTATGAAAGTGGAAGTAGCAAACTATCAAACACCACCGACAACGAGCATGGAAGAAGCAGGATGAGACATCAAGAAAGAAGAAGCGTCACGTAAAGACTTCATGACGATGACCCCATGACACTACTCCTTCGCTTGAGTCCAGTGATGACGAAGACAATGTGGGAAAGGCCATCCTGAAAGCACTCAAGTTACGTGCTAAAAAGAACTTAGGTAAGATTAATAAAAGACTTTCACTTTTCCAAAATATGATGGCTACAGGGATGGACATGCTCTATTGGCTTGGATTAGTTCCTTCAACCAAGACTTTTTGGGGGAATGATACCAAGAGATTGAGAAGGTGAAACTTGTTGCTAGTCACATGACAAGCAATGCACGATTATAGTGGAGTGTGCTTATGGAAAGCAAACACATTTCAAATACATGGGAAGCATTCAAAGACAAATTAAGAAGCGCTTTCTACGTACACAATTTGAAGATGATACTCGCACTAGGAAATGGTGAAGAATGAGGCAGATGGACAATGAAAGTGTGGATGTATACACTAAGAAATATCTTTATGCACTACTTTAATTGCAAACCTTTAAGAAAGTGTGACAGAAGAAGCAATGTCGTACCTTTGAGGGTTTATGCCCTACTATTTGTGCTTATATGTGCATGCTTCGATAGGGATTCAACCATCAACAACTTCTAATGCTATGGATTTAGCATTAGACTTGGAAAGGAAACAAGAAAGAAGCTTTGCTACTCACACCCCCCAAGCAAAGAAATGTACTCCATGCTTCAAGAAGGAGGACAAAAGTCATAAAGTTGGTAGTTATGATGACAAGTCTCATTGGAAACCTATTAAGTCACGTGTAAGTCTACTCTTATGAATGCTTAAAAAACCCTCTTGCTTTTTGCAAGCTATGTACTCAAGAAAAGGATCCTACCAACAACAATAGAGGCAATGGAGGACGAACCAGTGACTGTACAAATGGCAATAGTCAGTGCAACAACTTTGAATGGATCAACTACATTGATGATATTACTAAAGAATACCAGGATAAGTCAAGGTGAAGATGAGGGCAATAAGACCGAAAACATTGACTACAACCCTTCAAGTCAGTATTCTTTAGGTTAAAGTGCATCTCTTTTTCGTACATCTTTGTTACACATGACTACATTGTTGCACAGAAAAGAACGTATTGTCTTAATTGATGATGGAAGCACCCATGACTTCATTTCACATCTTTTAGAAGAGAAATTGGGGCTTTCATCCATCAAAACAAAATACAAAGTCAAATTAGCTTTGCAAAGATCAATTTATAATTGTTTGTAGATGGTTAAGGACCTTGAGGTGACCCTAGGGCCACTAGTTGAGAGGCAAGATTTCCTACTCGCTCCTTTGAGTGAGTAAGATCTCATTCTAGGGATGCCCTAGAGCATCGATCACAACACCATTACCGTGACTTAGGGAATTGAGACCATGTGAAACAACCTTCCCACTTGGCCTTTACTATCACATACCCAAGCTAAAAGAGCTTTGTGCAAACGTGAGAAGGCATGTCTTGTTATGGTCAACAAGATTGAGGCTAATCCTGAGACTGAGAAACATAAACAACAACCTTTAGATCCGTTTCTAGCTACCTATGCTGACTGCTTAATGGAAGACTTACCCCCCGGTCTTCCTTAATCTAGATGCAAGGACTCCCCAAGGATCATAAGATTGACCTTATCCTAGGTAGCATACAACCATGCAAAGCACCACGTAGACACAACCCTACTGAGTAGCAAGAGATGCAATCCAAATGAAGACCTTTTGACCTGAGGTTTGATTCGACCTAACAATGCACCATTTGGAGCACCTGTTCTTCTTGTTAAGAAGAAAAATGGGTTTTTCCAAATCTGCATTGATTATCATGCCTTTAATGTTAGAGTTAGCTCAAATGTCCACCTCTCATGTAACCCACCAATATTCTGTGTACCCAATGTTGTAAGGCCCCCATATGAGGAGAAGCCATGATGGGTATCGGATATTGGGAGGGATCCCCAGTTTAGACACTGGAAGGGGTCTTAGAGTAGACCAAATGGTTATGAGACGGCTTAGGAGCCAAGAGTAGATACCCGTCTGCACAAAGGGGGGGTTCGGGGGGGCGATAGCCCCCTCGATAGCAGGGGGTCCGGGGGGCGCAGGCCCCCGGTGGGGGTCTGGGGGCAAAGCCCCCAGCGGCAGGGTCCGGGGGCTACCGGTAGCCCCAGGCCCGACGGTATGACCTATGCGCGATCCTTCATCTGCCCGACGGCATGTTTTCTGAAGGGTCGGTTGGTCTTTCAGGCGGACTGTCTATTAGGCCGACTGCCTATTACAAGGCCGACCGTCAACCACTCACACTATATAAGTGGCCACCCCCTATCATCATATCACCAGTTCTTCACGTTCATAGTCCTCCGTCCAGCATCTGTCTAGATCACCATCGAAGCTCTATCTGTAGAGCGCACGGGTGGACAGCCAACCATCAGTTGTATCAACAGTTTGGTATATCAGAATTTTTTGTATTCTCTCCAGCTTTCCATCGTGTACTTGCATTTTGTTGTTATCTTCCGCTGCGTACTATTTTCTTACATTTAATAGAATCACAATGAATAATTAATACCCCATTCTGAGAGTTGATGACCTTCTGGACTAGTTGAAAGGAGCCACAACCTTGAGCAAGATCGACGATCTCAAGTCAGGGTACTATCAGGTGAGACCGTCCGAGCCAAATATTTTCAAGACTTATTTTAGGACTCAAATCATCCACCACTACAAATTCCTCGTTACCTTTTGGATTGACCAATACTCCTGAACTAGCCACCACCACTCCCAATTCCTCGTTATGACTTTTGGACTGACCAACACACTTGCTACATTTAGATGCATGATGTACCATATCTTGCTACCCCATCATGACATCGTGGTAGTTTTCTTTGATGACATCATGTCTTATAGCAAGAGTCGAGAGGAAAACGAGAGACACTTGGATCTCATTTTTTCTCTCTTACACGAAAACCAACTGTATGCCAACCCAGAGAAAAGTTCATTTTCCCAGTACGAAATTGAATAGCTTGGTCACATTGTTTTAGCTGAAGGTATGCGAGTAGATCCCAAGAAGGTAAAGACGATAGTGAATTGGTCATAGCCTAAAGACATCCACAAGTTACAATATTTTCTAGGTCTATGTAGTTTCTATCGTAGGCTTATTAAGAATTTCTTGCACAAGGCACATCTATTGACCGGACTCCTATGTAAGACTCATGTTTACACTTGGGGTGAGAAGCACACTTTAGCTTCCCAGCGATTTAAAGAGGCAATGACCCAAACATAAATTATGGCCATGTCGGACCTCACAAGACCTTTCTTTGTCATGGTTGTTGACGCTAGTAGGCACGGTTTTGGGGCTGTGCTCATGCAAGACAACCATCCAATTGCATTCAAGTCACGTAATTTTAAACTAGTGGAGCTAAACTATTTCATGTATGACAAAGAATTAGCCGGTGTGGTTCATGCCCTTAAACTATTGAAGCATAATCTTATGGGTTCTGAGTCACTCATCAAGATCAATCACCAAAGTCTTAGACATCTCCTTACTCAATTGGTAATCTTGGATCCGATATCAGCCAAGCAAAGATAATGTAGTTGCCAATGCACTGAGCCAATGACCTAGCATAGACAAATGTGTCACACTTTGTGACAAGAAGGGAAATGGCCCAACATGTTGAAAGATGAGGAGAATAATGGAGACTTTTGCACCAGGGATGTTTTTATCAAATCTATACTTATATATTAATATAAAATTCATTTCATAAGGCCACCAACAATTAACACATGGCACATAGACCAGGTGGAACACAAGACACATAAGACATCTCAAATGTACTAAGGATGTACTTCAATAAGCCATAGAGGTCCTAAAGTTTAGCTATTTTTGAATGGTCATAATGGAATTAATTTATGACTACTTTGCAAACAAAAATTTCCTTTCCAATAGGACTTAAATTGTGACACTCATAGGAAAAGCATGGTCTTAAGCTAGATCATGCTTCTCAAAAGACTTTGACGTATGACACTTTAGGACCATAGGTGAGACCAGTCTTTTGAAAAGATTATCAATAGAAAAGTGCCCTATGTAAAGACTTGGACAAATCAATAGATATCCTATGAAAGCGGTCGTAAACTTGATGAAATAGGACACTTCATGACACTTTAGGGCTTGGTGGTAAAATGCCCTAAGCATCTTAACTACCTAAGACTTGAATTGAATTGGAATAATTTCATCCAATTATATTAACTAGATCCTTACCATTTTCCGGTGGAAATCTTCTGAGCGTCTGAGCAAAAGGGAAAAAAAAAGCTTCTAAGTATGTAAAAATATGGTAAAAATGGATCGGAACGAAACATAGTTTCACTTAGAAATGTGCAAATTATTATAGCAATGCCCATTTTATGCAAAAATATTTACATGAATCTTTGGGAATGGTGAGTAACATTATGGGATGGCTTTTGAAGAATCCCACACGTAAAGTAGACTTCTCTATGAAAATTCCCTTATGATCCTTCTTACAACTTTTACTTAATAGGGGGTGACATTGAAAACCCTCTCTCATGCCTTCTTCATGAACCTTGGGTTTCTCCAAAGAAACCTCATTGCAAGCCATCAAGGTAGTTTCACCAATGAAACCCCTTTAAAGTAGGTCTTCCAAGGTAGTTTCGCTGCCTTGGACAACACTTTTAAAAGTGACATAACTTTCACATCGAATGTCCAAATATAGTCATTCAGCCACTCAAATTGATAAGAAAACCCCATTTGAGCACATCAATGGGGTTATATTTTGGAAATTCTTGCAGATCTATATAGTCTTAAATATTACATGTATTTTATGAGAGTGATATATAAGCCCAAGTTAATACTTATTTATAGTAATTTAAACTTCTTTAGAAACATATCCATAAATATCTTGTTATTTATGCTATAAAAACACTAGAAAGCTCTTGTCATATTGATACAAATGTGTTTAATAAGTAGTTATATATGTATTATATTATTACATTGAAAGTGATTATGAGGGATGTTTCTTAAAAGAATTATTTTTCAACACTTTTTTAAGGTAATAACAGGGATACAAAGGGATATCTATGAATAACAAAATTTATGTTTGTTGTCTCTGTGGCAACAAGGACTTAGGTAGCATAGAATGTGTGTGTAGAGTAGCGGCAAAGCTTCGCTTGTACTTGCATAAAGGCTAGGAATAATCCCTCTTAGGAATCCAACTTGCATGTTCTACATGCAAGTTCTACATATGATTCCTACATGCAACTCCTACATGTATGTTCTACATGCAAGTCCTACATGCGATTCCTACATGCATGTTCTACATGCGAGTTCTATATGCAAATCCTACATGAAAGTTCTACATGTAGAAAGAGAATGTCTTACAATTCCTACATGCAGAGAGAGAGGCTCTCCACCAACTTGTATAAATACCCCATAATGGAATGAAGCCCACACTCTTTGGGGCATTGTGTTGAGTTCTACTTTGGTATTCCAAGCAATTGTCTCCAAGTGGCCATGCATCCCTTGCACTCCATGTCCAAAAGCATGTCCTAACCTTGCAACTCCTCCACTCTCCTCCAACCTTGCAACCCATCCTCTCCCTCTCCTCCTCCTCCTCCTCCCTTCTCCTCCTCCCTCCTCCTCCCCTCTCCTCCTCCCCCTCCTCCTCCTCCCTCCTCCTCCCTTCTCCTCCCCTCTCCTCCTCCCTCCTCCTCCCCTCTCCTCCTCCCCCTTCTCCTCCCCCTCCCTCCTCCTCCCTTCTCCTCCTCCCTCTCCTCCTCCCTTCTCCTCTCTCTCCTTCCCCCACATGCTCTTACACTTTCTTCCTCTCCCACTCCTATGCTCCCCCTAAACCCTTAGTCCCTCAACCCTTGACCTCCATGATCTATGACAGAGAGGAGTTCTCCACCATGTACTCTACTCTGAACCTTGGATCCTCCTTCTAACCCTTAAACCCCTTTTGAACCCTGGAACCTCTTTCTGAACCTTGGAACCTCCTTCTAAACCCTAAATCTCCCTCTAACCCTTAAACTCCTCCTAAACCCTTCAACACCCAATCAAGGCGAAAGCCTTCATTACCCCAATCATGTTGATGCACATCCCTTTCACACATGCATGCGCTATGTTTGCTTACCACACTTAAACCTACGTCTCCCACCAGAATACAAGTTGAGGTCCTAAGCTACACTTATACTACAAATGACGACACCTATATATCTGTAGGTGACAAAAAGCCTTGGAACCCTACATATGTGGGAAAGAGCCAACAATGTTATGTAAAAATGAATGAGTGACTAGTCTGTATACTTTTATGATAAAGGGATCTAGCTCTAGTGAAAATAAAAGTGTAAAAACCATGTTTCCTAAAGAAATACAATTTTTTAAATCTTTTCAAAAACACGCTCGGATAAACCTGCTCATAGGTTTTTGCTCATAAAATTGATGCATCCGAAGGAATACCTAGACTTAAGGATACCTAAGTCATAAGTACATTCACCCTCAAAAGAATCCAAAGAGCCATAAATTGCCTTATTTTTGTTCTACATTTGAAGAACAATAACTCAAAAATTCTTCATCCAAGTTAGATCTAGTCTTGAAATGAAAATAATTCGAAACATTTCAAGGAAAAAGTAATCCTTTTGGAGACCAAATTCCAAAGTGCAATTATTGCACCAAATTTGGTGTTGGGCATATCATTATCTAATTTGATTAGATTTTTACTTTTTCTTCACCAACAACTTCCATACACTAAAAGATACTTTTTCAAAGGGCCATAAGCATATAATTCATCAACTCAATGTGGCACTCTATAAACATGAAAAAATCACATATGACATTACATGTGGACCAAAATAGTAAGTTGGATTATACAATTATTGGAATTTTAAATTGAAGCTTACTAGCATCTTCGAATTGAAGAGATCATATGAAATTGTTACTTAAAAAGTAAATAGTTTGTAATTCCTAGCATAGTTGAAGATATTGTATGAAATTGCTACTCAAAACAAATTGACATGTAAAAACCACACTTGACCACCTTAAGTAGCAATGCATGCACTAAGGGGAGGAGATTCCTAGAATAGGCTTCAATAACAACATTGATAGAAAATGCCAAAAATAGTCAAAATTCATCATCCTAAAGAATCAACTAAACAACAAAATGAAATTGAAAATAGAGACATGGCCACATTAGTTACGCTTGCTAAAGTACTTTGTGAATTCATTGACATCAATTGGTTCAATTGGTTAAGATATCAAGACATAAATATTCATTGACATCAATTGGTCAAGATATTAAGGCATAAATACTAGTTTGGATAGCACTTAATGGTCTTTGCAAAGATTATGATCAATTTTGTTAAATCAATAGTCATTAAGGATCTGTTGCCATCAATTGAATTGTGCCAAACATGCTCATGCAAGACTACTTCAGAAGAGGCACATATATTGATGTGTATCCATCATTGGGTCCATGATTTCATGTTACCTTGTAACTATAATACAACCAAATTACCATTCGTTTATTCAAATTTACCCCTTAGGTTATTATGGCTTAGAGTTGAATCGTGCAACCAAGGTGGATGATTTTGTAAGATCTATTATCATAGGGTTTTAGACAAAAAAATATTTACAAACAAAATTAAAGCCGGTGAAGTCTTGACAAGCATATCTTTTATTGAAGAGGAGAATCTGCATACCTGCCACCATCCAACAAGAAAACATGATAAGAACCAAGTTAACTTAAGTTGGGAAGACACGTGTCATAAACACTCCTCCCTTGTTATCGGGGTCACAATAAATCAGAAGCTTAGCCATAAACTTAACCAACATGATGTAAAAAATTAAATGAAAAAGATAGGTTTGTTCAAGTGTGGATTAGGTAGAGTGTATTAGGTAAAAGGTTGGGTTGAGTGGTTAGGTGTGGAACAGTATAGGGAAAAATAAATTTAATTATAAACAACAAAAAATTTGAGGGTAAGAAACATTACTTGGTGGAATTAATAGGGGGCTTTTTTAAGGTAGTTAGAGAGAAGAGGTGGGGGAAGAGATTGGAAGGAAATAGTTTGAAGAGTAGAGAAGTAGTGGGCGGGGGGGTTTTGCTTGGGAAAGTAAGGGAAATAGATAGCTTAGGAGGAAATATGTATAGAGGTTATATACAAAAAAAAGAGGGAATGTGCAAAAAATTAAGGGTGAGGAGTGAGAGAATTTGAAGTATAGGCATAAGCCTAGAAATATATTTAGGATTAGAAGTAGGTGGATGAATAATGAATATAAAGAAATAAGAGGACAGGGGGGGGGGGGGTGATTTGAAGCAAAATAGGGGGAAAGGGGGTGGGGAATATTGTTAGATATCAATGCTCCACTCTCGTGTAACTACATGGGAACCAGCTAACTCTACTTGTAAGCCCCCCATATGAGGAGAAGTCATTTGAGTAGCTTAGTTATCCAGTACGTCCTAGTTTGGACACCAGATGGGGGCCATGTGTGGCCTGATGGCTGGACGACTTCAGATAGAGTTGGCACACTACCAACTAGGCTACATGCAAGTGCAGGAAGGCATCCCATGACTGATTGCACTAAGGATAGATGGAGCATTTCTCGGGGCAGCCCATTCTCGAGTTGTGGGGCCCATTTGGAGCCCCAGATGATCTCGGATGGCCGAACGATAAGCGTAGGTTAGTTGCTCTATTTTACGCCACGGTTCTAACGTGTGGTCGGTGGCCTATTTCGGGACCGACCTCCAGTCGATTGTTTCGGGTGTACTTGGTTAGTCTCTCAATTGGGTCTAACCGACTATGACTGGTGGCTATATCAGAGCAAGCCTGTGAAGCTCATAATTATCACTGCCTACAGCAACCCTGATTCCTTAGCATCTAGCCTCCGTCCTCTATTGTTTCCAGCACACCATTGAAGCTTCTCACACAAGAGCGCATGGCTAGGAGGTAGCGCCATCTATTGCATCAGTTTTACAGTAATCAAATTTTTAATTTTCCATACTATCTGCTTTTCTCTCTTGCATATGAGATCCTGTTATCTGTTGAGCACAGACGTTGTATTATTTTCTTACATGGTATCAGAACTTGGGCTCTAGCAAGAAGATTTGGTAGTGTGTTTCTATTTGTGAGTAGATTGTGAGAGATGGCTGAGCCCGCAAGACTGCAAACTCGAGAGACGGGGCGCGTTAGCAGATGGACTAATGGCCATTGATGTATGACATGGATGTGCAAGAAGCCGGGTAGCAGTACAGTAGGACAACGACGGTCAGTGAACGGAGTAGAGCACAGAGCTCGGGGGTAGACTGGGCAGCTAGCGAATGGTGTAGAGCATAGAGCTCGGGGTAGATTACAATGGGTGAGCACATAGAGCATGAAGCATGGGGCAGAAAGGAGGATCATGGATAGAGAGTAGGCAGAGTGCACTAGGTAGTGGGCAGTGGGCAATGGGCAGTGAGGACTACGGCTTGAAACTGAGAGGAGGGATTTAGTCAGTAGAGTTTGAGAAGGGAGGGTTAGTCGGAGAAGGGAGGGTTAGTCGAGGAGGGGAGTCGAGAAGCTAGGGAATAATTTCAGAAGGTGAGGGCATTTATGACAATGCCACTTGGTGCATGGAGTAAAAAGGCCGCACAGTGTTAGTTTAAAATTAATATGGAGGTAAAATGAGAATTAGGAGTTTAAAAAGGGTTAAAATATGGAAATTTTAGTTTACCAGAGTCAATAAGATATAAGAAACAATAAGAATACACAAAAAAAGTTAAGTAGAACTATAAACAAATAGGAAACAAAAAAAGAAAACAAACCAAGGAAAATTTAAGGAGACATAAAAATTTTAAGAAAAAGGAAATTGAAAGCACAGAGTTTAAAACATTAATAAAGTATGAAAGTGACAAAAATAAAAAAATTAGAAGGAAAGACTAATAATTAAGAAGAAAAGACAGTAGGAATTAAAAGAAGGGGGCAAGAAGTTATTTTTTTAAAAAAAGGGGTTAGCTTGGAAAAAAGGGTTCTTAATAGGAAGGTAAAATATTTAAAAATGGAATAGTAATAAGAAGGAAAAAATAAGAGACAAGGGAAAAATTACTAAAAAGAGGAAAGTAAGGGGGGTTTAAGGATAGCAAGAATAAAAAGTGAAATTGAAGAGGGGAAAAAAGGAAATTAAAGGAAAATGAGAGAGAAAAATTTAGACTTATAAAATACTTATTAAGTAAAAAAGAAGTTAAAATGTTAAATTAGGAGAGCTAAGTAAGGAATGAGGGGAATATTTATTATTTTTTTTTGGGGGGGGGGGTTTGTAAGGTGGGAAGACAAGGGAGCTAGGGTTTAAACAAAGGTGAGGAAGGGGTAGGAAGTGTGTGTGTGTGTGTGTGTACCCGCCTTTGCCCCAGTAGGGTACATCACACTAGGTGAGACAGTAGGTCACCACCTAGTGTGATGACCTATTGTCTACCTAAGAGAAATAGAAGTGTAAATAAATCAAGTTTTAGTTGATGGAAGGTATTGGAAGAGACATAATTATGGATAATATTTTTGATTCTATCCGGTTGGAAGCCATTTTCTTTGGAAATGTCTATGAGAGTGGATATGTGGAGAAAAGCTTCGAAGCTATCAAAGCAAGAGTAAAGAATGGGAAGGATGAAGGTTAAGCATACTTTTTATGAGGAGGAGAAAGGTTGGTTACAATGACAACTGATGAGGGATACGGTGGGAAATTTAAGAAGTTTCTTCTTCTGAACAAAAGTGGTAAAGAATTTTCCTAAGAAAGGAGGCAAAAGGGTAATGTGTGTGTTAAGAAAGGTGGTAGCAAGGCCGATGAGATTATGATTAGAGTTAACAAAAGATGAGAAAAGACTACATTTAAGGGAGATAATGTGAGCGGGATAGGAGATGGTAAAGTGGTTGTCGACATGGAGTTGTCTGGAAGGGTCAAGAAAATTGGTGATGTAGGGATTATTTGTGAAGAGGATGTCATCAACATATTTGTAGGTATGGAGAAAGTGAGAGAGGAAATGGGAATGACCAAGACGTGCAAGCTTTTTGATGAATTTGAATCTGAAAGAAGTAAGATAGAGTTGGCACCAATGCGGTGAGCATGAGAAACCCATGGGAATGCCTTTAGATTGGATCTAGCATCGTGAGGCAACCTGAACAACACAAAAGTCGAGCAAGAAGTGGTTGTAACTGAGAAATGTACTAAAGGTGTAAAGGGTTTTGACTTTGGTTGATTTTGTGAGACAAAAACGATCGTTTTTTTGAAAGAATCCTTTAAAACCTACTTTGGTAGCAAGCTTACAGAAATATGATAGGGATGCCATAAGATTGGAAGGGCTATGGTGAGGAATGGCCAATTTACAATGTCAATAGAGTAGAGAGAGTGGATTTCATGAGGTAGATTAATAAGGAATTGTAAGTTTGAATCTATACCCCATTGTAAATTGGTGTTTACATTGAGAAAAGTTTTGTAGGTAGCATGGAGATTATCTCCATGGGGCGATGGAGGGACCTGGTAGGTTGAGAAAAGAAGAGGGGAGTGAGAAGTCGATGGAGGGAGAAAGGGATTTTGCCATTTCAAGGGGTAAAATCCTAAAGTGGTAAAATGTGATAAGGGAGAATATCACCTCTTTAGGTAATTGCACCATTCATTTTAAGAAGGCAAACAATTTTGCTTGTAAGGATCCGCCAATAGGAAAAAAGTGATCCAAATGGTTGAGTATATACTAGACAATATGGTCAAACCAAAGGATAGAGGATTTGCAGGACATGTTTGTTTCCTTCATGAGACAGGTGCACTTTATGTAATGCCTGAAGACATTCCAATAGTTCTTGACATAATAGTTATCATCTTTAGTAGAAGATCTAGCATCATTGTGAGTGGCACCTTTTGAACGATAGAGGACCTCTTTGGTGATACCACATTTCGAATGGTCGATAGAGTTTAGGAAGAAGTGGGAGTTAAAAAAGTAATTTGAATTTAGATGTTCACGTCCCTGGTAGGTATCTTGCTTACATTGGTCCACCTATTAAAGAGAGGTTACAAATGAAGGCAAGTGAAGGATGCAAGAGAGCTAAGGTTATCTAGACACCAGATTTTGTGATCAACAATTGGTACCTTCATTTCTATGTGTCTAAGAGGAAGAAGGGGAACACATGAAGAAAAAATTTTAAGCTCTCTACTATCGAGGGGTTTTGGTGGTTGAGAGAGGGGTTGCAAGAGTGTTTCGAAGGAAGCCTTGTCTTTAGGTGAAAGGAGGTCAAGTTTTATGAACCTGTGAAAACTAGAATTAGTAGGAGCTAGCATGGTAGGGATGGGGAGGGGGAAGGCACCGTTGAGGACAAGGATGTTGTTGGCGAGGCCAGGGAGGATGGTATGGTAATCATTCAAAGCCTTTGTGTCATTGAGACTGATAGTGGCTAGGATTGAGAAAAATTTTCAAGTCTATGAGGGCACCATCGCTTTTGCTTGGTGAAAGTTCGAGAAGCTTGATCCAATCATTAAGGGAAAGTGTTCTAATGAGCAAAGGAGTGTTCTTTGCAAGAGCCTCAAGATTGTGCGTTCTAATGAATGAAAAGAACTCAGACTTTTGGAAACATGAGAGTACCGTGTGAGTCGCGGGAGAGGGAGTGGGGAGAGAAGTGTTGAGTGACTTGGACCGGAGTGTATTATCCCAAGAGTATTTTTGCAAAGATAAAAAATGAATTAGTAACAATGTTGAGAACAAAACAAATTTAAGAAAGGAGTCAAGATGCCAAGAAGCCTTGATGACTAAAGTATACTATGTGCAACCATCCAGAGTTGTAGGGGAAATAGACATGTGTGTGGTAGACAAGACAACAACCCCTTTTGCATAGTTAAAAGACAAAAGAGTCAAGGAAGAGACAAAAGAGAACATTATAGAGTAAACGAAGTGCTTGAGTGAGTAGGTAAAACACATACGAGAATGTATTAAAAAAAGTATGTAAGAGATTAATTGACAAGGAATGCCAATAATGTTTTAGCAAAAAAATATTTGCAAACAAAATTAAAGCCGGTGAAGTCCTGACAAGCATATCTTTTATTGAAGAGGAGAATCTGCATACCTACCACCATCCAACAAGGAAACATGATAAGCATTAGGAAAAAAGGGAGCTCATTGTGAAGCCTTTTAGGGTTTCAAAAAAATGTCTCTCAACCAATGAGGAGAAGGCCAATGTAATGTAGAAATTTCACAAAAAAGGCAAAAATATGAAAAAGAAAATAGTACTTTATGTTGTTACAAGTGTGTGGCATTAATAAGAAGATTTGTTTTTTATTCTTTTACGGTTCACTTGTCATATCAAGAGATGTGGAGCCAAAATAAAAACAGAGCTCCATTTTGAAACCTTCCCACGTGGTGACCCAAAACAACCATCCACTTCTCTTGTTCTCCAGTGCCATTCTCTCTTCAACAAACATTCCTCTACTTTCACCACACAACGAGCCATTCCATCTTTGACAAGCATTCCTTGTTGCATCATTGTTGTTGTGATGCTCTTAAACTTTCGAGATGTTGGGGTAAAGGGCAGTGTGCCCACCCACTTGTATAGTGCCCATGTATACTCATATATATATGATAGAGGAATAAGCTGGAGTAGCTTTTGCTCCACCACTTTTGGTGTCTCCTCTTATCCCTTCCTGAGTGTCCCTCTTCCCCCACAACTGGTATCAGAGCCCATGTTATTCGATCTACGAGGAGCTCGGTGAGAGGAGAACTCCTAAACCATGAATCTTTTGCAGCTTCTGACAGAATCAACAAGACTTCATCTACTTCGTCAGTGATGTTGGAGCTCTCTGAGCTTGGCTCTATTCGACCGTTTCCACGCTCACATTTAGACAGTAGTAGGTAGCAAGTTCCGGCAACACAGAACTGATAGAAGTGGGAGCCGTGAGAGCAGAATTGTGCAGTGGGGAGCGTGGATCATCGACTCGAATTGAGCATCTGAGTGGCTGTGGAATTGAGCGACGACTCGATGACCATCTTCTTGGGCTTTGGAGCGGTGGATCGTGGATCATCGTGGATGCTACTGCAGTGCTCACTCTGTTGTGCTTCTGTCATCGTGCAGCGGTGCTGCTCTGCTCGGTCATCCTACTGCAAGTCCTTCCAAGTTCCAAGGTCCTTCTGTGCTACAAGATAGTGCAAGTCCTTCCAAGGTTGGAGTTGCTGGGTTGCTTCTATGAGAGCTCCTTCCATTGCAATTTAGCCTATATTGTGGCTGTGGTGGCACAGTTTGTGGTCAATGTTTGTTTCAATTGGAGGAACTTAGTTTCCTGTCGTGGAAGCAAATATATCTTTGACAAGGAAGCTACAGGAACATGTCATTTCTGGTGGGCGAGCTTGTGAGCACTCAGAGTGAACTATGGATGCACTTGGATGCCGAGCAGATTGCCATTGATGTTGTGAAGTATGAACATCAGTTGTGGATAGCCTGATTTGAGGCTGTTGCTTGGACACTTTGCGGCATTGGTCATATGCCATTTTGCAGTCTTGCACAAGGAGCTTTCGATCTGTACATCACTTTGGCAGTGGCAGTGACACATGCTTTGATAGTGGTACATGCTTGGTTGAGATGCATTGACAGTTCGTTGGATGCATGGTTATTTGCCTATGTTAAATACATATGGTGGTGTGGTGATGTATTGAGATCCTGTCAGATTAGCATCGTTTGGAGCACATTTCGGGGCTGTTTTGCCAGTGCTTTTGGGCTATTTTATTACTGATCTATGAGCATTCTCGGGGCTGATTTGGTTGGGCATTGTACTTGCCATTTTGTTGGTGTTGCAGTTGACATACAGGGTGATCTGCTGGATGTATTTTGACCATTTTTGGGGCTATTTTTTGCCGGAGCAGATGAGTGCTATAAAGGGCAGCATTCAAGGAAGCTGTTGTTGCTGTTTTTATGACAAAACAGTCATTTTTAGGACTGGATATCTCTTTCTTGTTGCAGAATTGCACTTTGTGCCAAAGTGGAAAGTTGTAGTTCATAGAACATACTACAACTTTGCTTTTGGAAACAAGTTGATCCGGTATAAGCTGTAGGAGTTACAGCCTCTGCAATACCACAAAAAGTTGCAGTCTACTGTCTATTTGTGACCAATGTGCAAGAAACTGTTTTTCAGGTGGGAATATCTGAGAATTCACAAGGATTTGGCTCTTGAGGTCAACTGATAAGTTGTAGATCTTTTTACAAGCTACAACTTTGCTGTTTACAGCTTTGGCATCTGGTCTTTCAGTGAAAAGATATTGCTGTTCAAAGATAGGGACAGCGTGCTATTTTGCCCAAAGTGGCTATGAGGTATTGTAGTAGGAATTTCTCTTGCAAAACAATGAATTGGGAACTCGTAGTAAATTACAGAAAGTGATTGGGATCTCACTTCAGTCCAAGGGCATTATTGGCATTTTGGCAAGTCACTTTGGCACATTTGGCAAGTGGTGAATGCTTGATTTTGTTGCCCAAGGATTGCACACTTGAGGTGATGCATTGGTGATGCAGTAAATGCCATTTCAATGCATTATGGATTTGCATTGGTGGATGCCGCATTGATGTTTATGGATAGTTGAGCTGGGCTCCTATTGCCATTGGTTGAGCAGGCATTGCTCATTTGGTTCAGTGCATTTCTTACTTGGATTGCCAGGTATTGGTAGGTTACTGGGCTGCATATATTCTTGTTTATGCCTCTTTATGGCTGAGTGCTTTTGAGCATTGGACTAGCCAATTTATTTGGAGACCTGATTGGTTTGGACAACACTATAATTTTTGGTCATTTGGGTTGCCTATTGCACTATACTGCTCTTTGGTTGTGAGCTATTGTGCCACAGATATGGCATCTACAGCTGGTAGTGCCCTCTTTGATATTGAGAGGTTGGATGGATCAAACTTTCAGTATTGGAAAGAGCAGATTTATGATGTGTTAGTGCATAAGAGGCAGGATAAGCCCATTCAATGCAAAGGTGTCAAGCCTAATAGCATTAAACAGAGTGATTGGGATGACATGGATGAGCAAGCATGCTCTATCATTCAGTCATCACTCTCGAAGTCAGTCTACTTGCAGGTACACGATGGTGTATAGGGTGTAGACTACCATGCATATGAGTTCTATACTTGTATATGCTGGATGTATGACCATGATAGTGTTATGCAACAGCATGATGGGCTGAAATACAGCCTTGATATGCACTCCAGAGGTAGATCAATTGGTAGAAATAGGTCATGTTCAAGGGGGAATTCCAAGAGCAAGTCTAGCTCTCGGACTTGTGTTAGATGTTTCTATTGTGGAAAGTATGGCCACATGAAAAAGTACTGCTTGAAATGGCTAAGAAAATGCAAGAAGAAGAGCAAGGTTAAGAATGATAGGAAGAAGGAGAAGAAGCATGTTGAGCTTCAAGGTGTGGATGCTAAGGTTTCCACTGATAGTAGCAGTGATAAAGGCATTCTTTTGTCTATGTCTGACACCTCCTTCTTGGCCATTGATGTACCCATTCTCGGTGATTGGATGTTAGATCCATGTGCTTCATGTCACATGACCCCTCATAGGTCATGGTTCAGTGCATATCAGGAATGCATTGTGGAGCGTGGTTTGATGGGCATTGATCATTCTATGGATGTCTATGGTTATGGGGATATCCACCTTGTTATGCCTAGTGGCTCTATTCTTGTTCTATAGAGGGTTAGACATATACCAGGACTTGATACGAGCAAGATCAGTACTGGACAGTTGGTTGAGGTAGGTTATCATGTCTCTTTGGGTGATCATGCATGGAAGATTGCTAGAGGCAATCTGGTTATGGCTAGGGGATCACGGGTTGGATTCTCTTATGCATTGCATGTATCAGGTGTCCATGATAAGATGCTTATGATTAGTAAGTAGCCATCAGTTAGTTTATGGTATGCCAGACTTGGACATATGTCTACTGTAGGTATGGAAGCCCTTACAACACTAAGATATATTCCTGTTATGGATGTCTCTCAAATTTTATGTCATGATTGTGATGATGGTCAGCAGTCAGGATCCTCTTTTATGAGGAAGACAGTCAGTGAGAGGTATGTTGAGCCATTGCAGTTGGTTCATAGTGCAGTTTGTGGGCCTATGCCTACTGTTTCACTAGGTGGCGCCTCTTATTTTGTGACATTTATTGATGCTGCTACAAAGTACATATGAGTATATCCAATTCGGTAGAAGCATGATGTATATGATACATTTCAGCACTTCTTGGGTAATGCTGAAAATCAGTCAGGAAAGAAGCTATTGAGCTTGATGACTGATGGTGATGCAGAGTTTACCTCTTCTAGATTTCAGCAACTATGTGATACACTTGGTATCAAGAGGGTGTTGACCACTCCTCATCTTTCAGCTCACGATGCCTTGGCAGAAGGCATAAATTGGATTCTATTGGACAAGATTGGTAGCATGCTACGATATGCAGGTCTAACCGAATGCTATTGGGCTGAGGCATGTAAGATAGCTACATACTTGCTTAACAGGTCACCCAGGAGATCTTTGAATGGTAGAGTGCCATTTGACTTCTTGACAGGCAGGGCACCATGTTATGAGCATTTACGTGTGTTTGGCTGCGAGGCTTATGCTCATGGTTCCCGATCGAGGAGGTGTATCTTCCTTGGATACAGTGAGTCTAGTAGGGACTACAGGTTATGGGATTCTTCAACTAGAGAGTTGATACTCAGCCATAATGTCTATTTCAGAGAGGATGCTATGTTTAGACAACCTAGGACTGTGGATAGCAGGAGAGTGGTGTTCCAGGAGGGTGTAATGCACTGATACCTCTGAATTCTTTGCAGGGGCAGCCCATATCCCTTGGAGTGGGAGGTTTTTTCCACACAGTGAGCAGGTTATAAAGTTGAGGCAGCCACGATTACTTCCTGATTTTGGTCAGAGACGGTCAGATGTCTCTAGTATTCCATAGGTTTATACTCCTATGGAGATTGTTGATGCATCTTCTATGGACAGTTACAATTTACTCCCAAGGTGCAGAGTGCCTCTTGCAGATGAGGATGAGGCTATGCATGGTGAGGAGGATACCTTGGCTAATGATGCCCAGTATGATCCATTGGCTAGTTATGCCAGGACAGATGTGGTTTCTATAGTTATTGACTCGGGTCATATTGTGCATGGGTAGGAATCATTGATATGTTTGCTTCGTAAGTGCCTCCATGGCCAGAAGCAATCCCCTCGAGCTTGGCTTCATAGGTTTGATACCATTATGAGAGCTCAGGATGTGATGCATAGTGAGACAGGTTATGGTCTCAATATTTAGGAGGTTGCTAGCCTTCTGAGGTTACTTGCCATATGGTTCCTTATGGACTGGGATGCTTTGCATTGGGAGCTGCATGGTCTTGATGATGTTTGTTAGATACTTGGTCGTTTCAATATGGAGAGGGAAGTTACTGAGTACTCCACTGCCTATATTAGCTTCATACTTGAAACACTGCAGGTTCGACGATCACAGATCAGTTGAGTAGCAAGTTATGGTTGATATGGCAACCATTGTACTTCATGCATCCATGACTGTGTTGAGACTTGGTTCTCACATGTTTGCCATTGGGGCTACACTTCTGGTTCTTTCTTCCGTTGCAATGGGAGTTGGTAGCATGATTATGGCAGATTTTGGCAGTAGGGAAGCGATTGTGGACATCAAGTCCTTATGCTTCCAGGAGCAGCATGCAGGTGATGCAGGTTAGGTAGACCAACAGAGGTCTATTGTAGGGCATGTGCTTATGGTCACAGGTGGTACAGAGACATTTTCTTTGCACAGTGACAGTTCAGGTGCTATGGACTTAGCACAGGAGCACGTGGTGGTGAGAGTTCACTCTCCCAGTGAGATCTGGCATGAGATCTTGGTTGACAGGCATCTACAGCTTGTCATTTTCTATCCTGCAAACCTGATGTCTGCTAGCAGCTTATCCTCTATGCACTTTGCACATTGTAAAGTGCCAATGGGCATAGGATGATAGTTTGGTCATCTTGTTTTTCAGCCTATGGCTGATTGTATTATATGTGTACTATACTCCCTGAAAGACAAACTGCCTTTAAGTGGGAGGTTGTTGGGGTAAAGGGCAGTGTGCCCACCCACTTGTACAGTGCCCGTGTATACTCATATATATATGATAGAGGAATAAGCTGGAGTATCTTTTGCTCCACCACTTTTGGTGTCTCCTCTTATCCCTTCCTGAGTGCTCCCTCTTCCCCCACACGAGACAATAAGCTCCTTTCACCTTTTATTCACTTGTTCTTAGTTTCATTCATTTTTGTTAATGTCTTACTATTTTAGTGTGTGTTTCTTTGACTTTGTAGGTATTAGAGTGAGGATTTCAGATGGCAACCAAAAACTTTGGTCGTGCCACTAGGAAATGATCTGCCACTCTACCTGGCAAAGATGTGGATATACAAAGTATCTCTTTGCCACGAAGACCTACCTCACTAATCTCATATGTAGAAGTTTCCAATACTGTGAATGTGGATGGTAGCTGGAAAAGGATAGCTGTGGCGAAAGAAGATTGGGTTCTAATGCAACCCAACAAGTGGAGAAAGCAACAATCAACTAACACTTTTTTGGCTTCTTGGAAGGGTAGAGTGAAAGATTTTAGAGTAAAAAAGGAAGGCACAAGATGCGTCAGAAAGGTTTGGATACAACATGTCTACATGCATCGACAACTTGTATTACGAGATCATCCTACTTATCTTCCACACCATAGACCCAATTGTAAGTGTATTTGTGTAATGAAATACTTGAAATGAAATATATATTTCTTTCCATGACAGACAATCTCTTTGTTTTAGTTCAGATATATATCCCTCATCATACAAAGAGTGGCAACCAATGGAGTGCATACTTGGATTCTTTGATGCTTTACATGGTGCTATTGGGGAGCTACAGTACAAAGGTAGAAAATCAACAACGCTGGCTGAATCGGGAATATTTTTTATGATCACTTTTATCAATTGATGGACAATGCTCACTCACACAGTTTATTAAAAAAGCAAGATCTCCTGGTGTGGAATATAGTTAATTGGCCAGTCCCTAATGGCAGCATCACAGAATCCTATAGAGCTAAACTATTTTTGGAAGTACATCATTCCCTGAAACCAAATATTGCTACTAGGATAGTTAAAATCAACGTTTTCATGCCACTTACAGTTTTTGTAAAACCTTTTCAAGATTATCTAGTTAAAGTTTGTAAGACAATGTTGACTTTCAGAGCAAAAGGGTATGATGAAGTTCTAATTCCAAAATTTTTGGATAATGGTTGCAATAGAATGGTGGCCAACAATGTGTATTATGAGGTTGCTCATAACTCCATCAACATTAAGTACATGATTGCCTCGCAAAACTTTAAATGTAGCAGGATGATAGGCACAAAACTTGTGGCAATGGACCACAAGACGAGAGGTCATCAGGTCCAATAATTGAAATCAATGTTATTGAGAATGACATCCTTCTAACATCCATCTCACTGGGACAATGCTACACTCTCTATCAGTTACGCAATTACATTATTATGGAGAATGAGAACAATATCTGTAAAGAATTTTCATTCATTTTGAACAACAGGAAAGTAAGTTGGTTTCCACCCTGTGTTTCTCCTAATTTGATTCTCTTTACATTTGCATTATACATTTACATATTGCTAAACATTTATAATTGCAGATACTTCAAAGGAGCAAAAGCAAAAATCAATGCAAGGACATTGTAAATAGAACAATTCAGATAATACAAAGCTATTGACTCTAGGTATTACATGCAACCAAAAAAAGAGAGTTGACATTTGATGTATTAATACAAAATGATTACAAGTATCATCTATTTTTCTATTATTGCTCTGAATCTCTCTCTTGACTTTTTTGCAGTGGAGACTTCTTAGAGAATCTTCCACAAACTGCTCAGGTTGCTGCTACTATGGATCCTACTGTTGTGGATCCTGTTGCTGTACATCTTGTTGTGGATCTTGCCGCAGTACATCATACTATGGATCCTACTGCTACACATCCTCCATCAGTACTGCCTCCTCATGCATCGACTCCTCCTGTTGCTTTGGTGTCCTTGCCTCCTTGTCCATGGGCTCGGGCTTCCTCATGTCACTTTGATGTCCCTGCCTCCTTGTGCATCGGCTCGAGCTTTTGGAAAAGATTAAACAGCTCATCAATACTGACACCTTCTATAATATCTTCTAGATCGCTAGTGCCTAGGACATTCTAAGCCTCTTGTTCAACTTGGAGATCCTCATCACCTTTTGAGCCCTCTCCTATATGGACTAGTTGGTCTGGTGCTAGACAAGGGGAAGAGTGCAGCTTCAAAATTGTTTTTGCTCTGAAATTATGTACATATTCAGTGCCAAAACTATCCTCTTTCATCTGCAATAAAAACAAAGAATGTTTTTAATATTTTTTGTATCAATGCATTGAATTTAGAGCTTCTCAAATATATGCAATGAAAGTACTCACAAATTCAGGCTATTTCTCAGAAAAGTATGTGTCCATCATATATTTTGCACTTATGAGAGTCCTCCATCCATAGGAGAAAGGATCCTCTTGTTGTGGTGTCTGTTTTATCAAAATAGCAAGCTAAGATGTATATTGGACTATGAAGAGTGCAAAAATAAGAGGAAGATAAAGATAAGTAACAATGATTATTGTACCTGCTCTTTTGAGACAACTGCAATGGGAATGACGGGCAACAAATTATAAAATTCATACTTCTCTGCAAGTAAATGCGATATGGCTGACTTTCCAAGAGAAAACCTAAAAATCGCGTTTTAAGGCAAAAGTATAGGCAATAACTGACTTACAATTCTAAATCCTGGTGGGTACCCTTTAAGGAGTTGAATGTATAGCATAGCTTTTGCTGTACATCTATATGTACCAAACTCCAATGATTGCTACAAGAGAAACAAATAACATGAGGGGATCAGACCAAGAGGGTGTAAATTTAATTTAAACAATCAGGATTTTGTCAATAAAGGGTATTAGTGGAAAAGGTCAGGGAACATACTATGAAAAATATGGGAGGAGAATCATATCAACCACATCCAAATTACAAAAATGAAACCACTTGGAAATGCTTTTGGTTGATGTCTTGTTATCTTTTAGCTTGAAAGATATAGCTGGATCAACTATATACACAGAGTGATGAAGGCTCTGGTGGATCTGACTCTTCAAAAAACTACAAAAACTAACTTCACTTAGCTTATGAAAAAGTGAATACTACAAAGACATAAACACAATTGACATAGAAAGATATACTTACTATAGAGCTGCAAGCATGATTGTGCAAGTGACATGTTTTTCTTTCTATGCTAAAGCCATGATGCAGTCTTCTGTCAAGTCCTAGGTTAGGTCATCATTCACAGTTTGGATAGCTACTCTAATCCTTGGTCCAAGTTGTAGGACCTTCTGCTGAATTTGCACCATCCTCACTAATGTTTGGGATTGCAAGATAGACACTGTTTCTTTGACTCTTTCCCTGAGGGACTCTTCATAGGCAACCTTGCCTCTGGTGTGAAGTTGGTGAAACACCTCTATGACCTTGACTCCATCATCTTTAGGTTTCCTAGCTGGAGGTATCAACAAGATATCTCTCATTTTGAGATCATCCCAATCCTCTGCATTAAGGATCTTGTCATATCTATACCTGACCTTGACAAGTGTTTATATGTCTTTCTTCATGATAGTGACCCTATGTGCATGTGCTGCTACCATCATGGTGTCCATGAAAAACTCTATGAGCCACTCTTTAGTAGCTTCTTGGAGAGCAAGTAGTGCAATCCTTTGCCATCTAAAGTCCACATGCCAGTTCATGCATATTGCCCTGACAAGCCTCTGGAATGGTGCCATGGTTTTTGGCAAATGTTTTTGACATACCTCAGGAACACCTAGCATGCAAAAACTTTTCTAAAAAATGCGATATGGAGGAGAAAAACAAAGAACAAGCTCAAATCGTATTTTTGAGCAAATTTATTGAAGCCTACTCTAATCAATAAGTTTGAACTCTACAATCCTCCTGAACCCTACAATGTAGATAAGATGTGCTCAAACTGTTTGACAGTTTTGAAGACTACCACAAGGGAATATGCACTATACACAAGGGCAATTGCAGGATACTTGAAGAGGCACTTGCATTTGCCATGTATGTACACTATGCTGATGGATCAGTTGAGGACCCAAAGGATAGCGATGAGGAAGAAGAAATAGAGGAAAAGTCAGACCTACCAGAAGTGGAAGAGAAGATCAACCCAACAGAGGAGGAGCTTTCAGTTGCAGCATTGGACCTAGTGGCCTTAAAAAATGAGACCCTAAGAGATGCTATCATAGTGGATGACATTGAGGCTGAGAGCTCCGACCTCACTGTGCCCATTCTTCCCTCATTCAATATTGAGGGAAAAGAGTATGTCTTGTTGTATGACGTACAGTGCCTATTTAATTTGACAGAAGATTATGCAATTGCCTTATTGCACAATCTTATAGGGTTGATAAGGAAGTAAGGATTGAGGACGATCCTTTGTTAGAGCTAGAGGACAAATTTGATGCTTCGGAAGCATTGTCCATCTGTTTTGAGCAAGCCAAAATGTATGAAGAGGTGGATGAGACAATCCTCCAGGAAATCCAAGCATGAACCAGCAAGCTTGGATATAGGTGATAGCTCCGAGGGGAAGGAGGAGATGGGTATCTCCTTGTTTAATGATGATATACTAGAGAAACATGAGAATATTGAGGTAAGGAACCTACCTTTCTTGCATTTGGAGTTTAGATATGCAATTTGATGGTTTGTTTTAAATCTAAGTGTGTTTTGCATATGGCAATTGTTTGTTGAAGATGACACATTCCTTCTCAGGGTGGCTGGAAGTAGAATTCCTAGGCTTGGTAAACTATCAATCCTTTCTCATTATATTGAAAACCTATATGTTGTGAAGATACTGATTTTTAGCAAATTGCTTAGCAGCGATGGAGTTGATCTTACTTATTTTTTCAGGTGTTTGTCAAAAGTTTTGGATGGTCATCCTATATCGTGGCAAACAGATAAGATCATATTGATAGAGAAGCAGTCTGCTTTAGTTATTTTTGGGTGTTATGCTGGAAAGCAGGGCTCAAGAGATGGCTACTTTTTGACATATACTGCCTGGGCACTAGCTTGTGGTGTAAAGGATCCCCTCTCCTTGGAAGCTTATGGAAAGCATAAGCTCATTAGGAATTGAGAACCTTCTTTGGTGGCCCTTCCCGACAAATTAGTTAAAGAGAAAACTGTGACCACAACAACTCTTGCACAAGATGAGAAAAGTTCAGTTGCTCCTCAGCTCAAGAAAAAAAGGTCTCCAATCAAAGTCACAAGAAAGATTCCAAGCAAAGTTGGCAAACCATTGGAAGGATAGCCTGTATGGCATTGTATATTTTACAAGATAGAAGTAAGGTTGAATTGTGAGAACACTATCATTTTAGAATGTCTTAGATATGTTTATGTGTATTTGTGACAAAAACAATGTACATTTTGAAATAGAGATATATGTAGTACATTTCAAATATTTCAATGGTTGCATACAATGACTTCTTATGAATGAAAGATCCAAGTCTTGGTCATTGCAAAAAAAAATTTTGTTACATTTGATGACACCAATTGATGAACAAGATTTAGCACTTAGCTTCTATCTACCCATTTGTGGTTTACAAATATCTTTGAGTGTCTCCACTGAGCATGTCTTTGTGTTGCATTTGAGTTCTCCAAAATCTGCCTCCTTCTTTCCTTTTGAGCCAACATGATAGCTAGCTTAACCTGTGATGTGTTAACTTTCTTCTTGGCTTGAAGTCTTTGTAGTATTCCTCGATAGAACCACTAGAAGACTTCTTTTAAACTATTGGCTTTCTGTTTTCCTCGAAAATGTTGTGTATGTCTAAAGAATGCATTTTGTGCCATGCAATGTGATTTCCCAATTCCTTATGTGGACCAAATTGCAGGGCATCTGTATTTTTTTACAAAGAAAGGAAGGTGATTGTAGATTATATGTTGTTTTGATACATAGGCAAGTGGGCATTAGAATATATAAAACTAAGATTGTTTGCTTTAAAAAAAAACATGCATAGAAATAGGATATTGTTCTTACCATGTAATGAGTGATGTTATATGTTGTCCAAGCCTCTTTTATTGCCTTTCCAAAACTCTTTACCGCTTCTTCAAATGCTTGTTGATCATTTTTGCTAAAGGTGGCTTGGTCTCACAAAAAACAAAAAGTTTATCTAAGCATTTCCACACTTCTGTCTTGACATCTCTTGCCAATCCATCTGCCTGATGATCTTTGACAGCATTGTGTACTTTTCTCCATAAGTCATACTTTATCCTTGATACGTATGTTGTTTTATTGCGATTTATTTTTCTTTTCTCTGGATGAGACATAAATCTTCTAACCTTTACTCCACCAATAGATGGCTTGATAGGAACATCTTTTCCATTTGTAGATTTTTTAACATCCTTTGTAATATGTACATCTCCTCCATGGAGACCAATTTTTGATAGCACTGCTTCTAATGATTGTAGTGCCTCTTTTCTTCTGCCCTCAGGGCGAAGTTTCCATGCAAATCCAATATATAGGAAAACAAGTTTCTCAATGATCCTACATAATAATGCATGCAATGTACAAATGTGAACATTGCATAATGGTATCTCAAGAACTGCTTTGAAATTTTTATCTACTTTCTCTTTGTTGGGTGCTCCTTTCCACCATTTAGAATCTAGGACATGCGCTGGTTTGTTGCAGTACAAGCAAGGAGATTTTGAGTTACCCCCTTTGCTTATATTAAACATACACTTCAGTGTCTTCAGGTCACTTGCCATATGCCATTCAATTTGAAAATCACCCTTTCCTAGAACATGAAGATGGCATCCTTAGACTTGACTCTTGATAATTGATGGTATATCTATGTTTGATGAAATACCCAATAAAGTACTGCATGGTCCTCAATCTTCACCTGTAATTTAAAACCATAGGTTTGCAAGATATAGGATTTAAAATTTATTACATTTCGAGCAAAGACTAATTTGGAAGGCGATAGTTTACATACCTTAAATGTGCCCAACCACCATACGTGCTTTTTCGATTGGACACTAAAGTACTTTGAGTTGAACTTTGTGATCGATTAATCAAGTGTTCGATTCATCAAAGTGATAGAAACTCGCTCTATCTTTTTTTCCTTGACAATTTCACACTCATCGAGCTTCATAACAAATTTCAAAACTCCTCAATCGTAAGTCTTTGCAATTGTTCAAGATCTAGACAAATATTATTCCAAGCATTATATGTAGTGCTTCCCTTTTCACTTTCATATACACTTTCGATATGAAAGTACTGTCCAATAAACTTATCAATTTCTTGGTTGAGATGACCTCGTTCCTTCCACACTTGTGCTGGTGTTGGTAACAACACACGTTTTATCCGTTGATCTTTTAATGTTGATGACACAACTCTAAATATTGAAGCATATCCCTTCTTGCTCACTCTGCTAACATCAAGAGCCTCTTGAATTTCGTGACATTAGCTTTACTTTCCGATACAAAGTCTTCAAGAACTTCATGTTTTACCTTCTTAAACTTTTTTTCCTCCATCATGTTCTTTGCAACAACAGTGGAGACTAAACCCTTCATTTGTTTGACCAGAATTAAATTAGGATCAATGTTTTCTTTCTCAAGTCCTAAAATTTCCCTGCAACAAGTACACTTTGCAATATTACAGATTTTCTTGCAAGACAAACACACATACAAATACAATGGCTAAACAAGATGTACTCTTACCTTGCTTTCTGTACTCTGTGCTTACATCCTCCAGTGCCAGCTTTCAACTCCACAATGTTTTGAATTCTCTTGCTTTGTTGTCTCTCTCCAAGAACCGCCATTCTCTTCATTCTTACTCTCCTTAGCTCATTCTTTGTCTTTGAATGCTCTTCGATTTCCCTTTGGAGCTGCTCTTTCAAGTCTGAATGTATTGACATTTCTTGGTCCTTCTCCATTCTTTCTCGAGATAGACAATGTCTTGTACATTTCCACAGTTGAATGTTGAGTTGAAATGTATCCATACACTCCATTGTTCCTGTCACCCACAAACCTCAATAGCGTTGTCGGATTAGAAAATGGAGGGCTCGAATTTCTCAATGGAATTTTGAGTAAATCTGTTCGTCGCACCATAAGTCGATATGTTGGGAGTCTGCTCTTCTCATGTTTTCCTTTTGCTCAGCATTCACAAGTAGAACCTTTCCTCTTTTCTGTAGTGGCACATATTTTTCTTCTAAATCAATGTGCAAATGGTGTAGTCGCTTCTTTTGAGGTTCTTCTTCAATAGCATGGTTGCACGCAACCTTTTCGTGAGGGTTGGTTCTTCATCTTGTCTACTTTTTATAAAACTCATCTAATGTTTTGCGGTAACCATTCAAATATTTGGAAAAAAATGGATTACTGATAGCGTGATGGGTTCTTTATGAGAGGCCGCTGTCGAAAAAGATGCGAAATCTATATGGATAGTTTAATGCAGTGTCTTCTCAATTATTTGAAAGGACTTTTTTATTCCTCTCTGTACTGACACACCTGTGGTCCTAAACTGATAGATATCTGTATTTTATTGCTTTTTCCACATATTAGAAGAGAGAGAAAAGAGAAAATAGTGAATTTCTTACAGGGCCCCAAAATGAGCTCCCTTTTTTCCTAATGGACCAAGTTAACTTAAGTTGGGAAGACAAGTGTCATCCCTTGTTATCGGGGTCACAATAAATCAGAAGCTTATACATAAACTTAACCAACACAATGTAAAAAACTAAGTGAAAAAGATGGGTTTGTTCAAGTGTGGATTAGGTTGAGTGCATTAGGTAAAAGGTTAAGTTGAGTGGTTAGGTGTGGAACAATCTAGGGAAAAACAAATTTAATTCTAAACAACGAAAAAATGGAGGGTCAGAAAAATTACTTGGGGGAATTAATAAAGGGAAAAAATTAAATGGGGATATGTAAAGGGGAGAACAAGGTGAACAAAGTTAAGAGGGGGCTTCTTTTAAGGTAGTTAGAGAGAAGAGGTGGGGGAAGAGATTGGAAGGAAATAGTTTAAAGAGTAGAGAAGTAGTGGGCAGGGGGGTTTTGTTTGGGATAAGAGAAATAGATAGCTCAGGAGGAAATAGGTATAGAGGTTACATACAGAAAAAAGAGGGAATTTGTAGAAAACTAAGGGTGAGGAGTGAGAGAATTTGAAGTATAGGCATAAGCTTAGAAATATATTTAGGATTAGAAGTAGGTGGATGATTAATGAATATAAAGAAATAAGAGGATGGGGGGGGGGGGGGGGAGAAATTTGAAGCAAAATAGGGGGAGAGGGGGTGTGACAAAACATGTGTGACTCAGGATCGATGGAACGCTCTAAGGTGGATGGAACCTATGTGTAAACATGATGAATAGAGTGCTCATGACCTCAAGTCAATTAGGTTCCAAGATAAATTAGCTTGGACTCATAAACAGAATCTTGAGTGAGTGTGCATTTCTCTCTCTTGTACTCAACAATACATGATAGGCCTCTTATAAAGAGAGTGCTCTTTGAATAGTCAACACTTGTGGGATCCTCTGATCCACATCTCTCCTTGTGGATATCCTCAATCCACATCTCCACATCTTGTAGTCCACATCTTAGGGTGGCTACTTTGATTCTTTCCTTAGCACATACCTTAGCCTCTAATTATGTGCTCATGGCACCATCTCAACACCTCCCCTTGGTACCATGATCCTTTGGCTACTGCAAGGTGGTCAGATGTGAGTTACATTCCATCACCTCCCCTTAGTGCATGCATTGCTACTTAAGGTGGTCAAGTGTGGCTTTGACATGTCAATACCTCCCCTCGGTGCTTTCATAGCTACTCTCAGGTGGTTAGGCTTGATTTACAAAATATAGGCAAGGTTGGCAAGGATGTTGCTTTTCAATGCTTCATGTCAATGGCGTTCGCTTCTTCACTTGACGTAGCTTGATGCATGATGCTTTGTTCTTCCATGTGCCTCAATGCTCTATGTGTGGATGCCATGTTCCGTGCTATGGTCATCTCATGCACTTGTGCTTTCAGCATGCTTATGAGAACGATGTGTGCATTCATGCTTTGATTTGTCATTTGTTGCAAAGGTCTTACCAATTGATTTCTTTCAATATTGGCAGTTTCTAATTGCATACAATGATTCTAACTTCACAGATGCATAGAGCTTGAAAAGGTGATCACTTTTCCTTTTTGGAGCGCATGCAAATTCTTCCTGGATTGGAAGTTTCGGCTTGTCGAAGTTTTGATTGAGAAATGGACCTTGATGATATAGCACATGGATTCACATGTAGAATTCAAACTATGCTTAACAAGAGGCTGTGTGCTTGGAAGGCACTTAACTAATATTACCCTAACCATGGTTATTGTTGGTGAGTTAACTTAATCATGGTTTCTTTTGGGTTGCTTGACCATTGAGCAAGGTTGAACTAACCTTAGTGACTACAAACTCAACCAAGGGTATTCTGACTAATCTTGGTTAGTTATCATCTTGCCACATGTCATTTTTTTCTGTACCTTGGAGAACTTTGGATTTCTAAGGTAGAAGAGATCATGGGCGAGACCGATGCAGAGAAGATCATTTGGAGGAGCCCGTTCACTGGGTATGGAGGCAGCTTCGCCCCTTCGTTTCTCCTCACCATCGACACTCTCCCTTCTTCTCTGTAACCCCATGCCCTCATCTCGGTCTTCTCCCTTGCCTGGCACGTCGCATAGCCATATGGTGGCTCGAGCTACTGCCCACATGGGTTATCGAGATTCTAAATCAATGGCAGCAGATTGCCTCACGCATGAGCTGCAGAGAACTTGCAGCGACGATTGCAAAGGAGGACAATTTGTGGGAGCATGCAGGAGATGGAGGTATTAAGGTCGATGGAAGAGCGCTGAGCCTAGAGAGCTGGTGCTAGCTGATAGTGAAGCCTTTGAAGGACATAGGTAGTTCAGCGAGAGGCACTGTGGTTAGTCGACGATCACCTGCTGCATTGCCCAATGCACCGTCAAGGATTACTTTAGAGCACCAACATGGCCAAATGCACCAAGCTTATTGATATCACGAAGTCCACCAAGAGCATGACCAAAACAGTCAATGATTCTGCTGCTGCCTATACTCCAACGAGTACCTGAACTGTAAGGTGAAAATCTCAGTTGATCCTCGCGTGTCAAGACTGAGTTGGACCTTGTCATTGAAGGAGCCGTCGGTGCTAGGAGCCCTTAGAGGTGCTAGTTATAGATAGGAGCTTGCATGGCTGAGAGCTTGTTGCTGCTAGAGAGGTAATGGCATCCATGTCATCATTGACCAAGTCAAAGCTACCACATCATCAGTGCCACATGGACTATCCACCTCTGCAATCCCTTATCAGGCATAGTGGCCCCTTCTGTAGCACACTTGGTACCTTGCATGTGCACTTTCCTACCACATCGGCAGACTGCTTCGCTAGCACATCTCTTGGTAGGTACACCCCTACATGTGACCCCCTGAGTGCCACATCATCACTAAGCACATTTCAACCTTTTTGCCCCTCCACCTAGATCAAGCTGTATCTCTTGATCTAGGAAGAATTTGAGGGCGCTCCAAAAAGGAAAATCGCTCAATTTTTCATGCTCTACATCCTTGTTACATCACACACACATTTTGATGCAAGTATCACTCACTTTTGAGCCTCACCGACAAATCCACTTCCTACATGCACATCAGCCTCTACATCGACGCATCTCACCCAACACATAAAAAGAACCAAAGAAAAAGAAATTATTTGCTGTTCTTTCATCGATCAATGATGGTTGGTCTAGATCTAGATCAAAGTAGACCAGATTGCCATAGTAGAGATGATTTGAATTTCTCCAAGTTGCCAATCTAAGCCATGCCCAAAATTCCCGACTAGTTCCTACTCAAAGTCAGTCCCTACGCTCACATGCGGTTTCACATCATCACATTACCTGAAACCTGACATTCATCAGTTCAGTGAGCAGACTTCAGAGTGTTCAGAGGCATTAACCGATTGTTCACTGGGCAAATAGCACATGATTTGATTTCACACACACATGCCATCATTGTAAATGCTATTATGCTATTTTCGGGTAGTTGTGCACATCATTTTGAGCTTGTAAAGCCTCTTGGCTATTTTTGCCATCATTTGCCACAAGCCTTGTAATTCAAATTGGATTATATATTGCAGTTCTACCTTCACTGACAGTTCAAATTTCATTGCCACAGTCAGTATTTTGTAGTTGAATCAGACAATGATTTCATAGACTGTTTGAGTTCATTTCTTGCACCATGTCTACGACTAGCAACCCCAATTTGGAGGCATCTGCTAAGCTAGACAACTCCAATTATGGCACTTGGAAATATCGAATGGAGACCATTCTTGTACTTCTGGACAAATGGGAGAATGTCAATGGATCTACACCTAGACCATTGGACGATCCAGCCAGTAGTAGCTCTACTCCACCTGTTGTCATAGCACCAGCAATGGGATGTACAGTAGGATCTCCAACTACACAAATAGTTTTTGCACCTGTAGCAGATCCTGCCATTGCCTGAGCACAGGTAGAATGGGACAAGAAAGACAAGTATGCATATTATCTGATCAAGCAGATGTGTGCAAGATGTCATGCTAGGACAGCTCAACACTGTCAAGACATTGAAAGAAGCATGGGATATGTTTGTAGCTCTCTATGAGTCCAAGAACACTTCCTGGATTCTCACATTGAGAAACCAAATCAACCAAAGTTTCTGCAACAAGAGTGAAACTGGTCACGCTTACTCAAAGATTACAACAATCAACTCGCAGCAGCAGAAGAGACCATGAATCCAACAGAAATGATTCAAGTCATCTTGAATGGATTAGGAAAGGGATATGAGAACCTAGTTTAGAGTACCTCCATTCAACGGCAAATTCCGAAACTGGAAGAACTTTAGTTAGTTTTACTTAGTGGTGAACTCAGGACTCAGGCCATTCATGCACGCAAAGGTCACTCCAATGATCAACATTCATAGTTTCATATAAAATCAGAGGTAGAGGCAGAGGCGAAGGTAGAGGTAGATCATTCCAGCAAAGTGGTCAGCAACAAAATTAGCATCAAAGTCAGAATCGACATCGGCATCAACATCATCCTCAGCAACATTAGAATCAACAAAGAGAAAATCATTCCAACCGAGAAAGATTCCAAGGACGAGGGAATGCATCCACCAACATGTCAAACATTCAGTGCAACTACTATCATAAGTTGAGACACTATGAAAGAGATTGCTGCAAGAAGCAGTATGACCAAGGCATGGTCAATCCAGTAGTAATCAAGGAAATTTTTGCAGAAGAGGAAATTATCGTGGTGGACATTCTAGTCACAGTCATTATGCAAATGAACATGGGAATATGTTCCTTGCAAACGAGGAAATGCAAAAGATTGATACAATGTATCTAGACACTGATTGCAATTCAAAAGAGGAATTTAGCTATCAAGTCGACCAAGCAGACTAAGATCCTTGGTTTTATCGATAACAGTGCATCGTCTCATATGATAAAGCATCAGGAATGGTTCACAGAGATGAAACCATTAGAAGGTCAGAAGAATATCATCTACACGGTAGATAATACACCGAATCCAATTCAAAGGACCGGCATTATCCCTATGAAAAAATTCGCTGGTACGAAAGGATTGGTGAAAGATGTACTCTATGTTTCGAAGCTCAGTAAGAACCTCTTGACAGAAGTCCTTATGATGTAGGGATTGATTTCCTTTGATGTAGGAGAGGTGCCTATGATCTAGGCCACCCTCTCTCCCATTCTATAAAAGAGAGGAAACAAATGTTGTGGTACAGAAAGTTTGGACCTTTTAAAGTCCAAACATCTTTGAACTTTTGTCATCACTTGGTCATGTAGTCAATTTTGAGGTTCTACCCATTTGGGGGGGGTCCATCCCATTTTGTAAACCTTGACCCTTGGGCACCTTTCTTAGCATGAGATCCTAGCCATAGATTTATCCTTGACCACCATGAGATGGCATGTGAAACTATATGACTATGTATCCTTGACATAGCAACAGGCAAACCCTTGAGGGGGGATATGTTGGGAATTGTGTGATCAAGGGCTTGCTTTATGATCATGTGTGCATGCATGCGCGCACGCGCGTGTGTGTGTAGCACACTAAATGCTATGGTGTGTCCAGACCATGACATAAGTGATGATGTAATGCAAAGGCCCCTACATGGGGAGGTGCCTTAGACTTAGGAGTCCCTATAATGTAGGGACTTATTTCTTTTGATGTAGGAGAGGTGCCTATGATCTAGGCCATCCTCTCTCCCATTCTATAAAAGAGAGGACTTCCTCTCAAATCAATGGAACATTTTATGCTTTGGTTCCCACACTCTCTTCCATGATGTCCATCTTCTCTCCCACTGCCCAATAAGAAAAAGAGTAATCATGGGGGTGAGGGGGTGGTAAGGTTAGTGATGGGTTAGTTTGGGAGAGGTGTAGCTATGTGGGGCTAGTTAGGGAATATGGTGAATAGAGGAGAGAGATAAAGATATAGAGAGAGACATAGGGGTTAGTTTAGGAGAGGTGTAGTTATGTGGGGCTGGTTAGGGAATATGGTGAATAGAGGAGAGAGATAAAGACATAGAGAGACAGACAACAGACAAAGAGAGAGAGAGAGAGAGAGAGAGAGAGAGAGAGAGGGGGGGGGGGGGGTAAAGGGGGAGAGTGTATAGATAGAGAGAAACAGAGGTGGGTAAAAAGAGAGAATAGATGGAATAGGGGATAGAGAGAGAGAATAGGGAGTGAGAGGGGTTTGATAGATAACAGAGAGAAGGAGGGAGAGGGGGAATAGAGAGAGACTAAGAGGGCATTTATATATATATATATATAGACACACAGAGAGAGAGAGAGAGGGGGGGGGGGAAGTGGGGGAGAAAGGTTGAGTAATAAGGTGGCTAGAGAGAAAGGGGGAGAGAGGAAACTGAGGGGGGGGGCAAGGAAGTCACAAGGGAGGGGGAGTGATAATGAGAGTGGAGTTATGGTGCTAGAACAATGGAAATAAAAGGCAAGGAGAGTAAGAATAGAATCAAGGTGTGTGTGTGTGTGAGAGAGAGAGAGAGAGAGAGAGAGAGAGAGAGAATAGAATTAAGGTAAGAGAGTAAGGGGGAGAAGAATAGAATTAAGATAAGGAAAGGGAAGGAGAGAGAGAGAGAGAGAGAGAGAGAGAGAGAGAGAGAGAGAGAGAATAGAATTAAGGTAAGAGAGTAAGGGGGAGAAGAATAGAATTAAGATAAGGAAAGGGAAGGGGAGAGAGAGAGAGAGAGAGAGAGAGAGAGAGAGAGAGAGAGAGAGAATAGAATTAAGATAAGGAAAGGGAAGGAAAGGGGGGGGAGAGAGAGAGAGAGAGAGAGAGAGAGAGAGAGAGAGAGAGAGAGAGAGCTAGTTGTGCATTAAGATCAGATGAAAAGAGCCACCTAGATTCTTGAGGATATGTTTAAAGAATATTTTTTAGAAGACAGTACATGAACCCCCCCTTCATCTCCACCACCCCTTCCTCCTCCTCCCTCCTGCTTCTTCCTCCTTCTCCTCCTCCTCCCTCCTCCTCCTCCTCCTCCTCCTCCTCCTCCCTCATCTTTCTTCTTTCCCCCATGCTCTTACACCTTCTTTCTCTCCCACTCCTATGCTCCCCCTAAACCCTTAGTTCCTCAACCCTTGATCTCCATGATCTACAAGGGAGATGAGTTCTCCACCATGTACTCTACTCTAAATCTTGGAACCTCTTCTAAACTCTGGAACCTCCTTCTAAATCTTGGACCTCCTTCTAAACCTTGGAACTCCTTCTAAACCTTGGAACTCCTTCTAACCCTTAATCTCCATGATCTACAAGGGAGATGAGTTCTCCACCATGTACTCTACTCTAAATCTTGGAACCTCTTCTAAACTCTGGAACCTCCTTCTAAACCTTGGAACTCCTTCTAAACCTTGGAACTCCTTCTAACCCTGGAATCTCTTCTAAACCTTAAAACCTCCTCCTAACCCTTAAACTCCTTCTAAACCCTGCAACCCCCAATGAAGACGAAAGCCTTCATTACCTTAACCATGATGATACATGTTTCTTTTACACATGCATGCACTATGCTTGCTTACCACACTTAAGCCTACGTCTCTCACCAAAACATGACTCGAGGTCCTAAGCTACACATATACTACAAACGACAATCCTGATATATCTGTAGGTAACAAAAAGCCTTGGAGCCCTGCATACTGAAAATACCCGCTCTTCCCACGGAAGCCGTGGGAAAGAGCCAACAATAGATCATGATGTATATTTGTCCTATATGGAGATTTTCTCTTGATGTAATCTTTTAGCTTACCAGTTTTTATGGGATAGCTATCTGGTAATATAAAACCTTCAAAGTTTTCACTATAAAAAAAAAGTGTGCAATTTTTTACTTGGCTGCCTCATGACTTTTGCTCTGAGGCTTTACTTGTAAATTTTTTCTTTGTACTTATTGGTGGGTTTTTACCTCTTTTTCGGGTTTCCCACACAGAAATAAAAGATTTCACTAAAAAAAAAAGTGTGTGTGTGTGTGTGCATGCCAATAAACCAGCAAATGCAGCTCAGGATAAGGGGAAAGCTCCAGCTGCATCAAATGCTATTGTTTCTACATTGATGCCTTCAACTTCTCAATCGAAAGTAAGGGAAAAACTTTGCAAGAAGCTTGGCAGAGTCCAAGAAAGATTATGACAGCAAGGAGACATCTTCCATCACGTACTTGGAATGGTTCGTCAATCAAGTAGGAACACTCCTCAAGAAAATTCAGGGATCGGAATTACATGGGCTGCAGTAACAGCCAGTCGTACCCTCTTTCTTGAAGAGAAAGTGGCTGCTTGTTTATCTTCTCCACAGACTTTAGTTTCATCTCAGGGTTAGGGGTCAGATCCTGAGGTTGAAATGCAAACTTGAGCTTTTGGGTTCTCAAATGTAAATACTTTGTAAATATGCTATCATACATAAAGTGTCTTACTCTCAATGTATAGGGTCTTTGTGATCCCAAGAAATGGAAATTGGTTGGGGTTATCTGTAGCATCAAATGTAGCCTGATATAGTTGCATTACAAGAGCATAATCAGCGTATGTATGCTGGTCATTATGGACATTTTTTTGGTTATGATATCTTCTATGTAGGAGAACATATTTTTTGAGGAGTGGTTTTCCTGGTGAAACATGAATTACAGCCAATGGTTGCTCTAAATGATACTTAAGGTAGATGGTTGATTATCAAATGTCTTATACAGGGGGAAGTTTTTGAGTTTGCTTCAGTTTATGCACCACAATCCTCTCGTAGCCATATGGACAATCGTGCATACCCAAACCATATTTTGCAGCAGCCAAAGGGAAAGATAAAATAATGCCATCATCATTGATAACATCTGCAACAACTGAAATCCCTTTTAGATTAAGAAAATAAGAGCGTCGAGGCTCTTGCAAAGCCGAGGGAGTAGAGAAAGCCTGTGACCAATGAATGCTCTCAGCTCGCAAAGAGTTACTCTCTGTAAAGAGTCTCTTCCATTCCATGCTAAGTGTGAAAGAATATGCTTCCAATCAAAAAACATAGGACAACCTTTGATTTTGCCTTCAATGCAGCTAAAAAGAAAATCCCACTACGTGGGTTGCCAAAAACCAAATGCAAGAGTGGTGATGGGAACCAATAAGGAATGCATCATAGCAGCCCAAGGCTGATCATCTTGAAGAAACTAAAGCATCATTTTGCCTTTGTGAGCTAAAATGTGCACATGTATATTAAGAATATTCAATCATCCATGCAATTTTAGTGAGCACAATCTATGTACTGGAAGAATCCGCAAGCTTTTCTTCCCATGCTTTAACCTCCAAAAATTTTTCATAATGGTGGACATGAAGGAAGACAAATCCTTCTTAGTGAAAAAAATCAATGGCAGATAAAACTGAATAGAAGCCACCAAGATAGATTGAACAATGTGAAGTCGGACATGCAGCAACCAAGTAGCCAATTTTCAATATTCCATATTTTTCTTCAATTTAGCAAGAACCCAGTCAATCTGTTGACGGTGAGTAATGCTCCAACCTAGAAGATATCCAAGATGATGAATCAATTGAGTAGGCGGAACAATTTCCCCTGACCATAATAGCCTTTGCCAATCCTGGTATGCAATGGCAACAAACGGGATTTTTGAAAATATATCCGGGCTACTGGAACGGCCCCTGAGGTATTTGAAAGTAATTAAATAATGTCAATATTATAAGTAAAGATTTGATTTTTCATACATTGATATATGTTGTCCCTTGTTTATAGTCCCTGCACAAGAAGATGAGGAAGAAGACAAGGAAGGAGGCGGAGAAGGGAGCACAGAAGGGAGCACAAAAGGGAGCATGGAAGCGAGCGAGGACGTGGAGAACATAGATTAGTCATAGAAGTAGTGCTAGCTACAAAGGGAGGAAGAGATGGTCACCTGAACACTCTCCAAGTCTTTCTCGATGTAACGGGATTATTGAGGACCAATGGACAATGGATGGATGACTAGCTTATCGCTACGAGATGGGGTCGAAGTAACTTACCATGTGAGGATGAGAGTAGGGCGTAGGGCTCGGAATGGGGAAGAGGATGGAGGCAAGATGCGAAAGAAAAAGTATAAGAGGGATGGGTGCTCTTGTAAGAAAATAATACAACGTCTGTGCTCAACAGATAACAAGATCTCGTACGCAAGAGATAAAACAGATAGTATGGAGAATCAAAATTTTGATTACTGTAAAACTGATACAATAGATGGCACTGCCTCCCAGCAGCTTCGATGGCGAGCTGAAAACAGTAGAAGACGGAGGCTGGATGTTAAGGAATCAGGGTTGCTATAGCCAGTGATGAAATGGGCTTCATGGGCTTGCTCTTATATAGCCACCAGTCATATTCGGTTGGACCCAATTGGGTGACCGACCCAATCCGCCCAAAACGGTCGACTGGGTCCTGAAATAGGCCACCGACCACATGATAGAACCGGTGCGCAAAACAGAGCAACTAACCTACGATCTCCGTTCGGCCCAGAGCCACCATCCGGGATCATTTGGGACCCCAAACGGGTCTTGCAACTCGAGAGTGGGCTGCCTCGAGAAATGCTCCGTGTACCCTCAGTGCGGTCAGTTAAGTGATGCCTTCCTGCACTTGCATGTAGCCTAGTTGGCAGTGTGCCAACTCTATCTGAAGCCAGCCATCAGGCCATACATGGCCCCCATCTGGTATTCAAACCAAGACCTACTGGATAACCGAGCTACTCAAATGCCTTCTCCTCATATGGGGGGCTTACAAGTAGAGTTAGCTGGTTCCCGTGTAGTTACATGAGAGTGGAGCATTGATATCTAACACCCCTCCTCAATGTCCACCCGCAAGTGAACTTACTTCTTCGGACCAATGCTAAGTCGATGAAGATGCCTCTCCAACAAGTCTCTTCCAAGAGCCTTCATGAAGATGTCCGTAGCATTCTCTGTAGTCGAATAGTACATCAAGTCGACCTCTCCATCCATGATGAGCTCGCGTACAAAGTGATATTGAATCTCAATGTGTTTTGTGCGAGCGTGGAACACAGGGTTCTTTGCAATCGCCATGCAACTCTGATTGTCACATGATAACTGCGTAGGCTTGTTCTGCACTGCACCCATGTCCCCCAAAATCCTCCTCAACCACACTGCTTCGTAAGAAGCAAAGTATGCAGATTTATACTTAGCCTCAGTAGAAGAAAGAGCAACTGTGGGTTGCTTCTTGCTGACCCATGACACAGCTCCAAATCCAAATGAGAAACAGTAACCTGTCACTGACCTCCTACTGTCCATGTCTCCTGCCCAATGAGTCACAGAATCCGGTCAAGATATTTCCCTTGGTATAGGTGATGCCATAATCAAGTGTGCCTTTGATGTATTTCAGCACCTGCATCCCTGTCCTCCAATGGTTCTCTCGAGGCTTATTGGAAAACCTGCTTAGTACACCAGTCGCAAAACTGATGTTTGGCCACGTGTTGCACAAGTAAATCAAGCTGCCCACAAGCCTTCTGTACTTCGCTTCGTCCACCAGTGGTGATGAATCCTCGTTTGAGAGCTTCGCGTCAACCTCCATAGGGGTACCAACTATCTTGCACTCAGCCATGCCAAATGCCTTCAATATCTCTCCAGCATACTTCAACTGTGAAATGAAGATCTATTTCAGCTCTTGCCAAACTTTAGCAAATGCTTCGTCTGTGAGATCTTCTCTTCATGGTTCCCTGTTATGACAAGGTTGTCCACATAAAGGACCATGATCATACACCTGCCTTCTTCTCTGAAGATATACAAGTTTGCATCAAATGGGCTCCTCCTGAATCCATTTTACAGAAAGTAGGCATTAATCCGCTGGTACCACGCTCATGGGACTTGTTTCAGCCCATAAAGTGTCTTCTTCAGTTTACAGACTTTACCTTCTGATTGCACGTATATCTCCTCCTTGAGATCTCCATTCAGAAAGGCGGATTTTACATCCATCTGAAATACGGGCCAACTTCCCTGGGTAACTAAAGCCAAAACACTGCGAATTATGGTTAGTCGAGTTGTGGAAGCAAAAGTATCCTGATAATCAAAACCATGTACATGTGCGAATCCTTTTGCCACGAGCCGAGCCTTGTACTTATCCAACGTGTCGTCGAACTTGTACTTGGTCTTGTACACCCACTTGTTGCCGATTACCTTGCGTTTTGGTGGTCGATCCACAAGGTCGTAAGTGTTGTTCTTTGTTATGGAGCCATAATCCGACTGCATAGTCTCCATCCACCTATAATCACCCTGTGCCTCTTCAAGACACTTGGGTTCTTCAGCACGGATCATCTCTGTCATCAATGCGTAGTTGACCAAGTGTTCCTGCGTCCTTCTTTGCTCCTCTAATCTCTTGGACGGCGGTGTTCGGATGGTTCCTCCTCAATGGCTGGAGGTTCTCTACCGTTCAAAAGCTGCTTTATCCACTTCAAGAATGGCCGTTGCCATTGTGGTTCTACAAGCTCTTCTTCCTCTTCTTTATCTTGAATCCTCCCAAGCACCATTGGGGGAGTTCAGTCTGCTATTGGTGGTTGTACTGGATGGATATCCTAGTCTTGGTTGTCTGGAAAGGAAGCATCCTCCTCCAATTGATGCGGCTGTTCTGAGAAGACCACATCGCGACTTACAATTACCTTCTTGGTAATAGGGTTATAGAGACGGTAACCCTTCGCCTCTTCACTGTAGCCCAATAAAATACACTTCCGGCTCTTCCCATTTGGTCCTGGTAGCATCAGGGACATGCACAAAATAGTCACATCCAAAAACTTTGAAATGTGTAGCTAAAGGTTTCTTACCAGAAAAGGCCTGTAGTGGAGTCATCCTGTTCATAGCCTTCGTGTAGCTACGATTCAGAATGTAAACTGCAGTGTTACATGCTTCAGCCCAGAAAGTCTTTGGCAAATCTTTCCCTTTCATCATACTCCTACCCATTTCACAGATGACATGCATCTTGTGTTCTGCTACTCCATTTTGCTGTGATGTATGTGGCGGGGGTTTCTGCCTCTTGATCCCGTGACTTTTGCAGTAACTTTCGAATTCTGTTGATGTGAACTCTCCACCTCTGTCTGATCTCAATTTCTTTACCTTCCTCCTCGTTTCTTCTCAATTTCTTTACCTTCCTCCTTGTTTCTTTCTCGACCATTACATGCCATTCCTTGAACTTACTAAAAGCCTCGTCTTTAGTCTTCAGGAAGTATATCCATATCCTTCTACTATAGTCATCGATCAGCGTCATGAAGTAGTAAGAACCACCCAAAGCTTCTGTCTCCATCTTTCCCCAGAGCTCCGTGTGAACGAGCTCTAGCGGAGCCTTTGCCCTACTGGCCTCTTTAGGAAAGGGCTGCCCATGCTGCTTGCCCATCATGCAAGTTTCACATACATCGGGCAGATCTGAAATTTCTGGTAGGTCTGCAATCATTCCACTTTTATGCATCTTCTTCAAAGAACTAAGGTCCTTAGTGTTCTTCACATCCGCTCGAGTCATCCGCTCGAGTACTGAAAGCTGAGAGTTCGTAAATGTTGTTGCGCCCTATACCTTTACCAATGACCTTCCCTTGCAGGTCCAAAATCTGTGCGCCATTCTTATCGAAGTGAACTTTGAGGTCCCGATCCGTGATTGCAGAAACGGACAATAAGTTCCTCTTGATATCTAGCACATAAAGAACATCGGACAACTGTTTTACAACTCCATCTGACTTGAGAGCAATCGTACCTTTTATCGGCTATAGAGAGGTATACCAATCCTTGCGACTGGTCATGTGGCGCGATGCACCATTGTCAATGATCCACGGTTCATCCACAAGTACATGAACTGCCTCTGTGCAAATCTCCTCAATTGCTATGAACAGTTCTACTGGTACTGCCTGCGCGCTGTTGCTAGACTCTTTCTTTACTCCTTTCTTCTCATCTGCAATCTTCTTTCGACACTCATTCTGCTTGTGCCATGCCTTGTTGTAATAGAAGCACTTGATCTTCTTCTTTCTCTTTTTATCACCAGAAGAAGATGGGTTACCAGAGTCCTTACCCTTACCTTTCTTTGATCCAGCGTAGAAAGCCGAATCTTCTCCAGTCCTCGTCTTTTGACGCATCTCCTCCTCCAGAAGCATCGCACTGAAATCCTCAAAGTTGAGGGGCGAATTTTTGTTCTGCGTATTCAGCGCCATAACAAGACCGTCGTACTTTGGCGGGAGAATCCGTATGCACCTTCGTGCTAGATTCTCACTGGTGATGGTGATGCCAATCGCACTCATCTGATCGCGCAGATTCTTCACCTTGGTGCTGAACTTCTCTACTGCTTCAGACTCAGACAGTTTCTCGTTCGCGAGTTGAGTCTCTAGATTCTGAATCCGCGTCTGATTCGTGGTCTCGTACTGATTTTTCAAGACCGTCCATGCCTCCTTCGCAGTGGTGACATGTTGAATTAACGCCATGATAGAATCACTTACACTGCAGACAATAGAACACACCACATCTGCATTTCTTCTTATCCACGCGAGAATCTCATCCGCAGTTGGTACTATCTGTTGTGCTGCATTGGTCGGATTCGATCTCGGAACCGGTTTCAGGTCCAACCCAATAGCAGTGTCCCAAAGCTCGTATGATCCGCGTCTGATTCGTGGTCTCGTACTGATTTTTCAAGACCGCGTATGATTCGTGGTCTCGTGCCTCCTTCGCAGTGGTGACATGAATTAACGCCATGATAGAATCACTTACACTGCAGACAATAGAACACAGCGCATCTGCATTTCTTCTTATCCACGTGAGAATCTCATCCGCAGTTGGTACTATCTGTTGTGCCGCATTGGTCGGATTCGATCTCGGATGCGGTTTCAGGTCCAACCTAGTAGCAGTGTCCCAAAGCTCGTATGATTCGCGTCTGATTTGTGGTCTCGTACTGATTTTTCAAGACCGTCCATGCCTCCTTCGCAGTGGTTACATGTTGAATTAACACCATGATAGAATCACTTACACTGCAGACAATAGAACACAACGCATTTGCATTTCTTCTTATCCACGCGAGAATCTCATCCGCAGTTGGTACTATCTATTATGCTGCATTGGTCGGATTCAATCTTGGAACCGGTTTCAAGTCCAACCCAGTAGCAGTGTTCCAAAGCTCATATGCGCTTAGAATGGTCTTCATCTTGAACTTCCAGAGTGGATAGTTAGAGCCGTCCAACTTTTGCTTTCGCCGAACGGTGGGATTCGCAGTCTTGCGGGCTGGGCCATCTCTCATAATCTGCTCGCAAACAGAAACACACTACCAAATCTTCTTGCTAGAGTCCAGGCTCTGATACCATGTAAGAAAATAATACGACGTCTGTGCTTAATAGATAATAGGATCTCGTACGCAAGAGATAAAATAGATAGTATGGAGAATCAAAATTTTGATTACTGTAAAACTGATACAATAGATGGCGCTGCCTCCCAGCCATGCGCTCCTGTGAAAGAAGCTTTGATGGAGAGCTGAAAATAGTAGAAGACGGAGGCTAGATGCTAAGGAATCAGGGTTGCTGTAGCTAGTGATGAAATGGGCTTCATGAGCTTGCTCTTATATAGCCACCAATCATAGTCGATTGGACCCAATTGGGTGACCGACCCAGTCCGCCCAAAACGGTCGACTAGGGATCGGTTCCGAAATAGGCCACCGACCACACGATAGAACTGGTGCGCAAAACAAAGCAATTACCCTACGGTTATTGTTCGGCCCAGACCCCAAACGGGATCATTTGGGACCCCAAACGGACCCTGCAACCCGAGAGTGGACTGCCCCGAGAAATGCTCTGTATACCCTCAATGCGGTCAGTCAAGTGATGCCTTCCCGCACTTGCATGTAGCATAGTTGACAGTGTGCCAACTCTATCTGAAGCCGTCCAGCCATCAGGCCACACATGGTCCCCATCTGATGTTCAAACCAAGACCTACCGGATAACTGAGCCACTCAAATGCCTTCTCATATGGGAGGCTTACAAGTCCATCCAGCCATCAGGCCACACATGGCCCCCATCTGGTGTTCAAACCAAGACCTACCGGATAACCGAGCTACTCAAATGCCTTCTCCTCATATGGAGGCTTATAAGTAGAGTTAGCTAGTTCCGCGTAGCTACACGAGAGTGGAGTATTGATATCTAACAACTCTTTTATAGAGAAGGAGAGGGACCTGTGGATTTAGTCAAATACATGTGCACCTTTGAATTTATCCAAGTTTGACTTGGGAGATAGTTTTAATTTTTCTTTTGGGTTATGGCATTTAGAACCTTTAATTATCGATTGCCCATAACTTTTGGTAGTTGTATCAAAATGTGCTTTCGTAAAAAGGAGAAATATTCAAAATTTCAAGCTCTACTCTTTGACAACCATCACATGGTCTGATTTATTTCTTAAGGTGTTGTTTTTTCAGAAAACATGCATTTTCCTAAACCGATAACGAAAAGTTTCAGCTATGAAATTATTATTTTTTAAACTTGAGTTGAAAAAATCTTAGCTCTCCTAGCTCTTGAGCGATATGTTCATGAAAGTTCGAAATAGTTTATTTTTTACACATACATGTGTATGTTTACTCGTTACTTGAGACACTAATCTCCCCGACAACAGTGCCAAATGTTGGCTCTTTCCCACGACTTCTGCGAGAAGAATATGATATTTTCAATATGCAAAGTTCCGAGGCTTTTTGTCACCTACAGATATATCGGGGTTATCGTTTGTAGTATGCGTGTAGCTTAGGACCTCGAGTCATGCTCCAATGAGAGACATAAGCTTAAGTGTGGTAAGCAAACATAGTGCATGCATGTGTAAAAAGAACGTATATCATCATGGTTGAGGTAATGAAGGCTTTCGTCTTCATTGGGGGTTTCAGGGTTTAGGAGTTTAAGGGTTAGGAGGAGGTTCCAGGGTTTACAAGAGGTTACAAGGTTAGAAGGAGTTCCAAGGTTTAGGAGGAGTTCCAAGATTTAGAAGGAGGTTCTAAGGTTTAGAAGGAGGTTCCAGAGTTTAGAAGAGGTTCCAGAGTTTAGAAGAGCTTCCAAGGTTTAGAGTAGAGTATATGGTGGAGAACTTGTCTCCCTTATAGATTATGGAGATTAAGGGTTGAAGAACTAAGGGTTTAGGGGGAGCATAGGAGTGGGGGGGGAAGAAGGTGTAAGAGCATGGGGAAAAGAAGAGAGAGGAGAAAGGAGGAGAAGGAAGGAGGAGGGAGGAGGAGGAGGAGGAAGAGAGAGAAGGAGAAAGGAGAAGGGAGGAGGAGGAGGGAGGAGGAGGAAGAAGAGGGAGGAGGAGAAGGGAGGGGAGAAGGAAGGAGGAGAGGGAGAGGATGGGTTGCAACGTTGGAGGAGAGGAAAGGAGGAGTTGCAAGGTTAAAGCATGCTTTTGGACGTGGAGTGCAAGGAAGCATGGACAACTTAACACAATTGCTTGGAATATAGGGTTGGAGGAGAGGGGAGGAGGAGTTGCAAGGTTAGGATATGCTTTTGGACATGGAGTGCAAGAAAGCATGGACACTTGTGGGCAAGAATGTGGAGATGGATATTAAAAATATTAAGACCTCCATGCATCTTGAGAGAACAAAGTTGCTGTACCAGAAGCAAACACAAGCTTTTTTTGCCATGGCGAGAACACCAGAAGATTTCTAGCACCTCAGACAAAAAAGAGAATATCAGCCTTGCTGAACATAATAAGAGGCAAGTGGAATTGAATATATGCCATCAAAATAGATTGCACAATTCGAAGACGAACATGCAGAGGCCAAGTTGCCAATTTTCAGTAATTCAACTTTTTCTTGGGAGTTGCGAGAATCCAATTAGATTGTTGACGAGGAGAAAGCGTCCAACTCAAAGGATAGCCAAGATGACAAACCAATTGAGTTGGTCAAGTTACATACACACACAAAGCCTCTCAAGCACTTCACACACACATGCACACACTTTTTTTTGAGAGGGGTGTGAAATTTTTAAGTACTTTATATTACAAGGTAGCTAGCTATTCAAAAACTGGGAAGCTGAAAAAGTACATCAAGAGAATCTCTGTGTACGACAAATATACATCTTAGTCTATGTAGTGAGTTTGCAGACAATCAAAGAGTGATTGCTGCAAAGAATGACGAGATAAAACAAAAGGAGAAAAAAGAGGATCACCAAAGACTCTGTGGTTTCTATCTTTCCAGAGAGTCCAGAGTGCCCAGTAGCGAACCCAATTGAAGAACAACTCATAATTCGGCCATTGAGGATATATCCTAAAAAGTTAGGAAAAATTCTCGAAAGAAGCCTGAGGAAATCGCAGCCACAATCTCTGCCGAAGGAGCCCAAGAAGTCACGTGTCTCTGTGAAGTGCCAAAAATATGAGACAGACTCCCTCGAAGCCAAACATCAACTACAAATAGCTAAAGCAATACGTCTGCATGATAAAAGCTATCCAGATGGAAGAACCCCTGACAGAAGACACCATAAAAAGACATGTTGTCAAAGAGGGACGTTGGATTGCTAAATGTGTTTCAATCTTTTTCTCCATTTGACTGGACGATGCAAATCCCAAATATGATTAGCGCTATTTGATGTCCAAGGTGGAGATAGCAAAACTTTATATAAAGATGGCATTGTAATATGAGACAGCTTCAAAGGACGAATGGAAGAGTTGCTGGAAAAAGAGTCTAATCTTAAAGCCTCGCTTGAAGTTCTAAAGGCGATACTGGTTGAAAAGGTTGAAGCATCCGAGAAGAGTGCCATCATCATGAATGACATCTGCCATAGAGGAGATCCCTTTGAATTAAGAACATATGGGCGTCTGGGCTCTTACAAAGCCAACGGTGGAGAAAATACCCGTGACCAATGGATGCACTCAGGTCTCAAAGAGTTACTCTGCAAAGAGTCACGGCCATGCCAAGCCAAATGTGAGAGAATATGTTCCAATCCAAAAACATTTGAGAAACGAGAGGGCAACCTTTGACCTTGCCTTCAATACTACCCAACAGAAAATCCCACTGAGTAGGTTTCAATAGCTAACAACAAGAGTAGTAGTTTGAAGAAGCAAGAAGTGCATCATAGCAACCCAAGGGTAATCATCATGTAGAAAGTGTAGCATCATTTCTCCCTTATGAGCCAGAATGTGCACATGAATATTGAGAATAATCAACTCCCCATGCAATTTTAGTGAACATAATTGTTGTACTGGAAGCAAGCGCAAGCTTTTCTTGCCATGCTTTGAATGCCAAAAAATTTCCATGATGGTGGACATAAAGGATGTAAGATCTCCTTTGGTAAAAAAGATCAATGGCAGATAAAATTGAATGTAGGCCACCAAAATAGATTGAACAATTCTGAGCCGGACATGCAAAGAAAACGTACCTAACTTCCAATATTCTAGCTTTTTCTTTAATTTGGCAAGAACCCAATCAATTTGTTGACGACGGGTAATTGTCCAACCCAAAGGATAACTAAGATGGCATACTAGCTGAGTGGGCGAGAGAATTTTCCCTAGCCATACCAAACTATGCCAATCTTTAGAATGCAAAGGCAACAAGCGAGATTTTTGAAAATTGACATGAAGGCCAGTAGCCCAGCAAGGTCTCTTTCAGTATTCCATGGCACAAAAAAAGAATCATCTGCATAAGCCTGAGCAACCATAGGGCAACTTCCAGGAATGTGTAAGCCATGTAACATGCAAGACGCCACCAAATGATCAATATAAGAAAGCATAGGATGCGTGGCTATAGCATAAAGAATAGCACTAAGAAGACAGAACAACGGAGTGTCCAAGGTTCAGAAATATCCCCCGACAAGATGCATGTAGCTTTGCTGCCATTGTAGAGCCAAAAGATGATATGCTACAATTTTTAATCAAAACCCAAAGCTCGCATGGTCTGAGCTATAAAATCCCATTGGATAGTGTCAAAAGCCTTTGCAACATCTACTTACAACAAGAGAACATCTTGCTCTGTATACTTGGCATACTCAATCCCAACATAGGCATTTGTAATATTGTCAGTGATATGCCTACGAGGAATAAAACCATATGGTGTTGGATGAAGGTCATCATGCAAATATTTATTAATACGGTCAACCACCATTTTGGTAACGATCTTATAAATGACAAGCATCAGAGTGATAGGCCTCCAATCAACCAAAGATTCAGAGATTGGCTTCTTAGGCAGAAGCTTTACAAGCCTTTTCTTCCAAGAATCCGACATATATTGATTTTGCCAAGCACTATTTATCATTTGTAGCAAAGGAGACTCGAGGAGATCCCAATATCCTAAGAAGAAATCAAAAGTGAGACCATCCCAGCCAGGAGATTTCCATCTTCCACATGATTTAACAGCATCACTTAACTCTCTTTCAGTGAAAGGAGTTTCCAAGTCCAAAGCCTGTGTTGGTGAGACAATGGGAGTGACATGCTGTAATACTTTCCTCCTTGCTGAAATAACCTCTTGTGAAGGAGAATCTGCTTTCCCAAATTGAGCAGAAAAATGAACACAAGCTGCAGCAAGCTGTGCTCGAGAAGAAGTCCAAACACCATCAGTGAAAGAGCCCTGCAACTACTTTGAGAATACCTCTTATAGTGTAAGACTTTAAAAAAGGCTTTGGATGAACATCCTTTATCCAAAAAAGCCCTCTATTGTGCCCGTGTCTCCCATTTAGAGATTTTTCTATTGTCATTGCATTGGAGACAATGTTTAGCCTAGCATAAAATCTGATTTTCTTCCATAGAAAGATTTCTAACATGACTCAGCTCAGTCAAAGATTAACACGTAACTTTAGCAGCATGAGCAACATTCTCTCTCAAGGGCTTCATGCAATTTTTGCCATAGTTGCAAATAATTGCTTGCATCCTAGCAATGAAAGCTTCCCAAGCATAGTCAATGCCAAAGTGAGACTGTTGCGATAAGGGGTGGACAGCTTCATAAACCATGGCCTTGTATGCGTCATGCTCTACAAATAGCTATTATTCACAATGAGTAGCCTTCTTTGTGTAAGCCGATCATCAGGCATTTCATGAAGAGAGATCCTCAACCGCAAAGGAGCATGATCTGAATGCGTAAAAGCATAATCCACCCATAATTTGCCTGGCAACATTGGCTGTGATTCTTTCCAAAGGTCAACAAGACTGAGTTGCAGTAATAGATTTATCCAATGATGGCGCTTAAAAGCCAACATATGAGTATGGCCAGAAGTATTATCACCCTACTGAAGAGCATTATTAAAATCCCCACAAATAAAGGCATGCTCTCTCCAAGGGTAGCCTTGCATATCAGCCCAAATTAAGCCTCTACTGCGAGAAGATTGAGGTGCATAAACTGAGGCAAATTCAAAATTTTCTCCTTTAAGGAGACATTCTATAATCAACCATCTGCCTTGGCTATCATTGAGGGCAACAACTAGCTGAAACTCATGTTTCACCAGAAAAACTGCACCTGAAATGAATGCTCACCCGCATAAAATATGTCATACCCAACAAAATGCCCATAATGACCAGCATACATATGCTGGTTATGCTCTTGCAATGCCACTATGTTAGGCTGCAATTGATTGAGATAGCCCCATACACCATTTCCTGGGATCACATAACCCCTATACATTGCGAGTCAAACATTTTATGTGTGACAACATATTTACAGAATATGTACAGCTGAGAACCAAAAGTATCAAGTCTGCATTTCAATATCAGGATCCAGTCCCCGACCCTGAGAAGATACAAGTGTTTGTGGAGAAGAAGAAAGACCCGTAATTTCCTCTTCAGAGGAAGAGGGTGCGGCTTGCTGTCACACTAGACCAAGTAATACCCATTCCCGAATTTTCTTTAGGAGAATGACCATTTGAAGATGAATCATTCCATGTACGAGGAGGGAGAGGTCTCCGTGCTGTCACAGTTTTTGTTGGACTCTGCCAGGCTTCCTACAAAGTCTTTTCCTTTATTTTCGATTGAGAAGTAGAAGGCATCAAAGTCCATTTGACATAACTGGAGCTTTCCCCTTATCTTGGGCTGCAGTAGCAAGTTTGTTTGGCTTATTTTTAACCAAAGAAGAGCCAAGAGAATCCTTAGAATGCATTTGAGCAGGCATAGCATCTGGAGGCAAGACATAAAGCAAGAGCAATGTGCCTATGGGCCAACAATTGCCCAGATGGAAAAATTCCCAGAAGCACTTGCCATAAAAAAATGTGTTGCCGAAGTGAAAGCTTGTATGCCCAAAGTTTCCGCAATCTTTTTCTCCACCACTTAGCTAATTCAATTGCCAAATAGAATTACCCTTTTCTAAAACCCAGGGTTGAGGCAAAAGGATTTTGTATAATGTAGGCACAATAATGTGAGATAGCCTCAAAGGACAAGAGGAGGACCCAAGGGAACTCAGAGTCCAATCCTCTAATCTATCCTGGAGTTCCAAAGGGGGAATCGGGACCAAAGGTGAAAGCATACAAGTGATTTGCTGCCACAAAGTACGATAATCAGAACCCAAACCATACTATGTGGCTGCCAAAGAAAAGGGAAGCATAGAGCCATCATCTTGAATAACATCAACAACATTATTGATCCCTTTAAAGGAAATAAAGTAAGAACGGCGAGGCTTCACACACACACTTTTTTTTTTTTTTGGTGAATCTAAGAACATTATATTATGAAACATCCATTTTACAACAGGGCAGTGCTCGAGAAAAGAGCCAATGCCCTATCCATCAGAAACAGTAAAAGAAAAGCTGAATGCAAGAAACATCCAAATCTTCCTCATGCAAGGCATCATATAAGGACTACCGCAATGAGGCCCGGAAGAACTCATAAGGGTGCTGAAGGGGTGAATTCAGAAATGCATGATTTCGCTGTAGCCAGAGGGTCCATAAGGCCCAGTATCTGGTCCAATGAAAGAAAAGCGAGTACTGTGACAAAGAAGCTGATAATCTGCCAAACATCCAAAAAAACTTCGAGAACCTGTGTGCAGGAAATCTAAGAGATAAAAAATAGGAGATCTTGTCCAGAAGGTCTCTGGAATATGAACAAAACCACAATAAGTGCTGAATACTCTCAGGAGTATGATGACATCTTGGACAAAGAGGAGAGGCAATCCTTCTTTGAGCCAATTTCACTCCCATGGGAAAAATACGAACAATACATCTCCAAAGAAAGAGTCTCTGCTTCAATGGCATTTTCAACTTCCATATCAATTTCAATTTTCCTTTCCACCAAGTTAAAGACTTATTCAGATGCCAAAGAGAATTTGCATGATAAGCAATCCATGGAGGAGGTAATATCAATCAATAAGCCTGTATGGAAATCAATAGATGCAAAGGCTGAGAGGATAATCCTAGACTTGAAGACTGAAGATGCCAATCTTGAAGCCTGTCTCTTACTTCCAATGTTGGAATCGGAACCAGAGGGAGTAAGAGATCTGCAATAGCTTTCCATATGGGTCTATGATGCATCCCAAGATTGTAGTGTTGGCATGCTGTCGAAAAAGAGAGAATATGCCCCTGAGTATCTACCACATCATCAATGAACCGGATGCCCAACTTCATGAGATTGTAAGCTCTGATTGGTTGTTGTACAGCAAGAGGAGAGTAAAAAACAGCACTCTAGTGAAGGCTTTCCATTCGAAGCGATGAAGCTATAGAAGCAGGATGGGGAGACTATTTGATGCGAGAGAGCACATTCTTCCAATCTTGAATCAAGGCAGTAGAAAATGGATAACCAGGTATTTTACCTTGAAACTTGCCTAGTACTACTTCCGATGGATCAACTAGCCAATGTCCATAAGCATTTGTGCGCATCTGGCCACACAAAAATGCCAACATAATAGACCATGGCTGCTCTTGCTAAAAAAAAGCCTTGAGCAGAGTGATCTTTCTTGCCAACACATGAAATTTGATGTTTAGAATATTCAAACCACCATGCATTCTTGGTGAGCAAAGCAGGTCCATTTTGAGCAACCTTAAAGCTTTTTTATGAAGCTTAATTTTGTAAAAAATCTCCATGGCTTGAGACATAAAAGAAGAGAGATCTCGAGATGACCAATGTAATAAAGGAAGGTAAAACTGGACATAAGCTAAAACAATGGACTGGACAATTCGAAGCCGAACATGCAAAGGCCAAGTAGAGATCTTCCAATATTCTAATTTGTCATGAATTTTGTTAAATACCCAAGACATTTGTTGCTTATTTCTGATTTTCCAGCCAATTGGATAACCCAAATGTCTTACTATGTTTTCCGGATGAATAATCTGGCCGGGCCAAAGGATAGCATGCCAGTCGCAATGCTTGAAAGGCAAGAGTTTTCATTTCTGAAAATTAATTTTTAGACCAGCTACCAACCCAAAATCAGAAAGGGTATCCATCAATAAGCGAAGCTCCAGAGGACTATTCTTTGGCATGAAGAAAGAATCATCTACATAAGCCTGTGCAATGAAAGGCCATGAGCCAAGAATTTGAAGCCCCGCTAACTGTCCAGTATCAACCAGATGATCCATATAAAGAAGCAAAGGATGGGAAGCAATAGCATAGAGCAAAGCACTGAGAGGGCATCCCTGTCGAACTGATCGTCCCAAAGTCCAAGACTCAGACAAATGATTCCCTATAAACCATTGAGCAGTGGAATCTAAGTAAAGCCAATACATGACATTAACTAGCTTTGGCCCAAAACCAAGTTTAGACATGATTTGAGAGACATAATCCCATTGTACGGTATCAAATGCCTTTGCCACATCTTGAGCTGAATACTTAGCATATTTCATTGCGATGAGGGTATTGGGGATATTATCATGTATATTCCTTCTTGAAACAAAACCATATTACCTGGGATGAAGTCCATCATGAAGAATATCCTTTATCCGATGAACCAACATTTTAGCAATAAGTTTATATATAACAAGCATCAAAGTGATGGGCCTCCAGTCATCCATAGTCTCACATAGGAGTTTTTTGGGCACAAGCTTGACCAGACCATGCTTCCAAGCTGAAGGAAGATGTTAATGCTGCAAGGCTACATTAATGAGCTTCAAGATTGGACCCTTCAATTCAGCCCAAAAGGCTACAAAAAATTCAACCAACAAACCATCCCAGCCAGGGGATTTATGTTTACCCAAATGTTTGAGGGCTTCATCCAATTCAATATCTGAAAAAGACATTTCCAACAATGAAGCTTTTGGCAAAGAAACAATAGGAGAAACAAGATCAATAAATTTGCTCCGAGCCAATTCAATCTGAGGAGTAGAAGAAGATGGCTGAGAAAAAAGAAGCTGAAAATGATCCAAACATTGTTTTTCTAGCTGAGATAAAGTCTGGGTCCAAATACCATCGGATTTTCTAACTCTCATGATAGATTGACTTTGTCTATATGCATGTAAATTCCGAAAGAAAAAATTAGAGTTTGAGGAACAACCCTTATCTAGGATAGGCTTAACTCTAGCCCTTGTCTGCCATGTGGAAAGCTTGCGTTTATCATTAGCATCAATTATGGAAGAAGCACAAGACAATGAACTCTGCTCAGAAGCAGAAAGGGACCTTTGATGGCTAATCTGTACCAAGGCTTCACACACACTTTTTTTTTTTTGGTAAAATCCAATGCAGTGTATTTATATTGTCATAACTTTACAAGAGGGAAAGTCTCCAAAAATGGAGAGTATCCCACAGATCAGAAGCATAAAAAGAAAAGCTCAATGCAAGATGCATGCATATCACCCTCATGGCAGGCATCATATAAAGATTGCCGCAATTGGCTTCACACACACACACACACACACTTTTTTGGTAAAATCCAGTGTATTTATAATATCATAAATTTACAAGATGGGAAGTCTCCCACTCACTGACATGAGACTCAAAAAAAGAGCCCAATGGAAGAACTCAAAAACAGGTAGAGAACACTTCAAGGCTAGTGGCATCCAAGTCCCTTGCAGCAAAACTGTCATATAAGGATTGCTTGAGGGACATTCTGAAGAAAATATATGCCTGAGGAAACTGTTGACCCATCCTAGAATGCAGTCTCTGTGTCCAAATGGTCCATAGTACCCAAAAGCGAGTCCAGTAAAAGAAGAGGAGGAATGGAGACATCTGAGATGAGAGGCATCCAAACATCCAGAAGAGTTTCCCAAATCTAATAGAGGGAAACCGAAGCTGTAGCAAATGAGAAACATGAGTGATCAGTATGCAGGAGTGTGGGCAAGACCATAATAGGTGAGGAACTATCTCGCAATGATGAGAGCAACGGGGATAGGAAGGGGAAGCAATGCGGCATGCTGCCAATTTAACCCCAATGGAAAAGGCTCCCACTATACATCTCCAAAAGAAAAGCCTCTGTTTCAATGGCAATTTGGCTTTCCAGATTTTCATGAGTCGTGATTGCCACCAAGATAAAGGCCTATCCAAATTCCAAAGAGTGTTGGCATGCTTGTCAATCCATGGCGGTGGAAGAAGAACTCTGTAGACCTTCGAAGAGGTCAGATTGTGCATTGAGAGCGTATGGGTAGCAGGAGGTAAAGAAGTCAAATTCCAGTCCATTAATCTGTCCTGTGCAAACAGTGGAGGAACTGGAACAAATGGCTGCAACATAGCTGAAAGTGTTCTCCAAATGGACCTATGATGCAGGCCCAAGGAGAATGTCCTGCAAGCTTGTGGAAATGAAAGCATACAACCTTGTTGATCCACAACATCACCAACAAATCTGACGCCCACTTTCATGAGATTGTATGCTTTAATAGGTGCCTGTAGAGCGAGAGGCAATTCAAACACCTTGCTCCAATGGATGCTTCCCAATCGAAAAGAATTACCATGATGAGAAGAAGCACCTATCCATTTTGCATATGAGAGAATTCTCTTCCAATCATGAATAAAAGCAGAAGAAACAGGCCAACCAGGAATTTTCCCTTGAAATGTGGACATGACTGCTTCCCAGTGATCTGTAATCCAATGCCCATATGCATGAGTCGCCATGTTTCCACACATAGCTGCTAACATAATAGCCCATGGCTGTTTTTGCTGAAGAAAATCAGCAATCATAGTGCTCTTTCTTGCCAACATATGAACCTGGAGATTGAGAATATTCAGCCCCCCATGAGTCTTAGGTGAACAAATGGACTGCATAGGTAGTAGTCGCAAGGCCTTTTTATGAGATTTGCTTTTCCAAAATATCTCCATAGCCTGGGACATACAGGAAGCCAAATGCTTGAAAGACCAGGGAAGAAGAGGCAAATAAAATTGCACATATGCCATAATGATGGACTGTACTATCCGAAGTCGAACATGTAGAGGCCAAGTGGACAAATGCCAGTATTCTAGCTTCTTGTTAATCTTTTGAAGCACCCATTTGAGCTGTTGATGCGGGGTAATATTCCAGCCAATGGGGTAGCCTAGATGCCTGACAATAGTATGGGAAGAGATAATGTGGCCTGGCCAGAGAAGTGCATGCCAATCAGCTTCTTTCAAAGCTAGAAGTTTTGATTTCTGGAAATTGATGTGCAGTCCAGCAGCTATGCCAAAGTCGTTCAGCATGTGCATTAAATGAGAAAGGTCACTTTGAGAATTCCTGGGCATAAAGTATGAATCATCAGCATATGCCTGTGCAAGAAATGATTGTGCCCCTGGGATTTGCAAGCCATGAAGCTGTCCTGTGTCTGCAAGATAGTCCATATGCAACAGTAACGGATGGGTAGAAATGGCATACAGTAAGGAACTGAGAGGGCAACCCTGTCTCACTGAGCGGGTCATAGTCCAGGTTCTTGACAACCCACCACCAAGCAAGCATTGCGCCGTGGCCTGAGAATAGAGCCAATAGATGATGTGGACGAGCCGAGGGCCAAATCCCAATTTATGCATAGTCTGAGAGATAAAATCCCAATGGACTGTATCAAATGCTTTCGCAATGTCTACTTGCAGAATGAGAACATCTTGTTTAGAGTATTTGGCATACTCAAACGCAAGTAGGGCATTGGAGATATTGTCTGTGATCTGCCTTCTAGGGACAAACCCATACTGCCTAGGATGAAGTCCTGCTTGCAAAAAGAAGCGAACCCTGAGGACAATCATTTTAGCAATGAGTTTGTAAATGACAGGCATGAGAGATATAGGCCGCCAATCAGCCATCGTCTCACATAACCTTTTTTTGGGAATCAATTTTACTAGGCCATGTTTCCAGGATGGAGGAAGAGATTGTTCTGCCCAAGCATGATTGATCATAAGAAGAAGAGGGTTCTTGAGATCACCCCAAAATGCACGGAAAAATTCAACAGTCAATCCATCCCAACCAGGAGAGCTGTTTTTGCGTAGATGACTCAAGGCATCATCCAGTTCACTAAGCATAAAAGGCTGCTCCAATGCATAGGCCTGTTCCCGAGACAATATGGGCTGGACATGCATGAGAAATTGAGACCTAGCTGCATTCACTTGCATCAAATGATCAGGCTGAAGAGAGAGGAGATGCTGAAAATGACTAGAACATTGCAATTCCAATTCTGATTTGGAAGTGGTCCAGGTACCATCATCTTTCTTGATCCTGCAAATATCCTCCTCTCTCCTATCAGCATGGAGACTTTTGAAAAAAGCTTTGGAGGAGCAGCCCTTATCTAAAAGGGGTTTCATGCGAGCTCGGATTTGCCACTTCTTTAATTTGCGAAGATCATTTTGGTGGATGATATGAACCGCATAGGCGCAAGAATCCTATTCAGAAGGGGTAAGCTGCCTATGAGAACTGATTGCATCCATTTGCTGCTTGTGAGATTGAGCCCATTTCAACTTAAGCCTGAGGTTTCCCATGTAACTCTGTCCATAGTCTTGAATAACAGTCTGTAAGCAGAGACTGTAAGCAGAGAGCAAAATTGATCCATGCAAAATCCATATCTTCCTAAGCATGTAAAAGGAGGGGACGGACAGCCACTCTCACCATGTTCTGAAATTGTTGATGAAGCAAATAAGCACTATTAACATGGAGCAGGCGACGACCAAAAAAAGGCATATCATCTGTCAAACGTGCTATTGATAATGTCAAGCATACTGAAAAATGATCAGATAGCAAGAGTGAGTGATCAACCCGTAATGTACATGTAAAATCAGCATATTGCTGAGCATGGAGCAAGTACCATCTCTCAAGTCGAGCCCAATAATGAGTAAAGGCATTGTGATGATATGTATAACCCATATCTGTGTCTCTTGTTGAGAGCCATAGATCTTCTGCATGCAGAGATGAGAGCATATCTTCCTAATGTCGAAGCTCAGTGGGGATCATGTGAGAGCGATGAGTAGTATTGTCTTGAGTGGCAGGCGAGTTGTTAAAGTCTCCACACAAGAAAGCATTGGACAGCCATGGATATTGTTGGAGAGAGGCCCACATTTGAGCTCTAGTCGCAGAAGTTTGTGAGGCATAAACAGATGCAATTTCATAGAGATCAGCCTGCCAGGTGCACCTGATCACCATCCATCGACCCTGAGGGTCATTGTAAGCAACCGTGGGCTGTATATCATGTTTTACCAGCATGCAAACCCCCGAAAAGTGCATTGTGCCAGCATAAAAAATATCATAGCCAGCATAGTGGCCTTGCTGGCCAGCCAAGAAGTGTTGGTTGTGTTCCTGTAAAGAGATCACATCGGGATGCATTCTATGTACATAATGCCAAAAAAGTCTCCACTTATTGACATTGCAAAGACCCTGAACATTGTATGTGATGCAAGTAATTGAAGTAGACATAGAAGATATGTACAGTCAAACCAAAAGGCAAAGTAAAGTATAAGCTGTCAGGCCTCAGCCATGACATCAACATCCACCTGTGCTCCTGGATCATTAGCTCTATGATCCTCATCATTGTCACATACAGGAATGCCTCTTTTAAACACATCAACCCACAGTTGAGAAGCGAGGCTGTCAGCGGGGGTAGAGGTCTGACCAGGGGTAGCTGACCAGGGGTAGAAGTTGAAGCATCCCAATGGCGAGACTGTAATGGACGTGGTTTAAGAGCGAATACCTTTTTGGGTTGCTGCCAGACAGCCTGGGGAGAGGCATGAGATTCTGAAATTTTGCCCTTCCCCTTATCCTTTTGCTTAGCTGGAACCTGAACCATATTTTCTTTGGAAGGGACAGATTTGGGAGCCACATCACCCAGTTTGGAAGGCATTGCCTTGGACCCCGGGGCATAAGTTGGGGGGGGAGTATTTTCTGGAGCAATAGCTGTGGGTGGGAGCTGATGCAGTACTGCACAACACTGTGAGGCTAAGTGGCCAAACTTATGGCATGTGAAGCAAGCACCTGCAAAAACTCCCCATTTCAGATCAAAATATTCTTCACCAAGGGGAACATCCTCCACTTCTACCGCAATGGAAGAAGGGGTTGGGTGATCTGTATCCCAAAGAATACAAAAGCGATTGCGATTACCCGAAGGACGGGGAGGGCATACAACTTGCCCCAAAGTGGCTGCCAAACTTGGTAACTCAGCCCTCATATAGTCTGGAAAATCCACTACCTCAACCCATACGGGGCAGTGATGTCGAATGAGGCTGTGGTAATCCTTATTTGGCGACCATGGCATGACATGCACCATTTGTCTGCCATAGAATAAAGGCGACATCTCCAATATCTGGGAAAAAAATGATAACTGCTTGCTGAGAGAACTTTCGAAGAGGAGCAACCAAAGACACACACACACACACACACACACACACACACACACACACTCATGCACACACATCAAAGCCTCTTAGACACTTGGAACCCACTAAAACCTAGAGAGCACAAAGATTTAACTATGGGCCTTGCCACCTTTGTTTGTCAACTTTTAATTTGAGTAAAGTATGAACTACATTTCAGGCTATAGCTGCTCACATTGACACAGGTTGAGTGTGCCATGGGAGGAGGAATAGTTTTACCTTTCGATTGAACGTAAATGATAGTGACACATTAGATCTCCTTCAAGATCATGCTTTCAAACACTTTTGGGGGACAATACTTCTCCATATTCAGTGCAAGACAAATGTCTCAATGCCTTGAAGGCATAATTTCACATAAACAGCCAATTCATGGATCCCCTTGGGACCTCCATGAGGAAGTCTCAGGTCTAGATTCTGTCCTAGAAAGATCAAGGAATTCAAAAGCCAAGAGCGGTTTTCTTTCCTTCACAATTTACAAGCATTTTCAGTCTGCTTCCTTGGACAGAGCTTCTAGAAGCCTTGATCCTAAACTTGTAACATCCCCTGGAAAATTTGCAAGAGACCAGCATTAATTGCTATGGACCTGAAACTACTTTTCCATAAAGCAATCTCTTTTTGCATGTCTTGGTGGTTCAAATGAAAGTAATGCCTAGCTCAAATGAAGCATAAGACAGATGGGAAAAAACTCACCTGCACCCATAGTAAGAAGTACAATATCGCCTGCTCCATTAAGATCTTGCTTATGAAAGGCAGCAAGTTCCGACAAAAGATACACAAACACATCATCCTGAATTCAAAATTGTAAGGCCACTTCAGACTCGATATTCCAGGTCAAAATTTTCAATACAAAGTGTTGCGAGGGGCTACAATGGAAAAATAAAGTAGAGAGGTGCTTTCCTATTCATGGAGATTAAATAACACCAAGAATATGCGAATGAATTTTCGATCAATATAATGATAACAAAGGATTTACCAGTTTTGGAATATATAGCGCAGGGGGACCAATAAGGCTGTTTACCAGGTCCTCTGCACGGATCCTCAAAAAATTTTCCTCTCGAGCAGCATACACCTAGTAATAGTAACATAAATGCTGTTGTTTAGAAGCTTCACAGCCACAAGATGAAATTTGAATGTGTGCATGCAAATAGAATTGAACCCATTCCAACTATTGGCTTGTGTCCCTGCACCGTTAAGGTTTTATCCAAGAGCAAAAAGACAATTGTTAGAATCACACACACAGTGAAGTAACCATCTTGAGGTCTTTCAAAAACATAAAAAAGGAAAATGTGTGCTTAAATGTCAAACTAGCTAGAATTTAACCTCTGTAACAATGACACGGTCAGCTGCACTGAATGCCACAGCAAAGTCCTCTAAAAGTCTGGCAAGGCGGCTGCATTAACACGGCATTTCTTTCAGTTTATAAGACAAATCTTCATGAACAAGCAACATCTTGCGCCCCCCCCCCCCCCCTTCCCTCTTTTCCCTTTTTGCGCCGCACAGGGGAAAAAAGCCCATATATTAAGCTGCATTAAAATGCTGGCAGAATAAGTAAAACATTTCACTGACCTGTATGTATGAGGTTGGAATACAACCCAAACAGGTTGCTTATCAAATCTTTGCCTTGCTGCTTCCAAAACTGCACGTACTTCTGTAGGGTGATGTGCATAATCATCATAAATGTGACAACCCCTTACCACACCTACGAACTCGAAGCGTCGTCGCACACCAATGAAATTGTTCAAAGATCTGCTCGCAGCTTTTGCTGATTCCTTCTGCAGGTTGAACTGCATCTCAGGATCACCTGAAGTCCTCCCTTCTAATGCAAGTACTGCAACTGTGGTGATAACCTGCCAAATCCACTTGTAAGTAATGATGCTTTCTACCCCCCCACAGAACAAATATCCCTCTATGAAGCGATCAGAAGATAAAGCATAGGTCCAGTCCCTCTGAACATATTTCTCGAGCATGGGCACCCAAGTTACCTTGATGAGTTCCTGTGCAGCTTGGGATGACCCAATTGTCAGCCCCAAATGCTGGTAATAGATAATGTCCATCCAACATGTGAGATAGTGTCTGCCTCTCAGAAAAATTATCTTCTTATCATGTTCCTAACAAACTAGCAAGTGATAAATGGAGGACCAATTTCACTCTGATCTTTGACTGTGGTTCATTAGTAAGGATTTTGGAGGCCTTGCTAAAGCAAACTTTCAATTAGCCTTTGTGTGACTTGGGTATGTACCAACAAGCATCCATATGCTAAATGCTAACAAGCAAAACTCAATTCACCGCCAAGGAGGATTAGTTCACCATCAAAGTGCTCCTTGTAACAGAAAGATGAGCTGTGTTTGTTATAGAGCAGACTCTTATGATTGCTCTCAGAACATGTTAAAGAGCATCAAGAGGAAACTCCTCTTTTGTAGTTCAGCCAGAGGAAACTCCTCTTTTGTAGTTCAGCCAATTTGGACCTGGCTTCTAGGGTGGTGGTTGTTAACCAGGTTGTGCTAGCCACAGTATGGTATGTTTGCTCTTGTTGGTGCATCTCTAAGGATTGCATTACTCATCTCAAGAGACCTATAAGGAATTCTTCCTGGAATGGGCTAGATGACACCACAAATATTGTGGCCAGGGTGGCTTGGGAGACGGTCCTCCTTCCCATGAAAGAAGGTCTCAATATCATAGACCCAAACTTGCCGTGCATGGCTTTACTTCGCGAGTTTGTGGTAAGGGGACTTTTGCCTGGGCAATAGCTTGGGAAGGATTTTTTTATTTGAAGCATACAGGCATGTACCCCTTCTTCAAGCAGAGACTGGATGGGTAGCACCAAGTGGACTTTTACTTCAACCCCCCTCAGCTCCTCTCCTCTTATATCAGCCATTCTGAAAGCTTGGAGTAGCTTTAGAAATACTCTTAATCCGCCCAATTTCTCTACAAGAGACTGATAGGCAGAAGGTCATGTGAAATGATAGCATACTCGATGAGCATGGCAGACCGCTAGACCATTCACATTATGTGCAATGGTCGAGATGGAAGAGTGGCCCTGCCTCCTCTATAGGATCTTGGAAAGCTTTCAAAAAGCTTCCGGAGGACCTTAGAATGCAAGTAGAAAGTCATCTCAAAGGAAGTGCAGGGAGGATCCAGGTAGGTTGATGCAGCAATTCTAGTGGATTGGATTGAGACGGATGTAGCAATTCCAATGGATTGGATTGAGATGGATGACATGCCTATTTCTTGTCCCACTTGGATGGGAGCCTTTGAGTTTGGGTATTCCACTTCAGGTTATTGCTTTGCCACGATCACACGAGGATGCCTTGGTTTTCGATGAGGCTGTCTAGATCTTTAGATGATTTTCTTTTGGAGATTGCTTTCTAGCCTATCAAGGTCATTGGTTTTGTGGAGTATGGCTCGGATTATCAGTGGTACCTAGACCATGAGCCACTTCTCTTGGCCTTGGGTTCATGGAGATTGCGGCTCTATGGTGGGGCCCCAATAAAGTATTTGTAGTGGGACCTAGGAGAGTGGAAATGGATTGATGAAGGGCACGAGAGAAGGCCCTCCCATTCTTTCGTTACACTGTCAGTAATGCCAAGACGTTTCAAATTTGTTGCAGAGGCTGGAGACCTTCCATAGATCCTCATTGGGAGAATTTTCATATGTCTGCTGATTTGCAAAAAAAATTTTGGAGGAGACTCAAAAAATCCCACAGGAATAGAAAAATCACTCTATTCTTTTGGCTTTCTATTCATGGTGGGATTGCAATTAATTTGTGGAGGTCCAGGTTTGGGGCGGACTCGACGTGTCCTCGTTGCCATCTCTACAGTTGAATCAGGTCAGCATTGCTGATGGGATTGCAAACACGCGAGGATTATCTGGAAAGGGATTGCTACGATTTTCAGCACCTTTGCCCACCACCCATTCTTCATGACTTGGGGTTCAATTGCTTGGCTTTCCCTTTTAGGCCCTCAGGTATTTTACAAGAGACATGACTCTTCTTTTGCTTTCTCGATTCGGCGACAGTTAGTTGAATTCTGCCCTATGGATGATGTGCCCTCCTTACCTTTCAGAGCGGTACATGCTTTACTGGATTCCTCTTCGGAGATTCTAGCTAGCATTTTAGCGTGGCATATCTGGAGAGCCAAATGCACAGAGGCCTTAAACCATTCCCAGGTCCACCCCTCTCATACTTTGGCCAATATTTGGGCAAATAATATACATTTTGATGGCCACTTGGATGAGCATGTAGGGCTCTTCTCGAGCAGCATTTGCTAGGAGGGCTACTTTCCTTAGGGAAAGAAGAGGCTCCCCTTTCTTCTCAAAATCCTCTACAGGATTGCGGTGACATTTTCAGCCTCAACCTCATATTTTTTTCTACTTGCTTTTGAGGAGTTTTTTTGGCTGTCTCGAGGCCTTATTTCATGCACTCCATGTTGTATTTCCGCTTTGAGCTTGCTCTCCCGGGCTTTGCTCATACTTAATAGAAGTCTTTTTCATGAAAAAAAAGAAAGCGGGTTGCATGCACCAACTGGTACTTCTAGTCTAATGGTCATAAAAATTATGGTCGGTAACGACTTATGTGCTATTATCTCTGCCAATGGGAAAGACCACCATGACAAAACCAACCACAGCTTCAAGCACTACATCTTGACTGCTTCTGATCCATTAAACAAGCCATTACAATAGCACAAGGAGCTTGACAAAAAGGATGCACAGCTTTGCAGAATTGCATTAAGTGAAAAGGCGCATCATGAGAAATATCAACTATTCCAAAACATCAAAAGAGGTTTAAGACAACTTGTCCCACGTATATGCAGGTAAGAATGACGCAAAGGTGACTCTTTAACCAAGCGCTCCATGAAATTACAGATTAGAGGGATTAATACTCTAAATTGACGAGTCCATTGAGGACAACCAAATGCTCTCCATTACCTTGAAAATTATTGCCTCCTTTGAGGGAGTTTTGCTACAGCCCTTTTAATATCACTTAGAGGTGCTCCAATCTCACATAATGGGTTAGTCATACCCTTGCTACAAGAGAGGCAAAGAGCAAATCGTTTTCTAAATGCCGTGTCTCTGTATGAAGAAGCATTTGTCATGAGGGCAAGGAAATTTTCAAAGATCAAAGACAGGTGGTAATGCATCACACAAGTCACAATAAAAGGATGGGGATGCCCAATCTGGTGGTAAAGAGGGCAAGTGCAGCTATTGCCACAAATATGGATAATTCATTGTAGAGAGCCAAAACAGAAGTGCAGCATGGAAAAAAAAGAAAAATTGGACCAAAATGGAGAGACATGCAAAGTTGATGACATGACAGAAAACTATATTTGCTATTATAGAAAATGTTTAGTCTCCTTAAGATGCTTATGACAGCTTAGGGAAACAAACACACATGCTCTTGATGCTCCGTGGATACCGAAGTTGCAGATGGTACATTGAGTGCATTATATACACTGATTCCTTAGGGTTGTCTAACGATGTCTACTAATGGGCCGTGGTGCTTCAAAGCACAACACTCCCAAAAAGAACAGTGTGCAAGTATGCAACTAATTCATGTGAGCGAGGATTCTTTTGCCACCGCCGCCGCTCTTAGTACTGTTGTTGTGGGTACTATTCCCATCAAATTCCAGAGTGAGATACGTTTGTCATCTGATATGTACTAGAGCTTAAGAAACTTTAGTCTCCACTAATACAAGTAAAAAGTAGAATATGGCCATTCAGTTTCAGAATGGTAAGTGTCAAATTAAGGATCCTTCCAAGGACTATGTTTGCTAAGGGACACTGCAAGAGATTCACTATGCATGACATCAGCAGAAGCAAATCTTTAACCAAGAATAGTTCACACCAGAGAGAAAGAGATAGAATAGACAATGTAGATCTGAATATACAAAGCCCAAACAGGATGAAGATTCAAGCTCCGCCACTGCATAATATCAAGAAGGCACACTCTCCTCTACTAGCATTCCTTCCACAGCTCTTGAGATGGGCTGTGACAAAGTGCCACAGAGCACACTGCCTTATCACTTTTGCACTCTTCAAGTGATGCAAAGGTGAAGAATAAATTGTAATATGATGAAGAGAGGAGGTGCAAACCCCACTTATATAGCCCATGCTAAGGCTAGGCTAGGCCAACTAGCCCTAAACCTAGGCCGATCAAGTGGCTGATCTAAGTGACCTGGAGGCAAGCCTCACCTAGAGCCGACCAAACAGACAAAAAATTAGACAGCTGCCATGTGGATGATGTCACATTATACGTCGACGGTGCCATGTGGATGTACTTTTACACCTGGCTGCTACCATGTCATCTCCCACCTTCATACGTGATTGTTTTGTCACACAAATAGGTCACATTGGATGTGGTGTGGCGCGTGTGCCACATCCTCAAGTGAAGTGCATAAGGATGACAAAGGATGGAGCATCGATCTCCAATAGACATTTGTACAAAACTGTATAGTAAGTCTAGATGAAATTGCTTGGATTTCATGTTCGACATTTGGCAAAGATTAGACCAGCCTTTCATTGGAGACTCCCCTTCTTGGTAAGCAGGCCAATTTATGGTGTCATTTGGCCATCTGCAGGGTGGACTCCCCACATATCTAAGATAGATTGATTAAGCAAAAGACACAAGCTATCATAGAGATCATGGTGCATTGCAGGGTGGACTTAAGGCCATGTTGAGAAGAGGAGACCACAAAAGTCATTGGAATCCAAAAAGAGAAGATCAAGGAGCCATTGGGAAGCAAAAATTAGGAGTCAAATCTTGGAGTAGAAAAAACCACATTTTGCACAAGGACCTTTTCTATCACCATGGATGAGAGCTGTCAAAGTCAATCAAGATGGAGCAAACCAAAGCCAACCATTACCAAGGGCCCAACAACCCAAAACAACCAAGAGCTTCATTCCAGAAAAGAGAAAAAAGAAAGAAAGAAAGAGCTCTATTAATGTCTGCGGAAGACCAGAAAGATCTTAAGTAGCTTATTATATCAAATCCCCAAAATGTAGATGCATGATAAACTTATTAAAAAAACATAACTATTTGTAATGCTAACATAATTCACCACATAACATCGATTTAAGACTAAGAGTCTTTAGGATTAGATTTGAATTCCCTAATAAGTGCTTTTACTTCTCTATAACCACCCCTTCTTAGACTAAGAGTCTTTAGGATTAGATTTGAATTCCCTAATAAGTGCTTTTACTTCTCTATAACCACCCCTTCTTCCTTTCCTCCTTCACTTTGATGAGTTTCATGGCTATTTGTCTAGGCTATGTGGAGTGAGCTCCTCTGATATCTAAATATTATTGCCTTTCAATTTATGAGTTCTAATAATCTTTATCTTTGCTGCCCTGTCTTTGCAGAAAACTAGAGCATGTGGTCCCTTTTTGAAGAACCCTCTCTGCATAATGCCACTCAACATTGGTATCTTTTCCATGAGACGATCGAACTTATCTTCTGTGTATACCTCTACTTTATACCATCCATCTAGAAGTCCCCCCATTTGTAGAGACAAAGTGTCATCAGTATGGCCTTCCACACAGCATTCCTAAAGATTTACGATATGCCAGACACCACTAGTGGAGCTTTGAATTCTGTCATCCTGCTTCAACATGTATCCACTTGCTTGGTACTATTTCTTTTTGTTTTTCAAGTACGCTTATTAAGAAATGAAATGTTTTCCTACTGTTCAGTTACGGACAATGGGGACTAGGTCTAGCATTTGAGGGTGGACCCCCTTGCTTGGGGTTATGGGGATTAGTGACCCACAAGAGTGATGGCCTCTCTTTGAGAGGGACATCTGGAAACCACACCCCACCTGAGTACCCAAACATGGGACCAATCAAATGCACAGATTGCATACCGACCTAGGAACCATTCAAGAGAATGTTCCTTGAGCTTTGGGTGTGGGCCTGGCAGCATGCCAAGAGTAACGGAGATACAAGATAAGACGACAAACAAATGAGCTCAGTATGGCTCAATTATGACCTTAGAGTATGTCAATAGATAGTCTAAGCTGTTAGGAACCCGTGGGTGCGATCAGAATTGAATTCTGACAACTTTGAAATTTTAGGGTTTTTGGGAGTGACACGTGGCAGCTGACACGTGGAATCTGAGCTGGCAGGTCAGTCCACTTGTCCCACACATGTGGCAGCATGTATGGCAAGTGGCAAGGTATACAAGCCAAGTGTCTGGCCCCAAATCTAGTAGGTTTGGGGTAGGTTATGGGCTGTCCTCTTTGGGACTGTAGCCCACCAAAGATCTGGGACAAGTGTCCACCTTCCACTCTAGGCCTGGGGGGGGGGGCTGAGCCTATAAAAGAAGGCCTCTCCCCTTTATTTCTCTACATGAAAAATTCGTCACTTTTCTTCTCTCTCCTTTTGGTTGATGCAGCAGAACCTCTCCAGCTCCTTGGGTGCAGCCAGCTTCTCCCTAGGCCATTCTCTCACCTCAGCAGCACTTTCTCCCTCTACAACAGCACATTCTCTCTCTACAGTTCCAGCCCCTCCTCTCCAGAAAACTGCCCCCTCTCAGCTCTTCTGGAACAGCAGCAGCATCCTCTCTGCTTCTCCTAGCCTGGAGCAGCCACAGCCCCTTTCTCTCTCCTACTGCAGTCTTTCTCTCTCTACTACAGAACTTCTCTCTCTACTGTTCTAGCCCATTTCCCTTGCAAGAATCTGCCTTTTTGTGCACCTCTGGAACAGCAGCAGCTCCTCTCTTACATCCCCTCCCTTGGGATCAGCATTGGCACTCTCTCTCTACAGCTATCACTCCGTAAAAGCTTTCTCTCTCTAGCCTACAGGCTGTTTTTCTAAGCTGTTCTCATTCCAGCCCCATTTCCACACTCTCCTCACCCAAGGTAGCTTCAGAGGCATCAAGGACTTCATCTACAAAAGGGTCAAGTCACGAAGGGAGCCTGTATTGTCAAGTTTATCTCATTTGCAGCACTATTTCATGTTGTTTCTACTATCTTTCTAGAAACTAGTGCTTGCCTCTAATGTTGGATGTAAGTGGTGATTGTTGTAGGCTTCTTCCTTGTGGATTGGGCAAGCCAAGAGTTGAAACCTGAGCTTGAAGTCCTCCTTTTTGTTGTCTACCTTGCACATATGCTCTTGAGTCTTGTATCTAGGTCCTAGGTTTTCACTGAGTTCATCGGTTTGGAAGGTGCATTGCACCTTGGTCTTGTATCTCCATTTTCAAGAATAAAGTGAGCCTGGATAAGGGTGGGGGGTCCGTCTTGGCCCCTCAATCATATTGCATTTTCCAATGATGTCACTTTGTGTTTAAGCTGAATAAGTCTTAATTCCAGCTTACTTGCAAACTCTTAAGTTCAAGTATATGTGTTTGGCAACTCGCAATCATCTCATTCAAACGCTTCTGCAAAATCCATTGTCTGAATTGTTAGAAAGCACCGAGTAGTTTACATTGGTATCAGAGCTTAGGCAGTGATCCTGTACTCTGTGCTTTCTCTTGTTGAGTCTCTCCTTCATTGAGTCATCTTGTCATCATGGCAGCCAATGGACCTGACCCTCCTCCTAACCTACATGAGTTGAGTGCTCTCTTGGCAAACATTGCTCAACAGGTTCAAGTGCTGGAAAGCAGCCAAGCAGAAACTCATGACATAGGGCCCCAATCCCAAGGAAGAGGCCGTGCAGACAACACCAACTCCAACAAGGAGGGAAGATCATCCTCTTCTTCCCCTCCTCGAGGTAGACGGCGTCATCGGAGTCCATCTCCTTCGAGACATCCACAAAGACGAAGGTATGCAAAGCATAAGGTACCTCTTGGAGATAAGCTCTTCAAGTTTACCAAGTACAAGGGAGAGGACAAGCCCGAGGTCTTGCTGGCCTGGATCCGAGACCTCGAGTATTTCTTTGAGGGGGACGAGTACGAAGACAAGGCGAAGATCCGGTTTGCTGTCCTGCACATGCAAGACCGTGCTTCACTCTGGTGGGCAGCTATGGTCAACACTGGACAGCAAGCCCACACCTGGAAGCGCTTCAAGAAGAACTTGATGAGGCACTTCCTACCTAAGGATTTTAAGGGAGATACAATGGTGCAGTGGGACATCCTCCGCCAATGCCAAGAAGAGAAAGTCAGTGAGTATGTTGATCGTTTTTGGGATACTTTGTTAAAAGTTCAAGCATTCAGTAGGAAGGATAAAAAAGAGTAGCAAAGGAAGTTCTTTGCTGGCCTACGGTATATCATTCAGCATGAGGTGGACATTGCCACTCCTACTTCTCTCGAAGACACCATCAACATCGCCTTGAAGGTGGAGAAGAAACAATCTTTCTCCAACAAGTGGAATGGCAGCCACAACAAGCGGAAGTCCCAGGGAACCTCTTCCAAGGAACAAAAGAGAAAATCTTTGCCGCTGATCAATTCGTGGAGGATTATGACTCTGCTTATGCCACGGTTCGAGCAGCCATTCAAAAGGCACAGGAGAAACAAAGAGCAGCTGCAAATAAAAGATGGAGGGCGTTTGCAGTGAAAGAAGGCCAATGGGTCTTATTGAAATTTGAGAAAGCCCGGTTAAAAACCAAAGTGGGCAAAAAGCGCATCTACTTCAAGCTATCCTTTCGATATTATGGTCCTTTATGGTCCTTTTCAGGTGTTGCAGGTAATAAATGATGTCTCAGTCCGATTGAGACTTCTAGAGCATTGGAAGGTCCACAATGTCTTCCACGTAAGCTTGGTGAAACCCTTCATTGGGGAACCACCTCAAGAGCCCACACTGGACGATGCACCTGAAGTAGAGGACACTGAGATCTTGTTGATCCCAAAGCAAATTATTTTGCATAACTTCACTACGGGACGTCGAGGCACGACTCACAAAATGTACCTTTTGAAGTTTAGAGGGCTCCCATCCACCGATGCCCAATGGGTGGACAGAGCTACATTTTAGGAGTGTCCTGAAATCCTGGATGCTTATGAGGAAGCATTTCAGTTGCGGACAACCGAATGAAAGACGGAGGGAATGTCATCCTGCTTCAACATATATCCACTAGCTTGGTACTATTTCTTTTTGTTTTTCAATAGTATGCTTATTAAGAAATGAAATGTTTTCCTACTGTTCAGTTACGGACAATGGGGACTAGGTCTAGTATTTGAGGGTGGACCCCCTTGCTTGGGGTTATGGGCAATAGTCACCCACAAGAGTGATGGCCTCTCTTTGAGAGGGACATCTGGAAACCACACCCCACCTGAGTACACAAACATGGGACCAATCAAATGCACAGATTGCATACCAACCTAGGAACCATTCAAGAGAATGTTCCTTGAGCTTTGGGCGTGGGCCTGGTAGCATGCCAAGAGTAATGGAGATACAAGATAAGACGACAAACAAATGAGCTCAGTATGGCTCAATTATGACCTTAGAGTATGTCAATAGATAGTCTAAGCTGTTAGGAACCCGTGGGTGCGATCAGAATTGAATTCTGACAACTTTGAAATTTTAGGGTTTTTGGGAGTGACACATGGCAGCTGACACGTGGCAGACTGCCACATGGAATCTGAGCTGGCAGGTCAGTCCACCTGTCCCACACATGTGGCAGCATGTATGGCAAGTGGCAAGGTATGCAAGCCAAGTGTGTGGTCCCAAATCTGGTAGATTTGGGGCAGGTTGTGGGCTGTCCTCTTTGGGACTGCAGCCCACCAAAAATCTGGGACAAGTGTCCACCTTCCACTCTAGGCCGGGGGGGGTGGGGGGGGCTGAGCCTATAAAAGAAGGCCTCTCCCCTTCATTTCTCTACATGAAAAATTCGTCACTTTTATTCTCTCTCCTTTTGGTTGATGCAGCAGAACCTCTCCAGCTCCTTGGGTGCAGCCAGCTTCTCCCTAGGCCATTCTCTCACCCTTCTTCAAAGAAGGAGACTTTTTGTAACATTGCATTGGGTCCCATGGGTCGATTTCAGACCCCTAGAGGACGATAATAATAGTTTCTTTCTTTCTTTCTTTCTCACCTCAGCAGCACTTTCTCTCTCTACAACAACACATTCTCTCTCTACAGTTCCAGCCCCTCCTCTCCAGAAATCTGCCCCCTCTCAGCTCTTTTGGAACAGCAGCAGCATCCTCTCTCCTTCTCCTAGCCTGGAGCAGCCACAGCCCCTTTCTCTCTCCTACTGCAGTCTTTCTCTCTCTACTGCAGAATTTCTCTCTCTACTGTTCCAGCCCATTTCCCTTGCAGGAATCTGCCTTTCTGTGCACCTCTGGAACAGCAGCAGTTCCTCTCTTACATCCCCTCCCTTGGGATCAGCATTGGCACTCTCTCTCTACAGCTATCACTCCGTAAAAGCTTTCTCTCTCTAGCCTACAGGCTGTTTTTCTAAGCTGTTCTCATTCCAGCCCCATTTCCACACTCTCCTCACCCAAGGTAGCTTCAGAGGCATCAAGGACTTCATCTACAAAAGGGTCAAGTCACGAAGGGAGCCTGTATTGTCAAGTTTATCTCATTTGCAGTACTATTTCATGTTGTTTCTACTATCTTTCTAGAAACTAGTGCTTGCCTCTAATGTTGGATGTAAGTGGTGATTGTTGCAGGCTTCTTCCTTGTGGATTGGGCAAGCCAAGAGTTGAAACCTGAGCTTGAAGTCCTCCTTTTTGTTGTCTACCTTGCACATATGCTCTTGAGTCTTGTATCTAGGTCCTAGGTTTTCACTGAGTTCATCAGTTTGGAAGGTGCATTGCACCTTAGTCTTGTATCTCCATTTTCAAGAATAAAGTGAGCCTGGATAAGGGGGGGGGGCGTCTTGGCCCCTCAATCATATTGCATTTTCCAATGATGTCACTTTGTGTTTAAGCTGTATAAGTCTTAATTCCAGCTTAATTGCAAACTCTTAAGTTCAAGTATATGTGTTTGGCAACTCGCAATCATCTCATTCAAACGCCTCTGCAAAATCCGTTGTCTGAATTGTTAGAAAGCACCGAGTAGTTTACAAATTCATTGGTACAATTTCTTCATCAAGCGTCACACATTATTCAGCTTGAAGAAACTTTTGAAGTATCTATGCAAAGCAGAAGCTATGGCATGAGCTTGATCAAGGTACATATCGTCTCTAGTATATCTAGGCTTAGCCTCGAGATTTTAGTAGCGAGGGATTTCATCACAATGCAGGAAAAAATAGAGTCATGAACTGGTCCAAGGAATTTAGAGAGTGCCTATATTTAGATCTATTGCTATCTATGGCTATGAATGCATCATATTTGAGCCCCAACATTCGGAAGATTGATTGCCAAATTTTGTAAGGTGCCTTATATTGAAGAGAAAGAAGACAAGAAGCAGTAGAAAAGAAAATTCCAAATTTACATAAGCACAAATTAAAATTGAAGAAGAATTTGAAAGGCCATGCTTTAATCTTTCTTCAAGCCAAAATTATACTTATTCTATGTAGAATGAAAAACAAAAATGGAAAGAATCACACACCGCAAGAGAGTTGAGCACATTATAAACACCTGGAAGTTTTAAATGCACCCTTGTCATAGTCTTGTCTTTGTACGTCTGCATTAGCGGATAAAAAAACTATATCAACAGCAAACACCATGGAAAACATGGCAACTTATCCTAGTGTGCTGCCTTTTAGGTCATCTTGTAAGCAACAAAGTTAACAAGAAATGTTTTGAACAATCCTTGGTATAATTTTCTGATCTAGTGAGATATCCTCATTGAGAAGACTCATCCCCAACAAATAAAGAGAACGTATTAATTTAAATTATAAAATTAATATGAAGTACAATCACAATTATAGCTAGCACTACCATATAAGGAGGGTTCACATATCACACTTGACCAAGCTACACTCCCTAATTCTCTACCCTTGCCACTGATCAAAGAGCTTCATAACCTCCCACCATAGCAGAAATTCTATGTTTTCATACTAGAGCCCAATAAGAGGCTCCAACTCAACCCTCAAAGGCTTTCACAAAGAAGGTGGGAGCCAAGCCCCATCCACTTGGGTAGAGTATCCAGGTTCTAGCTTCACCTTCTCCATGCACTCAACAAGAACCCTAATGGACCTTTAATTATTACTGTCACAAAATTATGAGCTCTGATCGACTGCTGCTAGACATCCCTGACCCTTTTTACCCACAAGAATGACATGATTTGGCTTGCATCTTTGAAAGATTTGCCTCTTTCAAGGACTCATGTTTTACAAATTCAAAGCTCTTCTATTGGACTCCAATTTCTCAACCTCTCAAAGGTAGGCTTAATAGTCTCCACTTACCACCCAAGCAGTACTAGCCAAATTCATCAAGATTCTCTAACATTTTTAAGAGACAATCAGATCTCAAATGAATACTGTCCATGCTTGAGTCGATGTTGGCGTGAACTATCAAAGCCGGTAACCTATAGAGACTATTCTCAAGTATACCCTTTGTTAGCGACCAGACAAGACCGTGTGTCAATCAATGGTGCACTGGGTGCAGAGGGCCCAAGCCTCCATCCCATAGCCATGCATGCCTCCCCAATACCTTAAAAGATCCGGCGGGATATTGAGGAAAGGTTCAACACTTGAATTTATCTAAGAGTCGTCCCATTACATATTTGCATATGGAGCTATTGTCCTTTATATCCTTTCCATCCAAAAGCAATTCTTTTGACAATCGCATGGGAGTACTGCCTGCTATTGTAGATGTGCAAATCACCTTCTTGGACAGCAAATGGGCTCCTTGCATATACATATGTGCTACTAAACATGGTTGGTATGTTGGGATAAGTGTGATCAAGGGCTTGCTCTATGATGCATGTGTGCATCTAGGGAGTCACATGTGTGTGTGTATGTGTGTGTTGAAGAGGCACATCTAGTGCTATGATGTGTCTAGTGTGTGACCTAAGTGATGATGTAAGCCAAAGGCCCCCACATGGGAGGTTTCTTTGATTTAGGCCAGTCCCACTGATGCAAGGGCTGATTGCCACTGATTTAGGAGAGGTGCCTACACCATCCTCTCTTTCTATATAATGGAGGACATTCCTTCATTCTAATACATGGATTTTGTCTCACTTGTGCTCTCACTCTTTGTGCCATGATACATCTCTTCTACCCCACACTCCTCTATATTTGGTATCAGAGCAGGTAGGCTTTGTAGAACTCATTTTGGTAGTGCCACCTCATCATCTTCTCCAACACCTCTTTTTGAGCTTTCTTCCTCCTTCCTTCTCAAAAATGGCTTAGCTCTATTCTCCTCATTCCTTGTGTCTTTTACCAAGCCCTTCCAGCTGGATTTTCTACACTATGGGGCGCTCCTCTGGCCCAGAGCATTTCCTCAGAGAGGGAGTATTCTACCCGCGCTGATTCAAGCAAGCTGAGACGAAAAAACGCGCAATTCTGCTCTTCTGCTCAACCATTGCCTGAGCCCTTCTAGCACAAGTCAAAGCCCTCTCAAGCTCTTCTTCAGTTGTGTGAATTGTGCCCTCCAAGTTAAGCTAGTCTATTGCAATGCATTTTTTACAGTTTTGGACATTTTATGCTAGAGTAAATGCTAGAGTAATGCTTGAGGATTGAAGTAATGCCAAAGTACAGATCAGAGAATGCTTTTTCAGTTTGAAATTCAGTTGGGACTGATCTCTTGTCAAAATGCCAAGCTCTGAAGGTTCTTCTAATGCTAATCACTTGAAGAAGACTACAAGAAGAACAAAATTCAAAGTGAAGAAGACCCCAGCCAAGAAACTTTGGGAAAAGCCAACTGGGTATGAATATGCTAAACAATTAGGATTCTCTGAATTTATCTCTAGCAATCTACATTTGTATGGTAAGGGATATTTCTTTGTTGAACAAGATTAGTCATTCTATAAGAGAGTAGACACTGCCTGACAAAGGTAAGACCCTCTCATGGCTACTTATAAAATTGACAAGTTCAATGGCCAAGGCTTCCATACTTGGCAGATGAAGATAAAGTTTATGCTTATGAAGGAAAATCTATGGGACTTAGTCAAGGAAGGAACTCAAACCTCTCAGGAAGGTGAATTAACTACAACAAAAGGTAAAGGAAAGGCCACTGACTCTACTTCTACACCTACAAATGCAAAAAGAATTGAGAAATCCTATGCCATCATTGCATTAGGTTTGGGTGATGACTATGTACACCACATTTCAGATTTGGAATCCCCTTTTGAAGCATGGCACAAGTTAGACATTTTATTTAGTGCTAGCTCTCATACTTCAAAATTAAATCTGAAAATTAAGTTCTTTGAACTTAAAATAGAGGGAGATAATGTTGCTGCTCATGTCAACACTATGAGAAGTATTATGACACAAGTAGCTTCAATTAATTCTCTTGTCACTGAGGATGATGCAATGACAGTGCTTTTAAAGAGCATGCCTCAGGATTTTGACTATGTGGTTACTACTTTGAAGAATCTTCCTCAACCCTCATTAGAAGGCATCATTAGTGCCTTACAAGAAGAGGAAAGAAAGAACACTTTAAGAATGGGCAAAATACATACAGAGGCACTTGCAGCACTGAAGTTTTCAAAGAGCAAGTACAAGGCTTGTAAACACTGTGGGAAAAACAATCACCTTGAGAAGGATTGTTATAGAATCAACCCTTGCTCATATTGTGGTAAGAATAGTCACTCTGAAAAGTTTTGCAATGAGAAGAAGAGGACTATGACAAATCTGATTGAAAAGAGAACTCCATCAACAAATGAAGCATCCAACTTTGTGGTAGAAGACAAGGACTTTGCCTTTTGAGCAACTTGTCTTTGAATTTTCGTTTATCATCACTTGGTCAAATTTTGAGGTTCTCTGCCTGGAGTAGTGCTCCAAAAGGAATGCTATGTGTTTTGTCCTTTTGTAAATCACCTCTGGTCACCATATGATGTAGGCCATGTGATATGTGTTTAGTCTATCCCATTTTTGTAAACCTTGACCCTTGAGCACCTTTGTAAGCATGAGATCCTAGACATAGATTTATCCTTGACCACCATGAGATGGCCATGTGTGATCACCATGAGATGGCATGAGAAACTATGAGACTATATGTATCCTTGACGTTGCAAGAGGCAAACCCTTGAGGGGGGGTATGTTGGGATAAGTGTGATCAAGGGCTTGCTCTATGGTGCATGTGTGCTCTTTCTCAGGTTGATCCTCAAAGTGAAGTTGAAATGTTGAGTCTTGCTTTATTAGATGCAGCTCTTTCGTCGAAGGATACAGATGTTGATCTAGCTCCTTTGCCTTTGATGCCTGTGCTAGAGTCTCCTTCTGTTCGGGATACAAAAGTGCCTTTTTTACTGGAATCTTTTCATTCCATGTTACAATAGGTTTTTGACCCTGTGATTCAAAAATTTCGGGTACCAGCCTATATCAAGAAGAATCACAAGGGCAAAAAACAACTGGTTTTTATTGATGGTGTGCTTTCATCACGACATCAATTTTTACAAAGCAATAATTTGAAGCTGGAGGATGCTATGTTTAATCCTCCTCCAGCTTGATATGTAACTTTTTACTTGGCTGCCTCATGACTTTTGCTCTGAGGCTTTACTTGTAAACTTTTTTCTTGTACTTATTGGTGGGTTTTTACATCTTTTGAGGTTTCCCACACAGAAATATAAGATTTCACTATAAAAAAAAAGTGTGTGTGTTGTAGAGGCACATCTAGTGCTATGATGTGTCTAGTGTGTGACCTAAGTGATGATGTAAGCCAAAGGCTCCCACATGGGAGGTTCCTTTGATTTAGGCCAGTCCCACTAATGTAGGGGCTGATTGCCACTGATTTAGGAGAGGTGCCTACACCATCCTCTCTTTCTATATAATGGAGGACATTCCTTCATTCTAATACGTGGATTTTTCCTCACTTGTGCTCTCACTCTTTGTGCCATGATGCATCTCTTCTACCCCACACTCCTCTACATGGTATAGAGCCTCCACATCATCTTTGAGGAGAGCTTTCTTAAGGTCAGGTTTTGCGTGGAGGACATATTCATTCAAATCCCTAGGAGATACTAGAGATGACGACCTCTTTCTACCGCCAGCTTTTCCATGGTAGGGCCGTGTGTCAATCAAGGGTGCACCAGCTGCGGAGGGTCCCAAGCCTCCATCTCATAGCCATGCATGCCTCCCCACTACCCCAAGAGAGCCAACAGGATACTGTAGAGAGGTTCAACACTTCAATATATCCAAGTTTCATTCAATTACACATTTGCAAATGGAACTATTGTCCCTTTGGAAGTCGAATGAGAGTGTGCTGCCTGCTATTGCAGATGTGCAAATCACCTTATTGGACAGCAAGTGGGTCTCCTTGCATACACATATGCGCTACGGAACATGGCTGGTATAGAGCCTCCACATCATCTTTGTGGAGGGATTTCTGAAGATCTGGCTTTGTGTGGACGACTGTTTTTAGAGTAAGCCTTGGCTCCCTCTCTTTTTGATGATGCCCTACTCCTTAACAGTAAAACAAGCTTGGCTCTGGTACCATGTGAACGTTTCAGGATGCACACATGCATAACATAAAGGAACATATTCACACAATTAGTTCTCAAAACCGGCTGAAGTAAAGAGTTTACAAGTGAGAATCTCTCAATGTGCATGCAACACTCCTAAAGCTGCACTGTCCCACAGTGAATGCCACTAGCCACCACCAAGACTCTTCAAAGGAATGAGGAGGAATGGATGACTGGTGGTGGGTGGGTGTGGGGGGGTTGGGGGGTTGCAACCCCTACCAATAGTATGGAGGGATGAACCCTCTACTTAAGTCAACTTTGGCAGGATGACTGGTCGGTGGGGTTAGGAGGCACAGGTTGCAACCCCAATATATAGTGTGGAGGGATGAACCCTCCACATAAGTCGACCTTGGCAGCAAGATCTAGGGCCACTCTAGACGGACATGGCTGACCTGCCATGTGGGACCCTGAACAAACAAGCCATCTGGTGGATATTGGCCACTCCAACCTGCCACATGGCAGTCTATTGACAAGGCTGAAACTTTGGCTGTCTGGCACATGTCATGACTGCTCTTGGGCCCAAATCTGGACCATCTCTTGCCTGCCTTATTCTTGGCCTACTTGCTGATGTGACTCACACATGGCCTATCATATGGAACAGGGTGGTTGTTTCAGATCCTCTCCTCCCATGCTCATCAGCATCTCCTCATATGGGGCCCCTTACATGTGGAGCAGCTATAAACTGACCTGGAACCCAGAAAATGGAGCATTGATATACAATAACAAAGGACAAATGGAGCAAATAGTCCAACCAGGTTTTCCTCTAGCCCTCTACTTTCTACTTTTGGCAAACTCTCTAGGGTATTTCCTTCAACACCAGGATTCAAGGCACACTAGGTCTTGTCCCTTGTAATCAAAACAAGGAAGGAGCTCCTTGGCACATATTTGCGTATGGCACAGCATTCATTACAAGTGTATTTAAGACCAATAATTCATCAACACTCACTCTCTGGTCCATGAGTTCTCTGAGGCACCGCAAGTAAAAACCTGGTGTCTTGGCATCTCCCCTTCGTAATAGTTTGAGAAAATTTAGAGCGTTAAAAGGAAGCTAGCATGCTTAAGCACAGCTAAATCTCACCAGTTGGCAGCGTCCTAGCCTTGAGCTAGGACCTGCTTTGTCCTACGTGGTACGTAGAATGTGCCTTTGTACATATATAGCACAATCTTTGATGTTTCGGTGATATTGCTAGACATATCACATGGAGACATTTGCAAAAGTTGGAAAATTTTCTAACAGGTCTTGCTTGGAAAAAAATTTGCCCCCCTTCTGCACATGGGACAATGCATAAACTTGATTAAAAGATGTCTCAGCCTTCACACTACTGAAAATATTCCATCAGCAATTACAATTCTTTTTTTTCTTGCAAAAAGGAAACTTCTATTAAGTAAGAAAGAAACTCGCTAGAGCAAGCTCTGTGTGGAAATACAACATGCTAAGCATGTAATGCAAACACCTAAGAGGAATGAGGTAGAAAGAAACCAAGGCTGAGGCTGAACATGCCAAGTCAACCCTGTAGAAGTCTCAGCAAAGAAGGGAGAGTCTCTCCAATCTTTGAGAAAAGTAACTCTCCTGGAGGAGGCTGCTCGAGATGATCCTTGCATGGTCACCCAAATGGCCATCAAAGTGTGTACCGTATCTGTCCAAGTACTGGCCAAGATCTGAGAAGAGTGAACCTGAGAACCCTCCAGAGTCTTAGTGCATCTGGCTCTCCAAATGTGCCATGCTGCAATGCTAGCTAAGATCTCCCATGGAGAGTCAACCAAGGAATGAGCAGCTCTGAAGAGAGTGGCCGGAACATCCTCTAGAGAGCACAACTCCACAAGATGTTGTCGGATGTGAAGAGTCCAAGAGGAGTCAAGTCTCTCAAAGAAGACCTGGGGCCCTGAAAGAGTGAGCCAAGCCACTAATCCCCAGGTCATGAAGAAGGGTAGGCGAACAAAAGTGCTGAAAAGTTTTGCAATACCCTTCCATATGATTCTCGCCTGCCTGCAATCCCAAAGGCAGTGCTATATTGTCTCCAAAGTAGAAAGGCAACGAGGGCAAGAAGGGTCAGCTCTGAACCTAGATCTCCATTGGTTCACTGCTATCCCACCATGAATAGAAAGCCAAAAGAAGAGAGTGATTTTTCTATTCTGATGGGATTTCCAGAGCCTTTGTCAAAAAAAATTCTGCAAGTCAGCAGAAATCTGAAAGTTCTCCCAATGATGAGCTCTGATAGGCCTCCAACCCCTACAGCTAAGCTGAAATTTCCTAGCATTACTGACCGTGTAACGAAAGAAGGGGATGCCCTTCTCTCCGTGCCCTTCATCTATTGATTCTCATTCCCCAGGATCCCACTGCAAAAACTTAATTGGGACACCTCCATAGAGCCACAGCCTCCATGAGCCCAGGGCAATGAGCAGCAGGTTAGGATCGAAGTACCACTATGAGAGAGAGCCATGCTCCATGAAGCCCACTATCCTGACTGGCTGAAATGGTACCTCCAACAAGATATCATCTATGGATCTGGACAGCCTGCCCCCCAAAGAAACATCAAAGACTAAGGCATCCTCACGAGTGTCACGAAAAGGAATCACCTGTAAAGGAACTCCCAATCTAGAAAAAGCCCCCATCTAGGTGGAGCAAGTAATAGGCATATCATCTATGTCCACCCAATCCAAGGGCAAGGCTGCATCAATCTGTTGAACTCTCCCTACACTCCCTCTGAGATTAAGAACCAACTGGGCCTGTCAATCTGCAGAAAGCTTCCTAAAGGCTTTCCATGCTCCCACATTAGATGCAGGGCCTCTCTCCCACTGCATGTAAGGAGAAGCTCCAAGTGGTCTGCCATGCTCATCCAAAATATTGTCCTTCCACATGATAGGTTGCCTTTCAATCTCTTCACGGGTGGAAGGGGGAATCCTGCGAAGAGTACTCCTAAAGCTGGCCCATGCTTTCAAGATAGCAACCATAAGAGGGGAAGAGGGAGATCTGAGGTGGGCTGTGGTGAAAACCCATCTAGTACTGTGTGTCCAATCCTCTCCAGAGGTGGGCATGCGAGACTGTATGCATCTGATAAGGAAATCCTTCCAAGGCTCTTGCCTTGGCATAAGTCCTCTCACAACGACCTTGCAGAGTAGGGCTCTGCAGCACTATAGACTTCTGATACTCTCCAACACTGGAGCAAACTGTTATGAAGGAGAGATGCCCACCCCAACTTGGCAGCCCAAATATCTGACGGAGACGCCCCTCTGTACCCAAGTGAAGCCAATATCATTACCCCAATCCGAGGTGTCATCATCGCAAATCCAGAAACCATTGGATTTATGCCAATTAATGTGTGCACCTGCAGCCGTGCAAAATAAATCTAAGGCTGTCCGGAAGGAAGTGAGTGTCCTGGGGGAGGCATCCAAAAAAACAGCCGTGTCATCTGCCAACTCACTATCCAGGAGCTCTTCTTCCCAACGGATAGAAAGCCTCAGCCCATAAATGTCAGCTTGAAATCTAAGGTAGATACTCATAGCTTCCGCCACAAATAGAAAAAGAAAAGAGGCAAGAGGACATCCCTGGCGGACTGATCTGGAAATCTGAAATCTGTCCCCTCTTCCCCCCCCAATGAGCACCTGGCTATGGGCTGATATGTAGAGAGAGGATACTCCTCTAATCCATGCATCTGAAAAACCAAAGCGAGATAGAGTACCCTCTAAAAAATCCCAGTCTACTCTGTCGTAGGCTTTCTTAAAGTCCAGAGTAGAATTGCCAATCTCTGGTGACTCTGCATGGCCCATTCTGAGGCCTCCCAAAATGAGAAAATATTATAAAAAATACTTCTGCCATGCACAAACCCTGTCTGCGTGTCATGAATCAAATCTAGAAGAAAAACCTATAGCCGCAGACTAATGGCTTTCGCCAGAATCTTGTAAAAAGTGCCCAATAGAGTGATGGGTCTCCACTAAGACACTAGATTCCTATTACCCCCCTTTGGGATGAGATGAATGAGACCATCTGTAAGTGAATCAGGCATCTCATCAAAGTCCCACACACCCTGCAGGGCTGATGTAATGTGATCAATAATCTGCTCCCAAAAAGTAATAAAAAAGGAAGGGGTAAGTCCATCCAAACCTGGGCACTTGCCCTTGTGAAGGACAAGCAATGCTGCAGTCTTGAATTCTGCATTGGTAAAAGGTGCATCCAGAGAAACATACATCTCATCCTTCACCAATACAGGGATACACTACCAAATAACCTCTCTGGCATCATCTATGGCCTGTGTACCCGGATCTGCGGTAAGAAGGAATGCAAAAAATTATAAGGCTATACTCATGACGGCATCCGGATCTGACTGTAAAACCCCGTCTGAGTCAACAAGCTGTGAGACACTATCTCTACTATGTCTGGGCCCATGAGTAGAGAAGAAGTGTTTGTTGACCTTGCCACCCATCTGAATCCAAAATGATTCCCATGCATGAAAGGCATACTCTGCTCTCTGATCCAACAATGTCTGCATATGAGCCCTTGCTGCAGTAAGGTGCTCCTGAATCCAAGCATCAGTGGGCCTCTTCTGCTCTTCCCTCTGAAGGGACGCTAACTGCTGGCATATACCAATCTCACGTCTGAGAATCTCACGTCTCCTAGACTCAGTGACTGTATGATAATAGTCACTAATTCCGGATATGGCTGCAACTACCTGAAATGGGCGGACAACTCCACCATGTATGTGAGAAACCTAAATCTGTAAAATATCCTCCGAAAGGCTCTCCTCTGCATAAAAAGCATATGGAATCCTAACACTAGCAGAGTGTCCTCTCCGATGAGGCTCAAAAATCTGCAATACCACTGAAAAATGATCTGAGGTGGAAACCCTAGTAGAAATGCATACAGATCCGCCTCTGTCAAGTGCCCAATCGTCTACATGAAATCTGTCAATACGTGCATGGATGGGCATATGTAATCTCCTGTTCGACCGAGAGTACAGGAGTGACTGTGGCATAACATGAAAGGCATCATCAAACCAAGTGTCCCTACCATTGTACTGAAAGAGAAAGGCATCCCAGGCTGCCCTCTCCAAAGAGTGAATTCCACCCTGTTTGCCTCCCTTTTTGTCTGATGGCAATTCAACCATGTTGAAATCACCACCAATGATCCAGGTTTCTGCAATGGGGTCCCAAGAGAGTAAAAAAGGAGATCCTCTCCTCTCTGTTGTTGGGGGCATAAAGATTGAGAAGACCAATTACACCCTCCAACCAAAATAATGATCCATTGAGCTCTAGAGGGGGAGATAATACCATGACCAGCAACCAAGGGGAGAATAGAAGGAGAGACCGAAATGCAAGTACCTCCCCTTGTGCCCATAGTAGGCGACTAGAAGGTATATCCTGAGAGCAGTTTGCCAGACTTAGCGCAATCACTGGCATCCAACTTGTGTTCCTGGATAAAAAGGATATCAATAGCACCTCCAGTGACACTTGGATGAAGTTGATTCTAGATCAGCTACCTACGGCGACAGTGTGGAACTCCGCCTAGGCCCTGTATGTTCCAGTTGACTATCCTCATTGACGGGAGGATGCTAGATGGAAAGGCTTACCCGACCTAGTAGAGGAGACCAGCTTCCCCTGGGCCGAAATACTCCTGCTGAGGGCAGGAAACTCAACAGGTGAAAGGATCCCCACACCTGCTGAGGGGAAGGCCCTATCAAAAGGAATCCCAATGACCGGGACCCCTAAGGTGGAGGGCACAAACTCCTCCTCATCCATGCACATCGCTGAATCTGCCAGAGTCGAAAAAGAATTCCTGAGAAGCAAGTCTAGCCAAGGACTGTAAAGAAGACCTGCACTCGTGGAAGATGGATGAGAAGGACCTGTCAAGCCTCTATCAGCAGAACAGGAGCTTGGGGCTGAGGAGGCCTATGGCGGGGATGAAGAGGGATCTTGAGTCCTCATCTATGCATACTCTCCCTCGATCGTCCTGACTGTGGCAGGAACAGTCTATGGGAAAGGAGTATCGGAAGCCTCCTCGTGATCTGAAACCAAAGTGACTAGGGCTGGTGCATTTGAAGGCCCCTCTTGATGTGGAATTGTAGTGCCTAAGGCTGCAGCAACATCCATCTCTAGAGTCTGGATGGCGTCTTTCTGAACCTGATCAAAGGTCTCCTCCTGAGGTAAAGGAGCCGCTCTCATCGCTCTCCATCGTGGTACTGGGTGTGCTGCGGGCTTTGGGCGCCCTGCTGTCCCTTGTGGTCCTGAGGTGCACGAAGCAAGGCGCCTTGCTGCTCTTGATGGTCCTGAAGTGCGTGGTACAAGGCGCTGGGGAGGTGCAGTCGGGGTAGTACGTGAAGGAGCCGCACCAGAAGACCTCTTGGGTCTTTTTCTCTTCCTTGGGCAGTCTCTAGCAAAGTGCCCAAGTATCCTGCTAATCCTGCACTGGTCCTGTCTACCTGCGATCTCAACTCTCTGTCGAAAGAGAGAGCCATCTGGACACTGAAGCATAATGTGGCCATCTGAAATGTTAGGGTCAGAGACAATGACCCTAACTCGAGGCACCCCGTTCACTCTAACTGCCTCTGCCGAGGAAGAAGGCATGTCAGGAAGGGGAGGGATCTCAGTGACCAGTCCAAAAGTGGCTCTGATAGTACCAAGAAGTCGATAGTAGACCTGAGGAAGACCAGGGAACCTGATGAATAGAGATGTGACCTGACTGTCCTCCTCTACTGGATTGAAGCCCAAGGTGTAGGGCAAAAGAAAAATCCTCCTCGAACCCAAGGCCAAAGAATTAGCTTTGAGAACAAGGACTGTGGACTCATGGGAGTAAAAAACAACCTGAAAAAATCCTCATCCCAAAAGTCAAATATCCCTGAGGTGTGGGACGAGATCTCCTGGTAACGCCGCCAGCATCCAGTCTCTAGCCTGTGATTTGGAAGGGTGTGACCCAAAGATGTGTGCAAAGAGCGATGTGGAGCCCTCGAGCTCTACATCTTTTTTGAGCTGCTGCAACTCATCTTCTGAAAATATGATGGTTCTCCCGGCCGGTGGGGGTGGACAATGAATGGGGATCCATTCGCCGATCGAAGTGAAAAGGCTGATTCAAACACTGTAATTACTCCGTCCGTGGAAATGCTGCCCACGACGCCCTAGAACAAGGGCGCAAGAAAGTGGAGAGGGGAAAATAGAAGAGGGAGGTGAGTTGCGGGTAGGCAACAGAGGGGTAGGAAGGGGGCGGAGGAGAGGGAGGGAGTGTAGGAAGGGGTGAAGGAGGGGGCGGGGGGTGAAGGGGAGGAAAAAGGCAAGGGCAGAAGGCGGGGGGGAGGGGGGAGCGATCGGGGGCAAAGGAGGGGGCAGGGGAGAGGGAGGGAGGAGGCAGGGGGGGGAAGGAGAGGGGCGGGGGAAAGCAGGGGCAGCAGACGAGAGGGGAGGAGGGTGGCAGGAAGGGCAGGGGCAGGCGGGGGTGAAGGAGGGGGCGGGGGAGAGAGAGGGAGGAGCGAGGGGGGGCAGCAAGAGCGAGGGGGAGGAGGGGTAGAGGGCGGGTGGGTGAGGGGCAGCAAGAGAGGGCAGCAAGGGGAGAGGGAGAGGGCAGCGAGGGGGGGAAGGGAGGGGCAGTGAAGGAGAGGGGAAGGGAGGGGCAGCGATGGAGAGGGCATAGAATCGCTAACAAAGGTTAGAGTCTTCTTGAAGCCATTTCTTACCCTGCCCCCAAATGGAGTGCAAGATGTAGATATTATCAAGCCAGATATTGACAAGGGTGGCTGGACATCAAGTCTACTGCTCCTGATCACAATGCTGCATCATGCAACCTAGATATTCCATGTTGTGATGTTTGCCACTCTAACCTAGACATTGTTCTCTAACAGTCAAGAGGGGTGTTGCCTATGGAATGGTGTAACATCAGATCCTCATGCATTGATTGCCTCCCACTCACCAAGTAAGCAGGGATTTTAGCTCAAAATCAAAGGCACGCTACCTCTCTACAAGCCAAGCATCCCCTAAGTGAATACTTGAGTGCATCATAAATGTGAGATGTACCTAAATAAACATTGCCAAATCCCTGAGCCATGGGGTAATCGCATGAATTGTGCGATATTGGCAAAGCCCGCTCCTTAGGTCTTCAAGCATTGAAACAGAGTTCGATGAGGAGAAATACTCATAAATATGTCACATTTGAGAGGAGTAGGATGTAGGTTTGAGGAGAATATGTAGCCATTGCAGAGACATGGCAGGAGGAACTACACCATCCCTTGGATCGGAGTTCGATGAGAGTCTACAACAACTTGTTTCCTCCTCCCCATTCAAGTACATCATGATACCAATGGGTTGAAACTTGAGCTGCAATCTGCCTCTACCTGCTAGCAGTGGACCCTGTATTTTACAGTATAGGGGAGGGACTACACCATGGAGATGGGGGTAGTTTCGTCAGATTGGAGTTCATTGAGTCTGCTATTATGCCTGCACTTGGTAGCAGTTTGACCCTGTCTTTTATATTATAGGGGAGGGGGGTGCTCTCTAGCTGCAGCCCCCACTCTACATCAAGAGATCATGACTACTCTCTTGCTATGGTAGGATCGAAGAGGGTTAGATCAGGCGGTGGGGCAAGAAGTGGTTTATTGACTCCCAATTAGGTATACTACAGGATCTTTCAGAAAGGTGACTAAGGTTGTGGGACCGCTCAGGCTAGTGCTTATCTGGCAAGGAGGTCCAAGGAAGAAGCCACTAGATAGAATCACCTACCAATGCAGATGGTTTAGGAGGGTTGCCCTCTTCAGAAGGGATAGTGGAACCTTGAAGAGGGGCCCTCCCAAACAAGGTGATGATGCAAGTTCCCTTCTTCTGGCTCCATTGTGTCTGTGATAGAATATTTACATTAACAGTGTGATGCCTCATGGCAATAATTCGATATTATGTTTTTCCCATCAATGCTTTTATATTAAGGTAAAATCATTGCCGAACTTTGTTTGTTACGTCCTCTTCTAGTGAAAAGCTACTTATTGTTATAGAACCTTTTCTTGAAAAGTGCAATGCATAAAAGAAGAGTGGGACAACAAGCTTTAAAAGGCTATGTAAATCACCTGTAAAGATAACATAAGATTTTAAGAGTATATGCACATGAAAATGGTAGGTTTCACCAAGTGCAAGCTTTAGACTCTACACGGACTACCAAACAGAAAAACCAAATCTATGAGCATACTCACAACAAAATAGTCAGTTCCACCAAGTGCATTAGGCACCAACATAACTGCACGCCAGTCGTTTCCATCACTAAGTCCGTAAGAGATGATTTGATGCTCTCTATTATAAATTTGTGTCTGGTCTGATCCTTTTTCTTCTATTGCTGCTGCAACAGACCTTGCTCCAGCACTAAGTCAACCAGATAATGCGCATAAGTAGCATTCTTCACTCCAAGAATGTCCAATTAAGGAAGTAAGGTCAAAAGTGTGAATTTGAATGCATTCAAACGACATGTGAAGCACACACTTGTCTCCACAGAAAATCAAGGTGCCACCAGGCCTGAGGCGCATAACAAATCTTCTGAAACAATCCCTTACTGAAGCCTGATATGCATTCAACAAAAACATCTGCTTTACTTAGGCTTGGAATTGAAATAACTATGACAGAAGATGAACCAGCTAAAGGCTACATGCTTAAAAAAAGTTAAGTGTCCTAAGTATCCAAGAGACATGCTTACCTCATCAGGAAACATATCCACATGCTCCCATTCAATATTCGTAATCAAAGCAACATGGGGACATAAACTCAAAAAACAGCCATCATACTCATCTGCCTGTAACAAAAAGAATAAATAAGATTGGTAGTATGGTTTTTTTAGCTCTTATTTCATAATCTTAAGCTCAGAGATGACATCCTCCAGGTTTAACATGCCTCTTTGCAATACTAATTAAAAATTTTCACTACAAAGATCTATAATAGACATTGAGACAAGTGCCTCGCTGGTGACATCACCATGATCGATACATGTTTTCAGAGGATAGACAGAAGATCAGTCTATGTTAGTGTTGTTTTAATAAATGTTGACAGTGTATGATGAATCATATTGATGATGTCTTAGCACCAAGGCTGTCACATGAAAAGGTTCTTTATGGGGTTAGACTGCAGGATAGCCCTTACCAAGTAGTTCAACAACTTTGTCCCTATTCCTATCCCTACCCACTCCACTACAATCGCATGCACTTCATAGAAAGCATTTGATAGAGGACAGCATTACATCCTGCCTCATTAGCTCTTGCTCAAAGTTCTCATGATTTGGAACCCATTTTCTCCCAGCCCTGCTACTAACATATCTTGTTTTACTTAAATTTGGGTCCTGTGTATGAATATGGCACCAGATTTCAGATCCCTACCTCTTTCTAAGTGATGTTTTCATAAATTATGAGGTTCATATAGTTTCACACTACCCTTGGAAACAATTGTGATTTAACATTCCACAGCCGTAAATGCTCAATACGGACCGAAATAAACACGAGCTTCTGCCCAAGAAAATTCCTTCTAATTACATCAGACCCTTCTATGCACAGCTGCAAACAGAGCAGGTGCTCCATCTACTACATGAAAGAAAACAGGAAACAGGAGGCCTGCTAGCCTGCAGTGTCCTCGACACACAGGTCTGGGGAATATCTGATGTCCCAAAACAGGGGAGCGAGTTTGCTGTTGGTTGGATGCTATGCATAGTCATGTGGGTTGATTTTCTTCACAGTAGGGCATCCATATTTGAGATAGCACAGAAGTCTCTCATTTGGGGATTCCCTATGACACAATCTTTTTGTTGTGGCAGTTACTTTTGGCTTATGCCTTGTTCGTGTTGGGGAAGGCGTGTGTGGCATGGATTGATGCACTGTGTGATAGTGTTTTTGTTCGGATCTTGATGTTTCTACTATCGTTCAATGGTGGGCAGCATGCATGTAGGACCTAGTGGGCTGTACATGCACCTTCTCCCGCTGTTCCAGCTACAGACAGGATCTCTGAGCCCCATGACCATTGTCAGGCAGTTGCTACTCATGACCCAGCTGTGAGAAATGGAGGGAGCAAGAATGCAAGAGTGAGAGCGAGAGCCAAACGTAAGTGTGCACTAGAAAAGATAAGATGAGTACAGTGTGAGGATAGTTTTGTCCAAGTGACAAAACTATACTAACCCACTTTTTTATTTTTCTCAAAGAAAGGAACCTTCTATTAATGCTTGAAAGAATTCATATAAAACAACAAACCCGAAGGTGCTGAGAATGGAAAAAAAACCGGAAAAGGCTGAAAGAAAATAACTGGCCTGTTCTAGAGAAACCCAGCTCACTGCCTAGGGGATCTCTGGTACTAGGGCTAACAGCCAAGTGGGGGGACTATACAACCACCGAATCCCTCACGGAGTGAAGATGTAGAAAACTCTTGCAGGCCAAGCCTTGCAGAATCGAGCACGCCTCTCGATAGTCACTCTAGAGCCCGGAGTCCCGCGTGGAGCGTAGAGTGTAGATAATATCCTATCATATGACGACCATGGTAGCCGAGGGTGGAACCGGATGCTCTCCCATCACGAGACTGCAACGAGCCACCCAAATGTTCCACGCAGTGATACTGGCTATCACCTCCCAAACGCTGTCCTTCGGAGGAGAAGGGGAAGCTAGGCTATCAGGAAGGACTGCCTCATGGAGCGCCATCCTCTGAATGCTCTGATCCTGTATCCGGTAGGCTAGGGAGATCTCATCAATCTGGAACGCATGTCCTCCCTCAGTCAACCAGGCCACTATCCCCTAGGTGTAGTCCCTCTGAAGACTTTGCATATGGGTCATGATCCTGAGGGCTCCCATCCAGATCCTCGCTACTCTACGACAACTCCAAAGGCAATGCGGGATCATCTCCAGAAAACCAGCAGAGCAACAATGGCACTGCCCCTCCACTCGCATGTGCTCCAACCACGGTCCGATGGGCAAGCCTCCATGGGCGGCCAGCCAGAAGAAGTAGGATATCTTCCTCGACCGCAAACTGGACCGCTCGGCAAGGCCATCCCTGGAGGGCCAAAACCACTCTCCCCAATCCCACTGAACCTTCCTCCAGGGTCTACCCTCCCATAGCCAGAGGCGCCATCTAGGGGCATCCTACTCTGAGATACTGGGAGGGTCAATGTGCCACTCTCCTTCCCCAAAAGTCCCACCACTCTGATCATTTGCTAGTGAATCCCATCAAGACTCCCATCCATCTCAAGGTCTCTCTCAGTGAGCGGATGAAGTAGGCCTCCAGGTCCTACACGGAAGAAGCCGGGGTATCATCATCCTCAAGGGGACACCAATCCAAAAAAACTGCCCCAACCAAATGTTGTTCCTCCAAACGCGAAGTCCCTCCCACCAGGACTCAGGGATGGCTAGCTCGATCTCTCTCATCCGCTGCCCTGCCCCTCGCAGATGTGCTACGGCGCCAAGCCTCGCCTCTGCCTCCATGGGTAATCTGCTCCATCTGCCAAAAGAACTGGCCGGACCACTGTCCCACTGTGCCCAACCAATGTGAGTCCGTTGTCCGAGCATACGCCCCTCCTGATCTTGGATCTCTAAGTGCCACATAAGGGGCTGACGCTCAAACTCCTCTTTGCATCTGGACGAAGCACAAATGAGACCCCTTGCTAGTCTCTGCCAGACCCTGTGAACGCTCCTCATCAAGGGGGAACCCTTTCCTATAAGGGGGGCCTCTGAGAGGATCCATATGTGTGAGAGCTGCCATTGTCCTCCGGAGTGTGGGGTGTTCCTGAGAAGCCCTCGTTGTAAGAGGACCTTCCAAGGCTCTGCACCTGGGGTGAGTCTGCAAACAACCAACTTGCCAAGCAGCGCTTTGATCTGCATCTCTGGATCAATGATACCCAAGCCTCCCAGTGCTTGCGGCATGATCACCGTCTACCAAGCGACCCGAGCTCTAGTATTCCTCGTGCCATCCGAACCTGCCCAAAGGAAGTTCTTTAGAACCAACCGTCGGAGCTGCCTAATGCCTCTGTGAAAGCACTAGCAGGAGGCAATATACCAGGCCGTGGCAAGAAGGATCTGGTTTGCCACTAAGGCATGACCTGCTAGGGAGAGCTTGGCCGAGCTCCAGTAGAGAAGCTTGCGCCGAACACTCTCAAGAACCGGGGCGATCTGCTGCTCTGCTGTAATGTCAATACCAACCTGGCATCCAAGGTATCTCGTTGTCTGACCCCGCAGTATCCATCTGAAGCCAAAGTCGCTCCTTTACTCACGAATCTCCTGTGTCTCCTCATAGCCCGTAAAAAAACCTATGGACTTTGTCCAATTGATCCGTATGGTCCCGAGGCCTCGCAGTAGATAGCCAGGGCTCCCCTGACTCTCTCCAAACTCGTTGTGGTTCCCTCAACATACAAGGCTGTGTCATCTGCAAACTCATTTTAATAGTGATTCTAATTTTTACAGAGTTTTTTATAAGTCAGCCGGCTAGGTAAATATGAAGCTCAAAAAAGAATCAATCTTCTACTGTTTAAAATCTTCATTTGGGTATTCCCTATTTGAAAAGTATATGCTATAGCAATGGATTTTCCAATCTCCTAAGGGCTCAATCAGTTGATGAGGCACAATTAGATTCCATAATGCTAAAATGGAATTGCATATTGATTGCAAAACTAGCAACTTCCAATTCTTGCATATAAAAGAAACAGATTAGTTCAAAATAAGATTGCTGTCAAACGCACCTCTAATATAAAGCGAGGCCCAATCCCAAAAAGTGCACTTCCACCTCCTGGAAACTGGAGGCAAAAACAGTTCAAATAATTGTTATGACAAATTCAAACAGAGTCGATAGCCTAAGGAGAAATAATAACATGTATTTTAGCCTTATTACAAAAGAACATGAATATGGCATGAAAGGTTCCCAAAGGAAGAGCTTACAAGAACTATTGTCTACAGCCCCAAACATCATCTCAATGAAAGTTAACTCATTGCAAATTCAGTTGAAGACCCACGAAACATGTCACATGCACCCCTACACTAGGGTGCATTGCCACACGCTGGCTCATCATCAAGTGCAAATAATGTACAGCGGCTAGAACCTATTTAGGACATTTTGTCGTATGCCGTGACCACATTGTGAGCCCTAATCCAGGGACGAGTCACGCATGAGCTACGTAGGCTAGTCCTCGAACCTTATGGACAGTCCAAGTCACTTGTATACATGGAGAACTGCGTAGGTTAATTAGGTTTTAGCCTAGATTAGTAAGGTCTAAATCTAGGTTGGTTGGCAGGCCAGGTTAGTTGGCAGGCCATTAAGCCAGCCCGGGCTGACCTAACCAGGCCGACCTGGCTGGCCAACTAACTGAACATTTCCACCTGGTCGGCCAACTAATTGACCAGGTTGACTGGTCGGCTGGTTGCAGGCCCTATATAAGGGGCCTCAGCCCCCCCATTTGCCCATTCAGTCCCTGGTTTGCTTTCCTGCTGTTCCAGCTTGTTCACTTATAGTTCCATCCCTGCTCTTTGCCGCGATTAAGCTCCAAACCCTCTCCAACTAGGGCAGATATCAGTGGTGCAACTTGGACAGCAGCAAGTCAAGGCATTCCCAGGCCTGTTTCAGCATTTCATATCTCAGTTTATCCTCAGCATTCATCTCTGAGTTCCTCCATACTCAGTTCATCTCTTTTCTCAGCTCCTTCACCCATGTAGACGCTTGCTTGCCTGTGGACAGCGCAAGCCTCATTCTAAAGCTTCGCAAGTGGTCTACATCGATGGTGTGGACGGCATTCAGGCCTCGATCTGTAGCAAATTCTCCTACAATTTTAGGAGGGGGCCCTCTGTGGGTAGAACGACCTAATCGGATGTCGAATCCATTATCTATCTACCCTTGTGTGCTTGCACATTGCCACTAGCCGAGCTGGGTATCTTTGAACTGCATCACTGAGGGCTGATCGTTGGTGGGGCCATGTCCTACATACCAGGCCCTCTCAATGCCATGCTATGGTATCCCCAATGTGGATGTCACAAAAGTAGTAGCATATGTGATAGGGGAAGGGGTTTACAAAATCCCATGAAAACTAATGTTGAGATCCTTATTGCCTCTCTACTATTGCTTAAGTAAGGTGGCTGACACAGTTGCCTTTGCAGCCTCTCATATCACTTCAGCCACCCCCTTGGAACAACCATTAACCATTGCATGATCACCATTTGGCATTTACCCATTTGTTCACAAACAAAACCACTGAAAAAGGGATGGAGGCTAGAATGCCCCTGCTCAACAAACATAGACAAGTGCACCTGATTGGCCCCAAACACCGTGGCGCCCCTTTCGGTATTTCTTTATATTTCACAGTGAAATGATTACAAGTTGCATCTGGGAGACCTTCCCTGCAACTGAGCACGCAGCCCCAATTCGCTAAGCCTTCGCAAGGCTTTCAAGCATAGAACACCATCACATAAGTGCACTTATCCCATAGGCTCAACCCAAAGGCATTCTCTTTTCCGAGTGCAATTCCATTGGCTGTCCAGATGCAATCACACTGCACCCCAGCTGCACTCTCTTTGAGTGGTTTCCAGATGGGATTCACAAAGCTTTTCAAAGATCCAAAATAAAATCAGCAAAGTACCCAACCAAAGAATGCCTCATGTAGCACTACCTGGGCACCTGTGAGCCAAGAACGAGGCGGCACACGAGGCCAACCAATAGCTTATGGCAAAAAGAAATTGCAGCAGCAAAATCACATGGAGAAGTTTCATCGCCGGAAAGTCCTCCAAAACTGAGAAAAACCAGTCAACCAGCGCGTCGGACCACTCGAAATTCAACAAAAAGCTGTAGCTTTGCAAGAGGAGAGGCCCAGGAGGCGGTAGAAGAAAAAAGGTCCAGAAACAGCCACTTTTGCAAATTCGACCAGCAAAATAAGTGCTCAGCTCTGCCCGTTCTACCAAACGCAGGGAGGGAAAAGCATATCACTACGAAGGGGAGGCAGAGGGGAAGCCATCGGGCCAAACGGAGGTCGAGGAATCCAAACGGAAGTCGAGGAATCCAAACGGGTGAGGAGTTATGAAGAAAAATGGAATTCAGCTGAAGGAGGCTGAAAAACCAATCCAAAATCTCAACAAAGGGAGAAGATGAGAGAGAAAACCATACATGTGAAGTTTAGAAAGCCCAGGAAGGTCCAGGAATGGCAAAGGAGCATGTAGAAGGAGCATGTAGAAGGCACTAGAGCCACCTGGAACTCTAGGGGGGGCCACTTAAGGTACATGGCCCTCTAGGGGGTCCATTAAAAATGCCACATCATCATTTCCCAACAACCACTCTTTTAATTCCTTGGAATGCCTTTGGGCCTAGGGATTAATTATGCTTATGTGCTAGGCACCATGCCGCGTTTAATTACACATTATTAAGCCCATGCTTGGACTTTTAAAACCAAAGTTGTCACGGTCTTGTAGTACATTAAAGTACCTAGAATTTCACGCCCCCGTGACAGGTCTCCTCAATAGCAGTCTGCATTGTGGCAAGCTGCTCCTTGATAGTTGGGTTGCTCACTTGAGTCAAATCTGCCCAACACCAAAGGTCTGCTACCTCTTTCTAGAGATCAGCCGCCTCGGTCCAGATCGTGACAAAGTCATGTTGGAGGGTGTCAATTTGTCATTGCTGCTCAACCTCTTGAAGTCGCATGTGGTGCATCTCCGTGAGGAGCTTTTGTAAGAGATCTGGGGCCGTTATGGTGGGTATGTGTACAACAATGAGGTGGAGGGAAGGGGGTGAGCTAGAGAAAAACCAGTCAAGGGAGTTTGGTATGGCATTGGTATCGAAGATAGGTGGGACTTGGGCAGCGGGATACACTGCATGAGAGGTAGCGGGGACTAAGGCAGAGATGAAGCTGATTCAGGGGGGAACATGGGAGGGGCCCCAGAGCTATAGGAATCTCCAAGAAGGGGTGGGGAAGTGGCATGGGGGGATCATGGGAGGGGCCCTAGGGCTATAGGAATCTCCAAGGAGGAGGGGGGAGCCAAGCAGAAGGGTGGGGCGGCAGCATTGGTGGTGAGGTAGTGCCATCTCGGTACATGGCGGTGCAATCAGCCTGATTTCCATTGTGAGTCATTCTCATGTTGAGCTGCTCTTTGATACTATCCGTACCCTTTCCGTTCTCCTTGTCTCTCTTGTCTCTAGTTCTGACTTTTCTTCCTCCTTTTCCCTTGTCTTTCTCCATATCTCGAACCATGTGGAGAGGCTTGGTCATTGCTCCAAAACCGAAAGATAACGTGGAGGAGAAAATTTCCACCTATCTGGTGCTCTGGTATCTCAGCTTATCATTTCTCGATTCATTCCAAGGGGCCTGCAGAGGGTAAGCAGTCAGCAGCTAGTGGAGCTTGCTATGGGGGTCAATCGAGCTGTGGGGGGCTCGAGTGCTAGTGGAAGGTTGAAAGCCAGCGAAAGGCCAACATGATTGATGGACGCTGTTACGAGGAGCTAGGAGGGAGGGGTAGGATCAGTTGGGAGGGGATAGAAGCAATAGAAGAGAGGGAATAGAAGCAACAAGGCTGTTGAGAGTAAGCGGTGAGAGCAAGGAGTGCAGTGGCGAACCATAGGGCAGGGAGGAGAGGGGGGAGCAAGGAGGGGTGGCAAACAGCAGGCCAAGAAGGGAGCAAAGAGGGGCAGCCACATTGTCCACCAAGGTGTAAGAACCTCTATATGCTGTTTGGGAAACCAAACCCACTGGCCAAAGAGAGAGAGAGAGAGAGAGAGAGAGAAAGAGAGAGAGAGAGAGAGAGAGAGAGAGAGAGAGTCATATTAACATCCACGGGAGGCCTCACGGGCCTATGGGACTAAAAGAAAAATGTCAAAATGACTTACAATATCTAGACAGACCAGAGATTCGAGGAGTGCACATGGCATCTCATCTCAAGGATATTATAGCACACATCTAAAATCAGGTTCTATCATAAAATGGCCTTCATTACATCAGTTTAAGACCGAGGGTCTTTGGGTTTAGATTTGAAGTCTCTAATTAATGCCAATCCTCAAGGAGAGGGGTCAGGAGTCTATGAGTTCCTGACGCCAGGTAAAAAGATGAGTGACAAAAGATCCCAATGCTGCCAAAGAGGCAGTACAGAGATCTAATGTCAGCTGAGCGTCCTCCAGTATCTGCTGGTAGTCCTCCCTGATATGTGCATATCAGGGGCACTATAGAGCCACATGTGCCTCCGTCTCAACTGTCTGCATGTCACAAAGGGTACAGACTCTAGCATGTCTGGGCTGATGCATCCAAGCTTCCTTCTCAATTGCAAATGTATGAGATCTGGTACGAAACCTGGCTATGTTTCTGCGATATAGAAGGGGGATAGGTGTGCTAATATAAGGCTGAGCATGAGTCTCTATGGACATGTATGTAGACCAACATGTGGGATTTATGTTGTCTTGGTAATATTCCAGCTTTACCTAATTTTCACTTGTCAGCCAATGAGTTTGCAAAGTGCTCAGTAAAGACAGTTGAAACTCTTGCATGGTGACCTTTTCAGGCGGCATGGTCAAATATGCTTCCACTTTCCATTTGCTGAACCATTTTCTTATGTCGGTTGCCCATCCTGTACAGATGATTTTACTTTTGTGGTTCTTTTGAAGCTTTGTGCTGGCATTCCATGCTTTATGAGGCAACCTATAAGGTTGCATTTGCTGCACCTCTATTAGGTATTGCATAACTCTGATCAGTGCATGAAATTCAATCGGCCTACTTCCCGTTTCCAACAGAAGTACTGAGTATGGAGTAGTGGGTTTGACACCAAGGTGTCGCCGTAAGAAAGCCTTTTGCATTTTCTCAATATCATTCCATGTGGAGGCTGAAATACTGCCTCCCCATACTTCCACTCCATATAATACTGTCTGTACTACATATGCATCAAACAATACATTTCGAATTTTCCAATTCCTGGTGTCAGTGTGCCTGCACTCATTCTCAAACTGGTAGTACTTCCCCCAGCCAATGTCCATCCTTCTGTGTATACATTGCCACCATCTGTGATCTGCCGGGATATCAACCCCTAAGTATTTAAAGGTGCTGACATACTCAATAATCTGTCCATCAAAGGTGATCTTAAGGGGATGTTCTGGCTGATTGGTACGGACTGCCATCATCTTTGTTTTTCCGACATTCACTTGTAGCCCACTTTCCCTACAGAAAGTCTTGAGCACTTGTAAAAGTTTGTGCATAGAGTCCGGATTGTATGCAAAAAGAACTGCATCATCTGCGTATAGCAACAATAGCACTGTCCATAGTCCCAATTGCAGTCCTTGCAACCCTTCCTCTGTTGCAAATTCATTGATGAGTTCCTCCAGTTGATCAATGCATATTCCAAACAAGGTAGGTGATAGAGGAAGAAGAAGAAGGAGAAGAAGAAGAAGAAGAAAAGGAACTAGAAGAAGATGGGCTAGAGCTAGGAGATCTCCATCGGTGCTTTTTGCTTCGTCTTCCATGAGACTTTGGACTCCTTCCTCTTTTCTTCGTATCTGAATACCTTTGAACAAAAGGATAACTTCGGGAAAGCTTTCTTGAGGCACAATGCTGCCTAGGAGATTCTTAGCAACTGAGGGAGATATTTGATCAATTACTCCTCTGTGGGACGGTGGAACGTGCTGAGACATCATCTCCTCAAACAGTTGCTGAAATCGAGGTATCTTTCTCAAGGACTGGAACTCCTCGATTCTTCCCTTTATGAATTCTTCATCTAGATCTTCCTCAGGTGCAATAGGGCATCTCTTATTGGGCTGGCGTCTCTTACTGGGCTGTCTTGTAGCTGAGCTGCCTCGTTCTGAAACCATGATCTGTTGGGCCTAAAGCAATCAACTGCAAAACTCCTACTCCTTCCAAGGAGGTCAATGCTTACGAGTGAAGACGGGAGCCGGCATGAAGTATGGGTGGGTGTGGCTCTTGGTTGTATGGTTCAACCACTAGTCCAGGGTATGCACTAGTATGGGATATGGGTCAAAAATACTCAAAATAATGTAGCGGATTTAGCGCGATGTGTCTTCTTTAAAAATACTCAAAACAATATAGCGGATTTAGCCCAACCTGTCTTCTTCAAGCTCGTTGTTATCCCACGCAGCTATCTTGCGCTTGCTGCTGCCGGAAGTCTATTCAGATCAGTACTTCAGGGAATTACTAATATTGCGCTTTGATACCACTGAAACCTTTACCATACCAAGATCAGCCTGCCGGAGCAAATCATTGGCACTCTTGATCTCCCAGAAGGGCTGGAAACCCTAATCGCAGCATATTCAGGCAGCTAGAACGAAAATCGCAGCAGAATCTCTCTCATACGGACACTCACACGTGCGATCGTTGCAAGATTATGAAGCTAGAACAAATCGCAATTTGGTCTGGAGGGAGAAGACACAATTCACAGCAGTAGGAAGAGCTTTGGGAGGGGGAGAGAGAGAACAAAACACAGCACTAGGGCCCAAAAATAAGGGTTGGAAAACCCCCCCCCCCGAAGGTCTTTAATGCAATAGAAATACTTTGTACAACTGGCTCTAAGGAGAGCATGAAGATGAGTACAATTTTGAATACATCTGGGAGGCCTGGGGCCTTTCTTTTATAGACTTGGCCTAGCAAAAAGCTAGGGCCTGCTTTCTAAAAGATACTTTTACATAAAAGCCAAGCTTTTAGGCTTTTATTCCTAAATTAGATGCTTTAGGCACCTTTTTAGTCTTGTGGACCCTATTTTTAAAGAGGCGCCCCCTTGTCCTTGCTTTAGATCCTTGTGGGACCTGCTTTTTGTGCTTTTCTCCCCAATCTTGGGTCCTTTTTGCACTCTCTTGGGTCCTACACATTGCACAAACAAATTCCAACACTTTAAACCATTAGAGGTTAGGGAAATGCATGCATTCCTAGTTCTTGGACTAATCCTAGTCCCTTGTGGGCGTCCCCACAGTTCTCTTTTACCAATGCAAAGCAAAAGTAAAACAATAAAACTTATTCTTAGTTAACCAAATTCAACATTCTTTGACCGAAGTTAATTTCTAATAAAGATTATAATTTATTTCTAGAGAGAAGTGCCCAATGGTGACAACTTGTGATATCTCCTTCTTGAGACATGTGAATTTTTCCACCTATGTCTACCCCTCTTCATCATTGAGGCAGCAGCCAGCTAATGCAATAGCCCTCCAATGCATAGTATTTTCTTGTTCTACGTTATAGCTTCCTACTCTTTGACTTCTACATAAAGGTCTGCTTTATTGATTTTGTTGTTGCTGGCCATGATGGCCATCTCCTTCTTGGCTGAACTGAATTTGGGTGGAGATCATCTTTGTGACTTTTGAAACAAGTGCTGGTGCTGGTGGAGTTGTGCTACACTCTTATAATACTTCTGCAATGATTTCCTTCTTACCATTGTTCTCCATGTCCTTCACCTTTCTTCCCCTTCACCTTTCTTCCCAAGGCTGCAAGCTAGAGCCTAAGCTCTGTAACTTCCTGTTGTATAAAATATATATGTTCCTGTGGGTCTGAGCCGATCCTTCGCCTATAGTGCAATGTATAGGGGCTGGGCGTTGCTGCGATATCAGATTAGGAGGGTTTACTGATAGGGGCTGTGACAAAGGTCTTCACCTTTGAAAACTCCTTGGACTCCATGACAGCATGTGCATGCATTGGAGGCTCCTTTGCAAAAGCTAACACCCCAAACAGAGCCAGAGGCAGCTCGACCTGGGGGTAAGTTGGACGACGACCCCTACGCATGTGACTCCTATGATGGCGCTCCTCCTAGTACTGGCCCGGCTGCTGTGGCAACGGACGCGGGCTACGAGGGGCTATGAAGGGCTAAACGATGGGCTACGTGGGGCTACGTGATGGGCAGAGAGAGGCACGGGTGGCGGATAGAGAAGGGCGCGACGGGTGACGGGTAGAGAGAGGACAGACAAGCGACGGAGGGACACACGAGAGAGAGAGAGAGAGAGAGAGAGAGAGAGAGAGAGAGAGAGAGAGAGGTGTATTAATATCGAGGAGACCTCGCGGGTCTATGAGACAAGATACAAAATATATGTAACCCATACAAGCCACTGTGGGCTGAAGCAAAGGGCTCACTCAGGCCGCTGAGTGCTGAGTGCTAAAAAATGCAAAAAGCTAGTACAAAATATAGTAGGAGAAAGTGGGCAAAACAATCAAGTACTGCTCAGAACCAGAGCTCCAAGTACATGTGCAGGATCTATATAACAAGGCCTCGTGTACCACTGAAGCCAAACTGGCTGAAACCTGAGCAAGATCTACCTCTACTCCATGTAGAGTGTGAAGCTCTCGAGCTAAGTGACTCACGTAAACTGGATCGAGAGTCTGGTCAAAGTGAACATGGGTCCGAGTGGGCGCATGAAGGACTCTTTTTGTGGCTGGCCTGGTAGTGGAAATACAGAATGTCAGGTATGAGTGATCAGCACCAAATGGGGAAAGGGGTAACTACAAAGTCGTGAATCTGAGATGCGAAGGCAAGGGAGCCCATCAAGTAGTCCACTGTGCTTGTCTCCCATCCATGTGGGAAACAAGTGAGTCCACCGGATGATGGCAATCTCTGAAGACCATTGTATATGATCAGATCATGTACTACTCCCACCACAAGTAGTTGCCGCCCATACCCTGTCACGTGTGGAGCATCTACTAAGTGTCTCACTATCTTGAGCTCAGCTGCATCTAACTCTGGTACTATGAGGGAATCGGATGCAAAGTCAAGTTTCATTACAAGGGGTCTTGTTGGGAGTCTCAGCTTTACAAGGGGTCCACAATTCGGAGTTTCATTACAAGGGGTCTTGTTGAGGAATCGGATGCCCACAATTCGGAGTTTCATTACAAGGGGTCTTGTTGGGGCCTCAGCTTAACCAACCCTACATGCTGTCTCGCATGTGAGGTTGACTCCCATTTTGGTGAACAAAATCTTGGCATCTGACATGGGGGTGTCTCCAACTGTTAAGCCATGTACCCTTCTTAACCACATTCTTCCATTCTAGCACATCTGCATTTCCTTTAGTGATTTGCTGTGTGAACTCAGCATGCTTCCCTTGTATGGTAGTTTGTAGGGCTGCCATCTCCTTCTTGAGCTACTCATTCTCAGATTTCAGCACTTCCATTGCATTGCACGTCCCTTGCAATGTCCCTTGCATGTCCCTCAGCTGCTGTAATTATGTCCCCATGGCTTGCATTTTGTCATTGAGGCTGGTCTTTTCCGCTTCCCATGTTTCTTTCTCCTTCTCCCATTCATCTTTCTTGCTTTTCTCCTTCCTCCATTCCTCTTGCATACACCTGTTTTGTCAATGTGTGCTTTTTCTGCCATGCAGATTGGTTCCTTCAAGAAAATGTCATCTAACAATGCAAATTCAAGATTCACACATGCAAGTGCCGATTACTCAAATCAGAAATCGACCCTTGGCATGCTTTATACATGGCATGAAGGTTTACAAGTGCTGAGTAATTAGCATTGAAAAGACAACTAATACTCTTGCATTGGAGAACGGTATACCAGCAAAAACTCTGGTAAACCTCATCAAGCTAATGTAGCCTATGTTATCATAACAATTTCCTAGATATGACAAAATGAGAACTTAAGGAACTATATGTCATGTTGGAAGCTATACCTTAAGCCTACCCAAAAAGCCGCAAAATTTGGAGAAGTGCCTAACATCACCTTATACTTGCTGGTAGTGAATCAACAGGAGAAGAAAATTGAGGGTGCTAGGGAAAATCATGCAAGGAAAGAAACTAGCAATTTCGGAATCACATTTCTAGTTGATACTTCAATGAAGAAATTGATGGCGAGAATGCTCTCTGCTTTTTAACTCCTCTCTGTCGCACATGGGCCTTACAGGACCCACAACAACATAAAGCTCATAATGTGCACTTTTCCATGAAAATATACTAATACCTGAGGAACATCAGCTCCCACGATAGCGGAGATGTCATTGGCCAAATCGCTAAGTGTGGTTGACAGCATGGCTGTGATTGTGCTCTTTCCTGAAAAGCATAAATGCTGCGCTTCAGTCCTGCATATCTCCAACAGCATGAGGGGTTGACATGCAAAATCGCATGCTACACAGCTTCTTTATATTGCATGCCAAAGGATCCAAACCCAGCACAAGACTTGATTGGAGGTGAATTTTGTGAGCCCCAATTCCGTAAAGGAATGCAAATTAGTCTTAATCAAAACATTCAGCACATTTTTATTAACTTTGAAAATTCAATCTCATCAACACATGTCTCAATTCCTGAATGAAATGCTCACGACAGACACTTGGGCACAAATGTACTCAGACACAAATGCATTCTTCACACTAGATAAGTAATATTGAGAGTAGCATTACTTCCAAATAAGGGCATATCAAAACAAACATGCAACTCAATGCCATAGGCCACTGGTACCATTGTTATACTCACCATATGAGATAACAAGGTCATTGATTGCTTCAGCAATTGATATTAATACTACTTTAATGCGTGGAAAAGGTCATCCTATGCACCGTTGGCCACTCCTTGAAGAAGTGTCTTCTCTTCATGACCTTGTATCCTCACAAGGCTATAATTGCGACCCCCTCCTATTGATTGCTCGTCAAGCTTCAACTCTAGTTAGCCTAGCTTAGGCTTCATGACACCTGTCTCCAATCGCCAAGCATGCACTATAAGCCACTGCATGTCTTCTCTATGCCATTTGTCTCCAAGATGCTATATGGCACCTAGATCTTGGCAACCGCTTGGCTGCCTACATGCTACTTATAATAGATCCATAGGGGCATGCTAGACCCCTCCCCCCCCGGTCTAGTCCCCCTATTAGGTTTTTTTTCATGATGTAACTCACGCTTGGTTTCATATGCCTTTTTTGGCTTTTTGCAAACATTAATGGTATAGGCTGCAGTGGTCAAATCTTTCCCCACGACTCGGTCCTCGAAGGTCCCAGATGGGAAGATGCTCCAGAACTCTTGGTTTGATGAGGAGTGCAAAGAGACGAGAGCAGTGTGACATCCGTCAACACCGCATTCAACATGATCATCGAGTCCAGGTCTAGGTGAGTCGATACGGTAGGCATATCACCCGACACACCCGAAGCCCACAAGTCACTGCCTTGCACATACACCCACCTGCATCCACGGTCAGCACTAGGTGATTTTGCACGCTGACCCCACAGTCCGCCCCTGTACACCCCACCCGTTCCTTTCTCTCTCCCACCTTCCCACTTTCCCCCTTCTTTCCCTTCCCTTACTCTCCTCAGATAGTATCCTGCTAGCCGTTGTTATAGCGCTATCCCGGCTTTCAGTTCCCCAACACATCATACAAACAAAGTTCGCCATGACACCTCTCTAGGTGGATGCCCTCTTCAAGACCATGACCTTTCTCCACAAAGTTTGGGCCCTACCTCAATGGAGATTACTGAGATCGGCACTGGAGTCATCCCAACGACTGGCAAAGAGAGGCTTTGATACAGCATGGTATGCATGGGTGTCCACATGGTTTGATAGCCACAATATCCAGATGGATATGCTCCCCCCCTTTCAGTACAGCATGGATGCACCATCGGACCTCCTTCCACATGAGATTAACCGTATCATACGGTTAGACCTCCAGCTGCACACATCTTGGGCTTGGGGGGGGGGGGATCAGGAGTTCCCACCAAGACCAAGTTCTACCATGATCACTTTCTAAGGATATCGGAGCAGGGCTTCATCATCAGGCCCCAGTACCTCGAGGATAGGAGAGTCTCACACGCCTTGCGGATTGCTATCAAACAGATACGAGTCTCGTCCCACCAGTTGCGGATTGAGGCCGCGAGAGCAACTGGCATACCTAGAGAGCAACGGGTCCGTAGACTATGCACGATGGGGGAGGTCAAGACAAAGGAGCATTTTCTATGTGTCTGTCCGGCCTATTATGAGATCCGAGGACGATACCATTGTCTCTTTCAAGAGGGGCTCGGCTTCGGACCACTCACACGGCTAATACATTTCCCTGACCAAGTTTGCATTGGGCTGTACCTGATTGAGATGCGGAGACATAGGGATTCCCTTGCGCAGCAAGCCAGATATCAGCTACAGTTAATGCCTCGAGCTAGACTAAGCACAAACACGTGTCACTGATTCTTACACATCCGAGCCAGCACTAGATGAGATCAAGGAGGAGGAGCTCGAGGACACGAGAGCACTATGGATCAGCAATGAGACCCGTCACAGGATGTGGCTGGACAAGAGACGCGGACCACACACGACACGTGGGGCGACCAGAGCATGCACGATTAAGGTCCGACCTCTCTTAGCCCTCCTCAGAGGGGACCACAAGAGACGAGGCATTACTCTCAATGTAGTCCATCAGATACAGAAATCCAGGAGAGCGCACCCCCCGCCACCGCGGGAGACAGCCCGACAGACACAGATACATGAGCTCTTTGCATCACATCAGAGGGCCATCAGGGAGCTCTAGTTCTTAATAGTACTTGATTGCTCTTTTTTCCTACTATTTTGTACTAGCTTTTTGCATTCTTAGCACTTAGTACTCAGCAAGGGCCTTAGTGTGCCCTTTGCTTTCAGCCCATAGTGGCTTGTATGGGTTACATATATTTTGTACTTTGTCTCATAGACCCGCGAGGTCTCCGGAAGACATTAATACACCTCTCTCTCTCTCTCTCTCTCTCTCTCTCTCTCTCTCACACACACACACACACACAGATGACGTGGTTCTTGTCTTACTCAACAGAGGGGCTCTAGAGACACCTTGACGCATTACAGTCCTTTTGTAAGTCTCATGATTTGAAGGTCGACCTGGGTAAAACCAAGGTTATGATCTTCAACACATCTCGCGCCGTCATGCACCAAGAGCAGTTCATGTTTGATGGGTCTCCTGTTGAGATAGTTTCATCATACACATATCTTTGGGTTGTCTTCTCCGGACCCATCTTCAGTATGAGACTCGCGATGCATGCCCGATTAGGAGAGGATACGCTTCATTGGCCAGACTAGAGAGGCAGTGCGTCCGCTCGCACTTTCAGGATCCGTGAACTAAGGGAATGCTTTTTGACTCCTTGGCCTGCCCAACTCGGATGTATGGCCCTTGCTTAGGGCCAGACTTGTTGAATACAGAGTGGGCTTGTGTAGAGTGGCTTCAGGTTCTCATGCTATCACGGATGATCCGAGGTAAGCCATCAATCCCTCACTAGATCATTCAGGCTGAGTTCGGGTCATTCCCATTACAGTAGATGCTGCATTTCAGGTCATCACATGTCTGTACCGAGTCGGGGAGTATGGGGATTATACTTCTGGGCGCAGCAGGCTACCATGGTTCAGGGAGTCTGTACCAAGTCAAGGAGTATGGGGATTACACTTCTGGTCGCATTGTTCTCCTCTATGGCTCTCTCAACAGGAGGGGATGAGAGATGATGGTATGCATGCACAGAGAGATGGTTTGAGCAACTAGGGCTCCATATGGATAGACTCCCTCCCTTCCAATACAGTATGGATGCTCTCGTTCTCTCCCCTCATGTCACATGAGGTCAACCAAGTCATCCGCGAGGATCTCTTACAGCTACACACATTCCGGACCTGGCTGGGACCAAGCGAGCTTCCAGTGAAGCTCAGCTTTACAAGGATCACTGCTTGCATATCACAGAGGAGGGGTTCATTGACCCACCAGGATACATGCAGATCCACTTACCCTACTCCCTGAGGATCTCTATTGGGCAGTTGCGGGTCTCTTTATAGAGACTTCATATCGTGAGCAGCAGAGCAGAGGGCATACCTAGGGAGAGGCGCATATGCACATTGTGTGACGTACAAGAGGTTGAGACAAAGGAGCATTTCATCTTCAGGTGTCTTGTTTACTATAAGATGCGAGGGCATTTCTCCTGCCTCTTCAGAGATAGCTCTAGGGTTTTGTCCCGATTCCTCTCCTATCCAGACCAAAGATGCTTGGCGGCTTTCATTCAAACCGTGAGAGGCTACTACGATCACGGACACAGGAGCAGAATTCCTCCCTGGCAGATACCTCTTAGAGCTCCATCATGGAGTTCTTCCTGCCAGATCACATAGATCACATGGATCCCCACGGGACGAGACCTCGACATGATCGTGACCCAGAGCCAACGACTTGACAGCTCACACAGAGGATTGACGCGCAAATTACACTTGGGGATATCCCCTCCTTGTTCAGAGTCGGAGACCCACCGATGGGGGTTACTGTAGCCCTTGTTAGGCACAGAGTTATGACCAAGAGACGTCACAGGGTCACACCCATGAGCAGCCAACAGCACTCTATTGCCGCGTTCATGCCTCCATTGCCTCGTCCATCTTGATGCACTGGCTAGCATTTTGCATTTTTTTGCATTCTGCATTGGTGTGGATGCTCGTTTTAGTAGCTCCACCCTCACAGTTCATTTGTACCAAGATTTTCACAGTCTCATACATCCATCGGTCTTTCGATGACTTTAATACTCTCTCTCTCTCTCTCTCTCAAACATCGTGAGCGTCTAGTTTGATCGTGGAGACAGAAGCATACTTTGGTGGACTCTACTCAGAGCATGATCATAGAATTCTTCCCACCGGACCATACAAGCTCCCATCCTATAGGACCTAGACACCATCGGGACCCAAAACTAGTGACACAACAGCTCAGGCAGAGGGTTGACACACAGATTACGCTTGGGGACATTCCCTCCTTGTTCAAAGGGGGAGCCTGACAGACACACGATAGCCCTTGTTAGATGTCAAGGTGTGACCAGAAGACAGCGCAGGACTGCGCCCACAGGGAGCCGCTGGCAGCATTCTATCTCTTCTTTTATACTCTCGCTCCCCCACCCTTGACAAGGGGAGATAGAGTGGATCACAATCGTGTACATATCTGAAAATATGTTGGCACAACTAAAATGCTTGACTTACAATGTATAGGGGTTATGTGATCTGCGGAAATGGAAAATTGTATGGGCATATATCAATACATTGCAGCCTGATATAATGGCCTTACAGGAACATAATTAGCATGGTTATGCAGTCCGGACAAGGCATTTTACAGGATATGATATTTTCCATGTGGGTGACCACTCATTTTTTCGTGTGGTAGTTCTTATGAAACATGTCCTTCAGCCAGTTGTGGCTTTTAATGACCGAGATGGTTGATGTCTTTGCAAGGAGAGAGATTTGAGTTTGTCTCTATCTATGCCCCGCAATCATTGCATTCTAGAGCATTAACTAGCAAGCTATGCAGCAGTATCCTTGAAGGCATACTGATTTTCTTTGTCCAGATTTCTTCTAGCTGGTGGCCCACAAAGGATTTCCCATCAGACCCCTTGGCTAGAGAAGACATGCATTGATGGTAGATGCCACTGCTACATATTGTCTTTGGAGCTGCCCTGCAACACAGAGGATATGGCAAGGGGCCCTCCAGATTGTAGCTAGGACATAGAGGATGTAGAGGGACTTCACTTGGGGGATGGTTGTGTGGCTGACATAGGGGGCTCATGCCTTCTCTAATGACCCGGCCTCTCCAACTTACAAGATCCAAGGTCAACGGGCCTTCTAGATAGAGGCACCAGACGCAATGCCTCCTTCACGACAACGACCTGTGCTATCGCCAAAGGACCTCCGCCTCTACCTCCGTGTCCACAACCTTCACCGGCATCACCTCCGAACTTACAAGGATATGCATGCCACCCATTCCAAGCCTCCAACATTATGATCCTTTTGTCTCTTTCATTAAGCAAAGATTGATATTGGCTGTGAAGGCTACTATCTCCATGACCAATCAACCTTTGACAATATCCTAACAAACCATTCTCACCCTTACACATTGCCATCAAAGCAACGGAGCCTATGTATGGTGTCTAGGGGACCACCAACTACATTGGTCAGCTAACGACTAGAATAGATGATCTCACAGCTAAAAATGGCTCTGGTGGGGGCTAGCACAATCGAGGAAGCAACTGCTAGTGCTCCATTTGATCGGTCTGTCCGGACTCCTCTCTTCTCCTCTGTGGTCTTTGGGAGATAGCTCGCAATCTGGCAAGTGTGACTGTCACCTAAATAGTTTGTCTCCCAAGTCGAATAGAAAAGAGGAGATATCTGCACTGTGAGCCAATTCGAAGGCAAGTCTGTTGTGTCATGCCCTCTGGGTCCTCACTGCATCATGTTCCTTGCTACCTCTGGTCAAGGTCACCAGGCTAGAAGAAATCTATGATCATCTTATGGCTGGGCTCTAACTGGCTCTCCTAGTTCTACCTTTGCAATCAAAGGAGTCAGTCTCTATGTCACTGGGCTGCCTTGAGTAGGAAAGTCCCGCGCATTGCTATCGATATGAGCCAGGAAATCTAAGAGTCTGCTCCTAAATAGATAGTAATGCCATCTACGGATTTCATAGGATACAAGGCATCTAAAAATGAACTGCTCCTCTATCTCAACTTCTTGCATGTCGCATAGAGTGCAGATCCGTCTGTTGCATGGGGTGCCCTTTCTCATCATGTCCCAGTATGTAGTCAATGAGATGATACTTGAAACTCCCCAATTGACATCCTCAAGACATGTGGGAGAAGAATCCAAGTACAACCAAGGGGATCAATAAAACCCTCCTCTGAGGTCTACAAGCAGTGATCTCTATAGAAGCTGACTTTTATAGAAAGCTCGAAGGATGCCAGCCCCAACTTGTATGTATGGAGCTATAGGAGGTCCTCTCTAATGGCATGTGTCATCTCGTGATAGGTGAGTGGAATGGATAGGGCCTTAAGGCTATACTAAAACGGTGGCAATCTGTACATATGGAGTCAATAGGCCTGATTTATGTGTCCGACCGTACCTACTACTCTGATTTCCCTCTACCTCTAATGCCATCGACGAGGTCAAGGCCAACCAAGGTAGCTTGCACCGTCCTGATGTAGTGGTGCAAAAGTCCCTAAGTCTGTGATGAAGATATATGGCCATCTCCAAGGATGCGTCAAGTTGTAGAGGGCTTGACCCCAAACCTTGTTAGTAGAATATGGTGTAGGACTGATGGCTTGCTATGGATCATCCATGCAAGACGTAGAACCTGCAGTCTCTCGAAATAAGATTAGTCTACCTCAAATATACAAGCCTCCCAGAAGGGACTACCATACATCCAAGTTGGATGGAGAAACTTGGCCCTAGAATCCTGAAAATGGGACTAAAAGCATTGTCCCTTGTGTCTGACAAGTACAGCATACCCTCTGCTCAATCGGACTTGCAGAGTTGGTCTAATCATGAAGATCGATCCGAAAAAGGAAACTCCCAGGATATGATGTGGAACTGATGGCTTGCTACAGATCATCCATGCAAGGAGGAGAACATATGGTCTCTTGACATACGATAACCCTCACACCTATCCCCTATCCAAGCTCCTAGTGGTGCACAGTGACCCTCAGCCACGAACCAGAGTAACAAATGAAGGAGACTTCACCTCCCGAGGGCAGCAAATCCACCAGGCAAAGGCTTGCAAGAGAAATGAGCGGCTAGAAGGGATAGAGAACAGGTTGGAATGAGAAAAGAAAGAAACAAAGATGTATTAACATCTGCGAGAGGCCTCACCGGCCTATGAGACAAATGCAAAGCCAAGAGGTAACTCATACAAGCCACTAAGGGCTGAAGCAAAGGGCTCACTAAGGCCCTTGCTGAAAACTAAAAGATAAAGTGCTAAACTAGTGAACAAAGTAGTAGAAGTAGCAAAATATTAGGAGAGTATCAAGTGCTCAGAGCTAACGCTCCTAGTACATGCCCGGGTTCCATTTATCCAGGTAACCTAGTGGCTCTTTGGTGAGATGTGAGAATCTCTTGTATCTGCATCTGTCAAGCTGTCTCTCGATGCGGTGGAGGGCGTGGTCTCCTCGATCTCTGTATCCAAAGGGCTACATCAAGGGTGACTCCTTGTCTCTGGCGGTCACCTCTGAGGAGGGCTGAGATGGACCGGACCTCGATCGTGCGTGACTCTCATGTCGCATGTGGAGCGAACGTCTCTCCTCTGGTAGCATCGTGGTGGAGACTCCCACTACTAGTCCATGATGCTCTCATCTCATCAAGCTCCTCTCCCTTAGCCTTGCCAGCAATTGACTCAGATGCATAGAAATCTGTAACAAGTGTCAGTGCTCTTTCGATATCTATGACCTATGGCTTGAATCTCTGTTGCTCTCTGGTCTATCGCATCAATATATCTCTCTGTCGTCGCATCTCAATCAGATAGAGCCTTAGCATAGACCTGATCAGGAAAATGGATCAACCATGTAAGTGGACAAAAGCCATGCCTCTCCTAGAAGAGGCACTGATATTGTCCTCGGATCTCATAATAGACTGGGCAGACACATAGAAAGTGCTCCTCTGTCTCAATCTCCTCCATCTCACATAGTGTTCAAGTCCTCTGCTCTCTGGGTATGCCGACAGCTCTCCTTGCCTCAATCCTCAACTGATGTGACGAGACTCTCAACTGACCGATGGTGACCCTCAATGCATGTTAGACTCTCCTGTCCTTGAGATACTAAGGTCTGATGACAAGACTGTGCTCCGAGACCCTCAAGAAGTGTCATGGTAGAGCTGGATCTTGGTGGAGAACTCCTCTCCCCCCCAAGCACTAGATGTATGGAGCTGGAGGAGGTCCAACTGTATGATACGGTTGATCTCATCTCATGGGATCATCTCGGGTGGTGCATCCAAGCTGCACTGAAAGGGGGAAAGTCTGTCCATCTGAATGCCGTGACTAACAAACCATGTGGATACCCGTGCATACCATGCTGTATCAACACCGCGCTCTGCTAGTCGCATCACATGCACACTTGGGACTGCCACGTGGCTCATTAAAGCCCCTAACCCTCCTACCAATGACACACTTTGGGCTCCCTTGGGCCCATCTTTATGAGCCCTCTAAACCTTGCCTTGCCCCTAGCATGTGGGCCTAGTGGGTGCATCTATGAATTAATGGGTGCACCTTTGGGGTTTTTCAATGTCCACGGGTTTATTTGCACAATTAAAATCACGCCCCCGTGACAAGTGATGTCCAAGTACAAAATATAGCCAAAACTGTGACAACACCTTGAGCAAACATACGCTGAGATGAGCCATCAAGAGCAGGCTCTGTGTACTGATCCTTCTTCTGTAGACCCCTCTAGATCACCGCGTGTCTCTGATGGACTTCAGTAGCTGCTCTACGTTGAGCACTCCCGCAAAAAGTATGCTCTGATGTGTGCTGCAGGCAAAGCTCCCTTTCATGCAGTCCTTATGCTCTCCTACAGCTTTAGGTCTACTGTCTGCAACTATCAGGGACTTCTGCTCCTACAAAGCATTGCTGGTGTAGATCCCTAGGTACACTGCTGCACTGTTGCTCTCCAAAATATTGCTGGTCTGCCAGCTTGAGTGTCCAGGGTGCTCAGCTCTTCAACTTGCATGAATGAAATGCCTATAAGGGACGCAGACCTGGAACTGGCCGAGACCCTGTTATAGTCTAGCTGACCAGTCTATCACCCAACTGTGTCTACTCCCCAACCAGGTCTGCTGACCTGACACGTGGCCAACCGACAAGTCTGTTGTTGCTGGGAGATGTGTGCAACCTCTCTACCGATTGAGATTGCCTCCACTGCCCCCACCTTTGGTGCTGTACTGCCAACCTGGGGCCAGCCTATAATGGCCCCAGCCCTTCACTAGATGACCCTGCACCAGTCCCAAGGCTCCTTGTATGGCCACATGCCTGGGACTATTCCAGCGCCACAGTCTGCCATAAATGTGAGCAGACAGCCAGCCCTCCATGCTGACCAAGATGGCCCATTGGGCTGCCCCTGAATAACATAAACAAGGAGTCCAATCACTGCCCATGTGGCAGCCATGTTGCTGCCCACATAGCAGCCTCATCCCTTCCCTCAATCCTCATACATGTTGGGGTGTCAAGCCCGGGGCAATCAAGCCCGGGGCAATCACTCTATACCTCCAACAATTACCCTCTCATACAAAGCCATGACTGCCCATATAATGTCATGTGCTATACCCAAAACTCTGGGTCATGCAAAAAGGCAAGTCCATGCTATAAAGTTAATGGCCTTTCAAAAGTCCACAAAGCACTAGTATACTCTTTATATTTGGTCTCGGGCCTCCTCTCTCAGGGCTCTAACGGTGAAGATATGATCTAGTGTGGGTCAATCTGAGTGAAGGTTGAGGAATGTCCTCTGAAACCTGCATGGAGTGGTCAAGAACATCACAAAGTATGTCCACGTAATTGATATGACACAGTGATCTTCATTCTTGCTCTGCAAGACAGTTAAGAGCTCTCGTTCACAGCAAGCAACAAACTACCATTTCTTCCTTCTCGCCACACATCAAACTCTTTTTTGATCTATTCTTGGTTAGGGTGTCGTTGTTTGGTCTCCGAGTGCCAATGTTGCCTAAGCACTTTGCAATGTGCACTCATCATCATACAAACTATTTTGAGGTAAAAACCCTTATCCTGGTTGCCAATATAGCTACTAAAGATGTTGTCTAAGGAGTGAGCAAAGTCATACTCGTAGTATGTGAAGAAGGTGGTATGTGTGTGTGATTATGGGGTTCAGGGGGCATCATGTATCTGTCTCTCACCTTGGCCACCTTTGTAGTCCATTGTAGATGAGCTGCTTATGAATGGTGCACGTCTAGCGAATATAGGCCATACTTTGTGATGGATTGTGTGTGTGTGTGTGTGTGTGTGTGTGTGTGTCCTTTGACATGCGATTGGACTCTCCAACCTGAAGATCTCCTAGTGTCTCCACATCCCCCTCGAAGCCTAAGATCTCAGCTTGTGTGTCTCTAATCCTAGCATTGAAGTTCCAACTTCCCAATGAGTAGGACCTCTCCCTGCTGCTTGTATCTATGGATGTCCTCATAATGTACCAAGAATGATGAACTCCACCCTCTCCTAGGGCAGTCCTAGCATAATCAAAAGTCTATGGAGGGATAGGACCACGAAGACAATCGTACCTTCGAGATGCATGGCACTCCATTAACCTCCCTCAAGCTTTTCAGAGGAAAGCCTTTGGGTGACTATTGTCAACATCACATTTCGACATAGTTGGGTAGCCCGCTATAACCTTGTGATGAGGGGCTAGAAGATTTGACTAGTTGCAACTCTCGTCAACATGTAGTTGGACTCACATATACCTTGTGTTCGATCTAGAATCAAGGTATAGGGGAGTTCCAGGAAGATCCATTGAGAGTTCCAGGAAGATCCATTGAGTGTTGTCAATGTTTCTACAAGGCTTAGCCTGCATGTACTTTTTATCTTATCATGGATCCGGGAATTCATTGCTCGTGGGCAGCTCCCTCCTTAGCCTCTCCACCTGCGGCTGCCCTCCACCTTGCAGCTCCTCCTCTACAACTCCTCCCTTATGCTGCTCTCTTCCACCCGCCTCTGACTACCCTACCTTCCTCGCCCTGGGTGTGCTTCCCGCCATGGGGGGAAGACCATGCTCCCACTCCCGATTGCGCAATAAAACCTGCACCAACGGGACACAAATCCATCCAAGGCAATGGGAAAACCTGAGAAAGAGACGGATAAAGCCAAGAAAGACGACAACAACAACAAAAAAAAACAACAGACACAACTGAAACTCGAGGATGTGAACACGCGCTACAACCGAAGTGGACTCGGGATTGACAGCAAAGCAAAGGCGGGGCCCACCTCAGCCTCAGCTTCAGCCTCTATCTCTACTTTGACTTCAGCCCCCGCTTCAATCTCATTTCCAGCCTCAACTCCCTCTATCTCTACTTCGACTTCAGCCCCCACTTCAATCTCAGTTCTAGTTCCACTCTCCCTCTTCATCCTCACTTTCGACTTCAGCTTCCACTTCAGCACTAGTTTCAACTACAGCCTCCACATCCCCAGCTACAGCTACAGCCACTATCAGTGACATACTCATGCTCCCCTGATCATACGGTTCCATGACACTCAGGCATGACTTTCAGCTCTACGACGCAGGTCACTCCTTCGAGATCAGCAGTGCTCTCCATGGATAAGGACCTCACCCCTCTACAGGTTAAGGAGAGACGCTCTTTTGCTGCAGCAGCGGGATCAGGCCCAAAAGGAGGGGAAGTGGGCAGTGGTACGAGAGGGACAACTTCTTACAGGCCCCCGTAGGGCACCAGCCCCCTCCCCTACATAGGGAAGGGGGGTCTATGAGACTCAAATATCCGAGACCCTATCTTGCAACATTTGGAACTGTAATGGTACCTTATGGTCAGAACCAGGGAGCTTCTCAGAATCCTACAGGTAACGACATAGTCTTTTATACAGATAGACATAAGAGTCCAGAGCGCCCACTTCCAATAGCCAGCGGATATACATGGGATTCTGCCTACAGAGATGAGACGAGGGATACAGGGAGGGTTCGAGGATCAGGTGGAGTCGCAATCCTTTTCAGATCCACACTTCTAGAGACCATTTCAGAAGAGCATAGAGATGAACATTCCAGGTTTCTTTCGATTTGAATTTGGCACATGGACAACCGGAATCTGTTTATTGCAGTTTGCTACTTCTCCCCTAAGACCTCCCACTTTGTCAGAGATATTCCAGGTGAGGATGAGACATCTCCATTTCCTGCTCTTTATCAGTCCATTGTTGACTTCTCCAGCCACAGAGAAGTCCTCCTAGTGGGGGACTTCAACACGAGGACAGGCGCCCGTCAAGTACCATTCCTCGACTTCAGGGATGATTCCACTCTACTGCCAGACATTGACCTTGAAGAGGCAGGTATGCTATGGGTTTCGGCTAACAGACGAGGTCCATTCACATCTTATGGGCAAGCCCTATTGGACCTCAACAGGATGCATGATCTCATTATCTATAATGGTCTTGACAGATGGCCCACATCAAGTGGTTTCACGTGCTTTCCACATGGGGGAGGCTCCAGCATTGTTGATTACATCATGGGATCCCATGCCTTCATCTCGCATCACTAACTTCACCGTAGCACCTCTCCCTTGAGTGGCTGATCATACCTATCTTTTCTTTAGCATCTCCACTCACCGTCGCACAGCAACTTTCACCCCACTGAGCTCTTACTCCACCTACCATGATATACACTTTGACCGCTACACCAATGGCAGATGCGACTACTTTCGTGGCCGCTACTCAAGGTGTGGCTGAGCACAGGATCGAGAGGGCATGGCGGGTGGGGAGAGATTCCTACCGAGAGCAATCCCTGATCATACGGTTCCATGACACTCAGTCACGACTTTGAGCTCTACGATGCAGGTCACTCCTTCGAGATCAGCCAGCGATCTCTATGGATGAGGACCTCACACCTCTACAGGTTGAGTAGAGGCGCTCTTTGCTGCAGCAACAGGATCAGGCCCGGAAGGAGGGGAAGTGGGGAGTGGTACGAGAGAGACGACTTCTTACAGGCCCCCGTAAGGCACCTGCCCCCTCCCCTACATAGGGAAGCGAGGTCTATGAGATTCAGATATCTAAGATCCTGTCCTGCACTATTTGGAACTGTAATGGTACCTTATGGTCAGAACCAGGGAACTTCTCAGAATCCTATACAGGCCACGACATAGTCTTTTATATAGAGACACATCAAAGTCCAGAGCGCCCTCTTCCAGTAGTCAGTGGATATACATGGGAGTCTGCCTACAGAGATGAGCCGAGGGATATAGGAGGAGTTCGAGGTTCAAGTGGAGTTGCAATCCTTTTCAGATCCACACTTCTGGAGACCATTTCAGTAGAGCAGAGAGATACACATTCCAGATTTCTTTGGATCTAGATTCGACACATGCACAGCCGGGATCTATTTATCGCAGTTGGCTACTTCCCCCTTGAGACCTCCCACTTTGCCAGAGATATCCGAGGTGATGATGAGACATCCCCATTTGCTGCTCTTTATCAGTCCACCGTTGACTTCTCCAGCCGTGGAGTTGTTCTCCTAGTGGGGGACTTCAACGCGAGGAAAGATGCCCGTCAAGTACCACTCCTCGACTACAAGGATGATTCCACTCTACTGCCAGACATTAACCTTGAAGAGGCAGGTATGCTACGGGTTTCGGCTGATAGACGAGGTCCATTCACATCTTATGGCCAAGCCCTATTAGACCTCAGTAGGATGCATGATCTCATTATCTATAATGGTCTTGACACATGGCCTGCATCAAGTGGTTTCACGTGCTTTCCACATGGGGGAGGCTCCCATGTTGTTGATTACATCATGGGATCCCATGCCTTCACATCTCGCATCACTCACTTCACCATAGCACCTCTCCCTTGAGACACTGATTATACCCATCTTTTCTTTAGCATCTCCACTCCCCGTCGCACAGCACCTTCCACCCCACTGAGTTCTTACTCCACCTACCATGATATACGCTTTGACCGCAATCACTCACCTACTTACTCTAGCCGTCTGTACATACTTCTCGCTTATATTGACTTCATACCCTTTTTAGAGAATCGTGCTACCCTAGTCACCCGCTCAGTACACGAGGCTTCCCTTCACGCTTTCCCCCACACCACCCACTCCACCTGCCCACCACCCCCTGGGACCGTACCCTATAATAGTTGGTACAATGATGAGTGTAAGGCTTTACGCCGTCAACTCAGATTCGAAACCAAAAACAGTCTTCCGAGCAAACCAGAGACGCAACCGTTGACTGGTATGCAGAAAGAAACTAGACTTCGTTCATCGGAACGAGGAGTTACTGAACATTTTGTCTAGTAACAACTTTAAGGACTTTTGGCGGAGATTTCTAGAGAGACGGTCTGCTTTGATTATGCACGCACACTTTATGACATCCCAAATCACCAGTCCCTAACCTCTCACATGCCACGCACATCTTGCACCCTCTTCACTAGGGGGGGGGGGGGATTAAGGATGCCGTACTGAAACTTCATAATGGCCAAGCGAAGGACCATGAGGGGCTATGCACTCAGTTCATTGCATATGGGATTAACCTCCTAGCCCCGATCTTAGCAAAGCTCTTTAGTGAAGCTATTTGTTTGGGATTTCCACGCACCTAGAGCATTAGCACTATCTCACCCATCCACAAGGCAGGGGATCCCATGACCCCAGAGAACTACAAGACCATTATGATTGGACATGTCATGTCCAAGGTTTATGCATCAGTACTTGATTCCAAGATTAGCAGATTTGTGGAGTGTCGAGAACTAGCAGCAAGACACGCCGGATTCCAACGAATGGAACCATGCACCACATTCTCATGCTCAGATGTATCATCGAGAAGACGAGGGCACGGAAGCAAAGGGTTTATTATTGCTTTGTGGATTTCCGCAAGGCATTTGACACGGTTCCGGGAGCCCGCCTCATACTGCACCTACAGGATTTGGATATTGACCACGAGATCATTTGGGCTGTCATGGCACTTTACGAGAGAATTTCAGGCAAAGCACGAGATCATGAGCACTGTCGGGGTCAAACAAGGGTGTCCATTATCGCCTACCTTGTTTGGCCTCTACATTGACGAGCTTGAGATAGTGATGCAAACACAGGGGGGGTAGGTTGCTCTCTTGTGGGGCACACTGATCCGGATATTGCTTTACGCAGATGGCGTGGCTCTCTTGTCTTCCTCAGCAGAGGGGCTCCAGAGACACCTTGATGCACTACATTCCTTTTGTGAGTCTCATGATTTGAAGGTCAATCTGGGTAAAACCAAGGTCATGATCTTCAATACATCTCGAGCCGTCATGCACCAGGAGCAGTTCACATTGATGGGTCACCTGTTGAGATAGTTTCATCACACAGTTATCTTGGGGTTGTCTTCTCGGAGACCCATCTTCACTATGAGACCCGCGATGCAGACACGCTTGAGCAAAGTATATGCTTCATTGGCTGGACTAGAGAGGCAATGCTTCTGCTCGCACTTTCAGGATCCAGAGACCAAGGGGTTGCTTTTTGACTCCTTGGTCCGTCCAACAAGGATGTACGGCAGTCCATGTTGGGAGCCATACTTGTTGAATACAAAGTGGGCCCGTGTGGAGCGGCTACAGATTCTCATGTTATCACAGATGATTTGTGGTAAGCAATCCGTTCCTCACCAAATCATTCACGTTGAGTTTGGGTCACCCCCTTTACAGCTAGATGCTGCATTTCAAGTCATAATGTATCTGTACCGAGTCAGGGAGTATGGGGATTACACCTCTGGGCGTAGCAGGCTACCATGGCTAGCTCTGTCCTCTTCTATGGCACTTGTAGTAGGACGGGACGAGAGGTGCTGGTATGCACGCACAGAGAGATGGTTTGAGAGACTAGGGCTCCACATGGATAGACTACCTCTCTTCCAATACAACATGGATGCTCCGTTTTCTCCCCTCCTATCACACGAGGTCAACAAGGTTATCCGTGAGCATCTATTACAGATACACACATTTCGGATCCAGTTGGGACCGAGTGAACTCCCAGTGAAGCTTAGCTTCTACAAAGATCACTTCTTACATATCACAGCGGAGGGTTTCATTGACCCACCAGGATACACGCAGATTTACCTACCCCACTCACTGAGGATCTCTCTTGGACAGTTCCAGGTCTCTTCACACAGACTTCGTATCGAGAGCGGCAGAGCAGAACGACTGCCCAAGGAGAGGCATATATGCACATTGTGTGACATGCAGGAGGTTGAGATAGAGGAGCACTTCATCTTCAAGTGTCCTGTTTACTATGAGATCCGAGGGCGTTTCTCCTACCTCTTCAGAGATAGCTATGGGATTTTGGCCCGATTCCTCTCCTACCCAGACCAACGATGTTTGGCAGGTTTCATTCGTGAGGTACTCAGACACCGCAAGAGGATACTCCGAGCACAGAGACAGGAGCAGACTTTTTCCTTGGCTTGATCCCTCTCAGAGCTCTATCACGGAGTTTTTTCAACCAAATCACATGGACTCCCACGAGACGAGGCCTCGACATGATCGTGACCCGCAACCTGTGACCGGACAGCTCAGACAGAGGGTTGACACATAGATCACACTTGGGGACATCCCCTCCTTGTTTAGAGTCTGAGACCAACCGACAGGGGTCACAGTGCCCTGGTTAGACACAGAGCTACGACCAGGAGACGTGCCAGGACTGCACCTTTGAGTGCCCGATAGTAGTCTATTGCCGATTTCATGCCCCCATTGCCTCATCCACCCTGATGTCCTGCTGCTGCTGCTGCTGATGATGATGATGATGATGATGAGATTGATATATAGTCGACCATCGACATGACTATGTTGTACTTAGGACTTAGTACTACCATTCTGCATTTTTTGCATTTTGCATTGGTGTGGATGCTTGTTTAATACCTCCACTACCACAGCTCACTTGTACCAGGTTTTTCACAGTCTCATAGACCCATCGGTCTTCCAAAGACTTTAATAAACTTTCTTTCTTTCTTTCTTTCTTTCACCACCCTGGTTGTTGGCACCTGCTCTCTAGGCAGTGAACTAGAACCCAAAGAATCCGGCTACAAGGCATATGGCTTTCCTTGTCAGCAAACTCATGAACAGTAGATCTTATGTCATGATCATTTTTCTAAACTTGAAAAACACTCAAACAAATATAATGTCGCATCAAAAGACACAATCAATCCTTGTGAGGAGCTTCATTCAGGTCATGACTATGACGTTAGGAATTCACAAAAGGCTTTGATGAGTGGAGACCAGCCTTACAGTCAAATAAGAACATAGCACTCTGCACAAACTTCAAGTGTCAAACAGTACAAGATGCCTAGTTTTATGATGACCATCAAAAGATGTCACAACAACTCTAGAAACCAACAATCCTTCAGTCATATATTTGAATTCAAGACAGATGAAACCACCATATGCCCCATAATACTGTTGGGATAAGTATGATCAAGGGTTTGCTCTATGGTGCATATGTGCATCTAGGGGAGTCACATGTGTGTGTGTGTGTGTTGTAAAGGCACATCAAGTGCTATGATGTGTCTAGTGTGTGACCTAAGTGATGATGTAAGACAAAGGGAATCCCACTGATGTAGAGATTGATCCCCACTGATGTAGGGACTGATTGCCACTATGTAGGGAAGGTATTACCTTCTCCCCCTTTCTATAAAAGAGAGTTCTCTCTCTCACAAACATAATAGAGATTTCATTGTGTTCTCACACCTCTTGTAAGATGCATCTATTCTATCCTATGGGATCCTTCAATTGGTATCAGAGCTTTAGGTTCTAGATCTAGCCTAGCCTAGCATTAGATGCTATCTCAAGCATAAAATTCAAGCTTCTTCACCTTCTCCATTTTCCTTTCCCCAAATCTTTGAGAGCTCTATTCTCTGCCTACAAACGACCATTGCCCAAACCTTTTGAGCTGCAAACTCCTCTTGTATGGGCGAACTTCTAGCTGCAAGCTTTTGGTGAAATTTCGACTGTACATGAAATGCCAACACTCACACTGATCGACGAACATTCGCGCAATTCCGCCTCTGCAAATTCCTCTGAGCCCGTGCTGGACGACACTGAGGGCAAGCTGCTGCTGAAATCTGAGCTCATTTGGACAACAGATGCTTCTTCACCTTCTCCATTTTCCTGTCCCCAAATCTTTGAGAGCTCTGTTCTCTGCCTACAAACGACCATTGCCCAAACCTTTTGAGCTGCAAACTCCTCTTGCATGGGCGAACTTCCAGCTGCAAGCTTTTGGTGAAATTTCGACTGTACATGAAATGCCAACACTCACACTGATCGACGAACATTCGCGCAATTCCGCCTCTGCACCTACCTATCTGCAAATTCCTCTGAGCCCGTGCTGGACGACACTGAGGGCAAGCTGCTGCTGAAATCTGAGCTCATTTGGACAACAGATGGAGAAGACAATGACGAAAAACCAGTCGAATTTCAAGCTACTAGCTATGGCGACCTGACGCAACATTGCGCCTCTCCTTGCTGGTAGCCCTTCTCTGGTATAAGGCCCTTCTTCCTGCATAAAAACCCCCTTGAATAGAGCTATGAGCTGTGAGAATTGCACCCTCCAAGTTCAGGTTTCTGTTTTGGACAGTTTTGACAATGTTGTGAGTTTGATGCTACATTAGATGCTACTTTAGCATTTCTGATGTTTTAAAGTGATGAATAGCTTCAGTACAACTATGGCTACAGCTTTGCTTTAAGTTGCTACACCTGGATTTGCTTGGAATGCTTTCATTTAGCCACCTCTATGAAGCATGCAAGTGAAAACATCATTTCCATTATGTTTTGTAGCATGGAATTTGGTTGCAAGCCTTTGCTATTCTAAATGCTTGTATTTTAAAGCTCTTCAACTCTTTCTAGCCTTGTAAGAGAGTAGACACTGCCCATTCCGGGCTAGACCCTCTCATGGCTACCATCTTGAATATGGATAAGTTCAATGGTAAAGGCTTTCACACATGGCAGATGAAGGTTAAGTTTGCATTGATGAGGGAAAACCTTTGGGGACTTGTCAAACCGGCTTCAACTTCTTCTTCAACAGCCTCCAATGCTGGAGAATCCTTAGCTCCGACACGCCCGGTAAGAGATCCTGCTAGAGAGGAGAAAGCCTATGGCATCATTGCTCTTGCCTTAGGAAATGACTCTATTCATCACATCTCTGACTTAGAGTCTCCTTCAGAAGCTTGGCAGAAGCTTGACATTATTTTTTGTGCTAGCTCTCACATCTCAAAATTGTCACTTAAGATTGCTTTCTTTGAATTGAAGATGGTTAGTGGCACTCCTTTGGCTGCCCATGTCAATCATATGCGGAGTCTCATGACTCAACTTGCTTCTATCAACTCTCCAATCACTACAGATGATGCAATGGCAATGTTGCTCAAAAGTATGCCTGAAGATTATGATCATGTTGTTACCACTTTGGAAAATCTTCCTAATCCTAATCTTGAAGGTCTTATTTCTGCACTTCAAGAAGAAGAAAGGCACATGGAACTCCGGAGAGGCAATGACACAGCCTATGCCATAAAATTTCAAAAGGGCAAGTTTTCACCTTGCAAACATTGTGGGAAGACTAATCACCTCTCAAAAGACTGCTTCAAGATCAATCCATGCAAACACTGTGGCAAAAACAATCACCATGAAAAGTTTTGTAGAGCCAAAAAGGAAGAAGCTACAAAGTCAGAAACTGCCAATCTACTTTCATTTGATGAGTCTCCACATGATGAAGACTATGCTTTTTAGGCACTTTGTCTTTTTTTGTTTATCATCACTTGGTCAAATTTTGAGATTCTCTGCCTGGAGTAGTACACCAAAAAGAATATGTTATGTAAATCACCTCTGGTCACCATATGATGTAGACCATGTGATATGTGTTTTGACTATCCTATTTCTGTGAACCTCACACCCTTGGGAACCCTTGCTAGCATGAGATCCTAGCCATAGATTTATCCTTGACCACCATGAGATGGCATGAGAAACTATGAGACTAGATGTATCCTTGATACCGCAAGAGGCAACCCCTTGAGGGGAGGTATGTTGGGATAAGTATGATCAAGGGCTTGCTCTATGGTGCATATGTGCATCTAGGGGAGTCACATGTGTGTGTGTGTGTGTGTGTGTGTGTTGTAAAGGCACATCAAGTGCTATGATGTGTCTAGTGTGTGACCTAAGTGATGATGTAAGACAAAGGGAATCCCACTGATGTAGGGATTGATCCCCACTGATGTAGGGACTGATTGCCACTATGTAGGGAAGGTATTACCTTCTCCCCCTTTCTATTAAAGAGAGTTCTCTCTCTCACAAACATAATAGAGATTTCATTGTGTTCTCACACCTCTTGTAAGATGCATCTATTCTATCCTACGGGATCCTTCAAATACCCCTACAAAGACTAAACAATATGACATGTAGTAGATTGAGATTAGATCTCCTTGAATACTAAAACACAATACGATATTCCCCAAAAAAAAGCAGAAAGAATACCATGGGAGCCACTTATGGCAATCAGATTATGACTTTCTGTAAGCTTGGCAAGCCATGAACCCCTCTTGTGACTGCAAAAACAACCAATGGAGATGTGTATCTTTGGTAAGGCTAGGTTTCCTACCTATGTGGGATACCAGTGATGAGTTTAATCATTTTAAGCATCCTGAGATTTAAAATAAATATATAATAACTAACTAATGAAAAATAAATGATAATAATTGTTTCCTTGTGTTTACAGGCGTTTTTTCATTTGTTTCTTATATGTGGGTTACTTTATCTGTGTTAGCATTAGTGTTTCTTTTTCTTTTTATATTTAACCTGATCCCCCCTCCCCCCCCCCCCCCGCAAAAAAAAGAAAAAGAAAAAAAGATTTTAGCATATCTTTGTGTGCCAATGGAGAAGTGCATCTTTGGTAAAGTTAGGTTTCCTACCTGGGGAGACACCAACGATGAGTTTAACCATTTTAAGTGGGGTTTTTTTTTTTGAAGCTGCAAGTTCAGGAAGCATGACTTGCCTTTGCAATATGCGAGATGCCCTAAATAGCTTGGCTATGAGTATCACTCCATCTCCAGTCAAGGACACACGATAGCTCTCCCATTCCCCTCTGACAGTAGTCAAACAGCTGCTCTATGTTTCATTTTCCCCATAAAAAATCTGGTTCTCAGAACCTTGTCCGATGAAGTTAAGAGGGACTGAGAACTGCAAATTCAGCCAGTCCAACCCCAATAATAGAATCTCTTGCCATTATCACGAAAGAGCCTGTCATATCTTTAAAAAGGAGTCATTTTTTTTAATTAGCACAACCGAGCAAGGCATTATGGGTAGAGCAGCTCTCTGATTTTTTTAAACAGACCAAAGTAAGTACCCCCATGAGCACACTATAATTACAAAGAGACAGTAAAGTTTTTGGCATGTTGCTTGATTACATGATAGTCACATACAAGTTTCTTAAGCAATGTTCTGCCATGTACATTTTGAGAATGTAAATGTCATAAGAGATAGCATCTTTACATGAGTTATGAGCATGATTGTGGCAATGATATGATATCTGCACCTATAGCTTCATCTGGTACATTGGCAATCAGAATAAATGAGGTGACTAAAGCCCAGCAATACACTGATACTGTATGGCAATCAGAATAAATAAGGACTAAAGCCCAATCTGATATCACTATCTATGGGATTCTATTAAACAGATACGAATCAGTTCCCAAGCACGTCATAGATCAAACAATTGCAGAATTACCAAATATGGAAAGGTCTCAGACCACAAGAATGGATAAGCCTCAATGAGTGAGCACCATAAGCACAAGTTTGGGAATGCCTTCCACAAGAACCACCACCAAACAACTTGGCTAAACGTGAGCAGTGAGAATCACTACAAACAAATTACATTAAAACAAGAAGCACAATCAGATTGAGTAAGCCTCTAGCAAAGAGCACCATGATAAGACAATGGGAGAAATGGGCAGATGGGATACCATTGTAGAAACCAAGACGTGGAGAATTTCAAGTACACACATCATCATTTGATCAAATTCCTGAACAGATAAGCAACTTCCACCAAGTTGGCCAATTCTCTCACTAGAAGAAATCAGAAGACTGAGATCACAGATTGGAAGGTGGTCGAAGAGCACACAAATTTGACAAAACTTGGAACCAAATGCAATCCAGATGCAAAAAGGAATCAAAGCATAAAGATGGCACTATGTGAAAAAATGACAACATGAAAGGACAAGAAAAAAGTCCAAGATGTTAAAGCCAATTCCAGGATTAGAACTGATCTCCCAAAGGAGTGTAACAAGAGGACTAGCAATGACAAGAAAGTCAACATGGAATCAGATAATCCGTTTACGACTGGAACTGACATGAATATCAGTCATGCAAGCCTTAAAACCGAACAAGAATGTATTCATAAGCTACAGTGGATTGTTAAAGAAGAATCAAGCAGAATAACCGGGTGTCCGGCTTCTATACAAAAGGGCCTCCCTGCTTCAACAAGCTGCTCCCTTGTTCTTCCCTCTGTCAGAATTTCAGGAGATGAAGTATGCCCCCTGTGCACAGCGGAAACTGCAGACAACTCTCTCCAATAGACCACAGAAACTGAACCCACGAACTGTAAATTAAACAGTGAAATAGAGCAGCAAAGGAACTTCCAAAACATAGTCAGCTTAGGTCACCACAATGGTGGCTGAACTGCTTCAGGGTGAGCCACAAAAATCCAGCACGGTGCTGGGCAAAATAGCATAAGTAAGACCGCAAACTAACGTATAGATGTAGGTAGAAGTGCTCCTACAGATCTCGTGCATGCCTTTGGTAGGCCTCAGTGGGATGCATGTAATGGAGGAAGGGCCTCCTCTTTATAGGCCCATCCTGAGTCCTGACCTAACTTGGCTGACTGGCTGGCAGCCCACCAGTTGGGTCTGTCTAGCCGACCCAACCAATCGGCCAAACTAGGCCAACCTGATCTGATTTTGATCCAACCCTGTGATCGGTTGAATGCTAGGTCATCCGATCTGTGCAGTCCCCAATATCTGGCATGTAAACAACCACTACAATGTACCCTGGTTCCTGCCGTACTCTGCTGCTGACACAGTTCGCAGAAAGCAACCCTAATCTGCTGAGTACTACTCCGATGCAGCTCAACCTACCCTCCTCTCATGTGCATGCTAGGGACAGGCGGCTAGAGTGCTATCCATCATGGATCAACAGGATTGCTTTTTTGCTTTCCTTGGCGCTTGTGTGCTTTTCTTGGCGAGCACTCTTCCCTAAGGCTATAAAGGGAGGGCTAGGGCCATAGTTGCTCACACCGGCCAATGAGGGAGCAGAGCTAGGAGCTACCAGCACAGCTATTCACCAGGCCATATGGGACGCTAAGGGTGAGGGGCTGATCGAGTCTGGTTCAAACTTCAACATGGTTGGGTGGCGAGTTTCCTGCACATGATTCGATCACATAAAATGTGAACTTTAAGGCTTAGTATTGATGTTGTAGACCATGGTTTTGATAGGGTTAGATCCTGTGAGGGTGTGACTGATGATATAAGAGATGCCCTATTGACCTCGATAGGTTGAAGTGGCACGAGGTATGCTGGAGTGGCGAATTCCAGATATGGAGACAATTTGCAGTTGCTAAAGATTTTGCAGTAGTTTGTGATTTCATCAGCTAGGGATGTGAATTCGTCATGATTGGAGAGAAGGGATCCTAATTATAGTGCAAGAACACGTCGTGATGAAGATTGAACCAGAGAGAGGAATTCGCTCGGAATCTGGAAAGAAGAGTAGTAGCTTGCAGTCATTGAGAAAACTAATTGGGGACTAGCAAGAGAGAAGGCGATTTTGTCCTGGAAAGATGAATTCTAGATGCAAATTTTGTCCTAGAGAGGAGCTGAGTTCTAAAGAGTAGGGTGCTACCAATTGATTGGCAAGGACCTGGTCAGGCTAGGAGACTTGCGTGGGATGGCATATCAAGGAGAAGAACCAGGGTGTGGCACAATTAGCTGGCCATGCTTTTAGGAAGATGCTATTAGGTTTTTGAAATTTCTTTTGGGAGCTTTAATTGCCAAAAGCAGTAGCCTCTACTTTAGTTTGGATGGCTAAAGGAAGGAGAGAGAGAGAGAGAGAGAGAGAGAGAGAGAGAGCTTTCCTAGAAAGCTATGCTTTCTAGAATAGCAGAAGTTTTTGGAAGATGAATATTGCTTCTTACAATAACAAAAATTTTGTGTGTGTGTGTGTGTGTAGTTTTGGGGAGCTTTGGACGTGTGTGTGTGTGTGTGTGTGTGATTATATTATCAGCAAAATTTACATGAGGGTCTCAAAAAAGCAGAAAAAAAAAAAAAAAGTGTGTGTGTGTGTGTGTGTGTGTGTGTGTGTGTGGTGTGTGTGTGTGTGTGCTCATGGCGTATGTGTATGTGTATATGTGTGTGTGTGTGTGTGAGAGAGAGGTCGCTGAGCGCCCTGCCAAGTCCTTCACGCAGGCTTCCCCTTCCGTCCATACGCTCGTACGGTGGCTGTACGGTCTCCGTACAACCGTACCAGGGCCTACGGCAATTTCGCCATCCCTGCGCAGACCTGAGTGCAGGCCCGCATGCCTTCTCCGCTTCTGCCTTTTTCATGTGCAAGTACGTCACCGTCAGTATTTCCGTACCACTGCAATTCTCAGCGTTCTGTAAACTCCTCCGTACAGCCCAGTCTCTTCCGTACAGATTCTGTTGATATCTCCGTACAGCCAGCTTCGTCCGTACAAAGTCTTCCGTACAGCTAGCTTCGTCCGTACAAAGTATTTCCGTAAAGCCTAGTCTCCCGTGCAAAGTATTTCCGTACAGCCTCCGTCGTACATCCGTACAGTCCGTACAGCCCGTACCGTTTGGGGTGTGATTTTTTGGTGAGCTTTTTGTCATGAGCTTTTTTTCAATTTTCATGAATATTGCGAGCTTTTCATTCACTTGAGAGAGAGAGAGAGGGGGGGGGGTTCATGGAGTAGGGTGGGTTGAAAGTTTGGGTTGTGGTTGCAGTTAAGACGAAAGAGGGGGGGGAGGGGAGCTAAAGGAAAGGGGGAGGGATGGGCACATGGGTAAGGTGGCATGGAGAAGGGAGGGGAGGGGAGTTGGAACATATATTCGTTATCATAGTGGAGAACGTAGAGGGGGAACTTATAAGATATGCAAAGAGGAGTGTAAGGAGGAGAGAGAGGATGAGGAATGTGAAAGTTATGTTCATCTACTAAATGCAAAGGGGAAGAGAGAGCATGTGGGAGATATGTTCATTTTCAAAGTGTATAATTTGACAGATTTGACCTCATATTTGGATTCCTCGTCGAATTCCGGTCATTTTGAGTACCAACATGCCCATATTCCGATAAAAATTGAAAAAATGGTGTTTTTGTCATTTTGGCCTGTTTTGGGCCTACTTTGAGTCTAGCGCAGACTCAAAGTAGGCCCAAAACAGGCCAAAATGACAAAAACACCATTTTTTCAATTTTTATCGGAATATGGTCATGTTGGTACTCAAAATGACCGGAATTCGACGAGGAATCCAAATATGAGGTCAAATCTGTCAAATTATACACTTTGAAAATGAACATATCTCCCATAGTTCCTCCCTTCTACTTTGAATATGGACATATCTTCCATAATTTTTTGCCTCCTACTGCCACTCATATTTGCCCCCCCTTGTGCATAGTATACACTCTTCCACCCCTCCCATATGCTATGAAAATGAACATATCCTATATCCTCTCCCCCTCTTTTTAACCTCCCCATCTTTCTTATAACAAAAACACGTATGGATTTCTAAGAAAAGCTCGCAAAAACAAAGGAAATGGTAGAAAAGCTCACATTAAAAAGCTCGCCAAAAGATTTTCCCCTACCGTTTGCTCTGTATCTTTTCCGTACTCTTTGCCTGTAAAAACCCTGTCGTACGGTTCTGCCTTTTCCTGCAACTTCATCAATTTTGCCCTTCTTACCTCCATGGAGGACCAACTAAAAAGTTATTCCCGGAAGGACTTGACCCAGGACTCCAAAAGACAGCAAGCCGATTTCTCTACCGCAGCCTCCGTAGATGCTCACTATGTTTTCGACATGCTCAAAGATGAATTTCACCACAGCCGGAAGGAGTGGGCCAAACCTCCCCCGGCCCTCAAGTACAAGCTGAAGCTGCCCTCATTAGTCGCTCCTCTCCGAAAGTTCTCTCAGCAAGCAGTTATCATTTTCTTCCCACGGAAGTTACCTTCAGCAAATGATGTGGCCCAGTGGGTTCAGGCTTTGTTGGGAGGTTGCTTTGTGGAAGGAGTATACTTTGCTTCTTGAGGTTTTTATGAAGTGCACTTTTTGGATGCCTCATATCGCCAGCAGATATTGGAGATGTCACCTCTATTCTATGGTAGACAAATGGTGCATGTCATGCCATGGTCGCCAAATAAGGATTATCACGGTCTCATTTGACATCACTGCCCTGTATGGGTTGAGGTAGTGGATTTTCCGGATTATATGAGGGCTGAGTTACCAAGTCTGGCAGCTACTTTGGGGCAAGTTGTATGCCCACCCCGTCCTTCGGGTAATCGAAATCGGTTTTGTGTTCTTTGGGATACAGATCACCCAACCCCTCCTTCCATTGCGGTAGAGGTGGAGGATGTTCCCTTCGGTGAAAAATATTTTGACTTGAAATGGGGAGTCTTTGCAGGTGCTTGTTTCACATGTCATAAGTTTGGCCACCTAGCCTCACATTGTCCTGCAGTCCTGCATCAGCTCCCACCTACAGCTATTGCTCCAGAAAATACTGCCCCTCCAACTTATGGTCCGGGACCTAAGGCTATGCCTAGCAAATTGGATGATGTGGCATCTAAATCTGTCCTTCCCAAAGAAAATGTGGTTCAGGTTTCAGCCAAGCAAAAGGATAAAGGAAAGGGCAAAATTTCAGAATCTCATGCCTCTCCCCAGGGTGCCTCGCAGCAACCCAAAAAGGTATTTGCGCTCAAGCCACGTCCGTTACAATCTCGCCATTGGGATGCCTCTACTTCCACCCCTGGTCACAGGCCTCTACCCCTGCTGATAGCCTCACTTCTCAACTGTGGGTTGATGTGCTAAAGAGGGGCATCCCTGTATGTGACAATGATGAGGATTATAGAGCTAATGATCCAGGAGGCCAGGTGAACGTTGATGTCATGGCTGAGGCCTGACAGCTTATACCTTTACTATGCTTTTTGCTTCGGCTGTACATACCTTCTATGTCTACTTCAATTACTTGCATTACATACAATGTTCAAGGTCTTTGCAATGTCAATAAGTGGAGACTTTTTTGGCACTATGTACATAAAATGCACCCCAATGTAATTTCTTTACAGGAACACAACCAACACTTCTTGGCTGGCCAGCAAGGCCACTTTGCTGTTTATGATATTTTTTATGCTGGTACAATGCACTTTTCGGGGGTCTGCATGCTGGTAAAACATGATATGCAGCCCACGGTTGCTTACAATGACCCCCAGGGTCGATGGATGGTGATCAGATGCATTTGTCATGCTGATCTTTATGAAATAGCATCTGTTTATGCCTCTCAAATTTCTGCGACAAGAGCACGAATGTGGGCCTCCCTCAAACAATATCCATGGCTGTCCAATGCCTTTTTGTGTGGAGACTTTAATAACTCGCCCGCCATCCAAGATAACACCACTCATCGTTCTCACATGATCCCCACTGAGCTTCGACATTGGGAGGATATGCTTTCTTTCTTGCATGCAGAAGATTTATGGCTCTCAACAAGGGATAGAGATATGGGTTATACATACCATCACAATGCCTTTACTCATTACTGGGCTCGACTTGACAGATGGTATTTGTTGCATGCTCAGCAGTATGCCAGCTTTACATGTGCACTATGGGTTGATCATTCCCTCTTGCTATCTGATCACTTTCCAGTATGCTTGACATTATCTATAGCACGTTTGACAGATGATATGCCTTTTCTTGGTCGTCGCCTACTCCATGTTAATGCTTATTTACTTCATCAACAATTTCAGAACATGGTGAGAGTGGCTGTCCGCCCCCTCCTCTTACATGCTTAGGAGGACATGGATTTCGCTTGGATCAGTCTTGCTCATCGCTTGCAGGCTGTTATTCAAGATTATGGACGGAGTTACATGGGAAACCTCAGGCTCAAGCTGAAATGGGCTTAATCTCACAAGCAACAAATGGATGTAATCAGATCTCATAGGCAGCTCACCTCCTCTGAGCAGGATTCTTGTGCTTATGCGGTTCATATCATCCATCAAAATGATCTTCGCAAATTAAAGAAGTGGCAAATCCGAGCTCGCATGAAACCCCTTTTGGATAAGGGCTGCTCCTCCAAAGCCTTCTTTAAAAGCCTGCATGCGGATAGGCCAAAGGAGGATATTTGCAGGATCAGGCAAGATGATGGCACCTGGACCACCTCCAAATCAGAAATGCTCTAGTCATTTCCAGCATCTCTTTTCTCCTCAGCCCGATCATTCGATGCAAGTGAATGCAGCTAGGTCTCAATTTCTTATGCATGTTCAGCCTATATTGTCTCGGGAACAGGCTCATGCATTGGAGCAGCCCTTTAAGCTTAATGAACTGGATGATGCTTTGAGTCATTTACGTAAAGGCAGCTCTCCTAGTTGGGATGGATTGACTGTTGAATTTTTCCGTGCATTTTGGGGTGATCTCAAGAACACTCTTATTCTTATGATCAATCATGCTTGGGCAGAACAATCTCTTCCTCCTTCTTGGAAACATGGCCTTGTCAAATTGATCCCCAAAAAAAGGTTGTGTGAGACAATGGCTGATTGGCGGCCCATATCTCTTATGCCAGTCATTTACAAACTCATTGCCAAAATGATTGTCCTCAGAGTTCGATTTATCTTGCAAGCAGGACTTCATCCCAGGCAGTATGGGTTTGTTCCCAGAAGGCAGATCACTGACAATATCTCCAATGCTTTGCTTGCAATTGAATATGCCAAATATTCCAAACAAGATGTTCTCATTCTGCAAGTGGACACTGCAAGTGGACATTGCGAAAGCATTTGATACTGTCCATTGGGATTTTATTTCTCAGACTATGCATAAATTGGGATTTGGCCCTCGGCTGGTCCATATTATTTACTGGTTCTATTCTCATGCCACTGCGCAGTGTTTACTTGGTGGTGGGTTGTCAAGAACCTGGACTATGACCTGCTCAGTGAGACAGGGTTGCCCTCTTAGTTCATTACTGTATGCCATTGCTACTCATCCGTTATTGTTGCATATGGACCACCTTGCACATACAGGGCAGCTTCATGGCTTGCAAATTCCAGGGGCACAGCCATTTCTTGCTCAGGCATATGCTGATGATTCATATTTCATGCCCAGGAATTCTCAAAGTGACCTCTCTCATTCGATGCAGACTCTGAATGATTTTGGCATAGCTGTTGGACTGCATATTAACTTTCAGAAATCGAATCTTCTAGCATTGAAAGAAGCTGATTGGCATGTACTTCTCTGGCCAGACAACATTATCTCTTCCCATACTATTGTGAGGCATTTAGGGTATCCCATTGGCTGGAATATTACCCCTCAACAACAGCTCAAATGGGTGCTTCAAAAGATTAACAAGAAGCTGGAATACTGGCATTTGTCCACTTGGCCTCTACATGTTCGACTTCGGATAGTGCAGTCCATCATTATGGCATATGTGCAATTTTATTTGCCTCTTCTTCCCTGGTCTTTTAAGCATTTGGCTTCCTATATGTCCCAGGCTATGGAGATATTTTGGAAAAGCAAATCTCACAAAAAGGCTTTGCGATTACTTCCCATGCAGTCTGTTTGTTCTCCTAAGACTCATGGGGGACTGAATATTCTCAATCTTCAGTTTCATATGTTAGCAAGAAAGAGCACTATGATTGCTGATTTTTTTCAGCAAAAACAGCCATGGGCTATTATGTTAGCAGCAATGTGTGGAAACATGACGTCCCATGCATTTGGGCATTGGATTACAGATCACTAGGAAGCAGTCATGACCACATTTCAGGGGAAAATTCCTGGTTGTCCTATTTCTATTGCTTTTATTCATGATTGGAAGAGAATTCTCTCTTATGCTAAATGGTCAGGTGCCTCTTCCCATCATGGTAATTCTCTTCGCTTGGAAAGCATCCATTGGAGCAAGGTGTTTGAATCGCCTCTTGCTTTACAAGCACCTATTAAAGCATATAATCTTATGAAATTGGGCATAAGATTTGTCGGAGATGTTGTGAATCAACATGGTTATGTGCTTTCATTTCCACAAGCTTGCAGGACATTCCCCTTGGGTCTACATCATAGACCCATTTGGAGAACACTTACAATTATGTTGCAGCCATTTGTTCCTGTTCCTCCACTGCTTGTACGGGACAGATTACTGGATTGGAATCTGACTTCCTTATCTCCCGCTTCATGTTCACTTTCAATGCATAATCTGGCCTCCTCGATGGTCTACAGATTTCTTCTTCCACCGCCATGGATTGATAAGCATGCCAACACTCTTTGGAATTTGGATAGGCCCTTATCTTGGTGGCAATCACAACTCAAGAAAATTTGGAAAGCTAAATTGCCATTGAAACAGAGGCTTTTCCTTTGGAGATGTATAGTGGGAGCTTTTTCCGTTGGGGTGAAATTGGCAGCACGTCGCATTGCTTCCTTTTCTTGCCCCTGTTGCTCTCATCCCCGTGAGACAGTTCCCCATTTGTTATGGTCTTGCCCGCACTCTCGAATATTGATCACTCATGTCTCTCACCTACTGCGGCTTCGGTTTCCTTCTGTCAGATTCGGGAAACTCTTCTGGATGTTTGGATGCTTCTCATCTCAGATGTCTCCCTTCCTCCTTTTCTTTCACTGGGCTCGTTTCTCGGTACTATGGACTATTTGGACACAGAGATTGCACTCTAGGATGGGACAACAGTTTCCTCAGGCATATGCTTTCTTCAGAATGTCCCTCAAGCAATCTTTATATGATAGTTATGCTGCGAGGGACTTGGATGCCACTAGTCTTGAAGTGTTTTCTCACTGTTTTTGAGTTTTTTCATTAGGCTCCTTTTTGGAGTCTAATATCATGTACATTGATTTCATGTTAATAATATAGTTACTGGTTTCACAAAAAAAAAAGTGTGTGTGTGTGTGGGGGGGGGGGGAGGGGGGGAGGGGGTATCCATCTACACATTCTTGCCCATAAGGGAAAACTCATGCTGCGGTTTTTGCAAGATTTTCAACCATGGATTGCCATGATTCGTCATTTACTCTTGCATCTCGAATCTCCAGCTTTTGATCATTGGCAACTTTCCCAGTGGGAGTTTCTTTTTGGTTCTGTAACAGCCAAAATCCCTAGCTATCCTTTGGTTTCCCATTTGTTAATGGATTGGAAACATATCCTTTCCCACTTGAATTGGCATGGCAGTGATTCCTTGCAAGGCAACTCTTCCAGAGCTGAAAGAATACATTGGTCTAAGGGTTCACCCTTCCTTTGGCTTTGTAGGAGCCTCAACGTTCATATTTTCTAAGTCTCGAGGGGATTCGTTTGGTTCAGGATGTTGTTGATGATGCTAGATTTCCCCTTACTTTTCCTTTGGCTGCTGCCAAATTTGGCCTTGGAATGCATTATCATCCACTTTGGCATAAGATTACTTTGATGCTCCAACCTTCTCAGTCGGTTCCTCCATTGCATCTACAAGATCGTCTTCAAGACTGGACACTTTCTTCTGTGGGCTTGTCATGATGTCCTCTGCAATTTGCACATATTAATGCCTCTTCTCTTTATAAAGTTCTACTTACTTCACCATTTATCTCGCAAAAGGCAAATTAGCTTTGGCATCTTAGTCATCCTATGAAATGGTGGCGGAAACTTTTGAGACAAATTTGGCATTCTAAGATTCCTCTCCGTCAGCAGGTTTTCTTGTGGAGAGTTTTGTTGGGTGTTCTTCCTCATGGACAGCTCTTGGCACGACGACATATTGCTTCCTCTATTTGTCGCAGATGTCTGGCTCCGAGAGAGACCGTGCCTCGTCTCTTTTGGCATTGTCCTTCCTCTTGTGCTTTCTTGGACTTCCTTGGGTAGATTTTGAGAGCTCGGTTTCCTCAGATTGCTTTTGGCAAGTTCTTCTGGTTTTTTGGTGTACATCCACCCAGACAGGAGTTTGATTTCTTTTTTGTTTGGGTTCGGTACTGGGCACTCTGGACTCTCTGGAAGGATCGCAATCATAGGGTCTTCGGTGATCTTGTTTTTTCCAATTTCTCTTTCTTCAGACACTCTTTGCAGCAATCGCTTTTTGATTGCTTGCAATCTCGTGTCTTTGATCATGATGTATATTTGTCCTACAGTGAGATTTTATCTTGATGTATTATAGCTCTCCCTTTCTGGGATAGTATAATGACTCAAAGATTCCACACAAAAAAAGTGTGTGTGTGTGGGTGTGTGGGTGTGTGTCGGTGTATGAATCTTTCCGAGCCTCATTGCAGCAATCCTTATATGATGCCTACCTTGAGGGTGATATGGATGCTTCTTGCATAGAGCTTTTCTTTTTATGTTTCTGATCTTTGGGATACTCTCCATTTCGGAGACCTCCCATCATGTAAATTTATGAGCATATAAATATACTGCACTGGATATTACTTTTTAAAAAAAAGTGTGTGTGTGTGGGAGGTTAAGGCAGGAAGAGGAACGGGATGAGTGCATGTAGCAGAGGGTTGCAATTGCCAATCCGTGAGCCTGTCTGTGTCAGCCACAGGAGGAACAGGTAGAAAAGGATGTAACAAATCAGCAATTTTCTTCCATATAGACCTATGATGCATTCCCAATGCATAGGAAGCAGTGGCCTGAGGAAAAGATAAAACATAGCCCTGATCATCTACCACATTGTATGTATCTAATTCCGAATTTCATGAGATTGTATGCCCGAACAGGTTCCTGTAAAGCGAGTGGAATGTCAAAGATGGCACTCCAATGAATACTTTCTTTCCTCATTGAGTTTGTCCCCGAGCAATTATCAGGAGCCCATTTGACCTTAGAAAGTACTTGTTTCCAGTCAAGTATCAGAGCAGTAGAGAAAGGACAGCCAGGTATCTTCCATACAAATCTCCCAATGACAACCTCCCAATGATCAGTAGTCCAATGACAGCCTGCTCCATGGATTCAGCAATATGCTAATTCTCTGTGGCATATACGGAAGCCCCTCTCATGGTGGCGGAAGAATCTCGGGATGTTATGGAAGTGTAAAATGCCATTGAAACAAAGACTTTTTCTTTGGAGATGTATGACAGGCACATTGTCAGTGGGGGTCACACTTGCTAAACATCGCATTGCACCACCCACATGTTTACGATGTCAAGCTCCTTTAGAGACTATCCCTTATTTGCTTTGGCACTGCCAATGTTCTAGGAACCTCCTCAGGAGAATTTCATATCATCTTCGGCTCCGTTTCCCGAGTCACAAATTTGGGAAACATTTTTTGTTATTTGGCAGATTTATGAGGCCTTTGTCTCAATACTCACTATTTCTCTCTTGGGTGAGATATTGGGCTCTTTGGACAATCTGGAGTGAGCATAATTTGGCATACTTGGGTTGGCAGATTCACAAGTCATATGAATCTTTCCGAGCCTCATTGCGGCAATCCTTATATGATGCCTGCCATGAGGGTGATATAGATGCTTCTTGCATAGAGCTTTTCTTTTTATGTTTCTGATCTTTGGGATACTCTCCATTTTGGAGACTTCCCATCTTGTAAATTTATGAGCATATAAATAAAGCACTGGATATTACTTTAAAAAAAGTGTGTGTGTGGGAGCCTTTTACCTCAAAAAATGTGTGTGTGTGTGTGTGTGTGTGTGTGTGTGTGTGTGAGGGTGAACTTTGACGGGTGTGTGGATGAGAGAGTGTGTGTGTGTGTGTTCGTTTTGGGAGGTCGTTTTGGGCAGATTTGTAGGCTCTATCCCGGGTTGCCCCTTTGCTACTTCACTTATTAGCGATTGGCAACAAGTCCTTTCGCATGCTCATTGGGCCCCTTCCGTTTTATCTCATGCCAATTCCCTTCGGCAAGAAAGTATTTATTGGAGTGCTGTTTTTGATCCTCCATTGGCCCTCCAAGAGCCGATTCGGGCATATAATCTCAGCAAATTGGGGATCAGGTGTATAAATGACGTTGTTGATGCTACTGGGCACATGCTTTCCTTCCCTCAAGCCATGGCTTCTTATCCACTAGCCATGCATCACAGGTTTATTTGGGGAAAAATTGCTGGATTACTGCAGCCTTTTCTTCCCATCCCTCCTTTATCTAACAGGGACCGATTACATGATTGGCAGTTACACCCGGTGGGCTCAAATTCTCGTCCTGTTCCTCTTCCTAACCTAACGGTCAGCACGACATACTCTCTCCTCCAGCCGTCACCATGGATTCACTTACATGCTAATTCTCTTTGGCATATGGCAAAATCGCTTGCTTGGTGGCGGAAGAATCTCCGCAATTTATGGAGAAGCAAATTGCCTCTCAAGCAAAAGCTTTTCCTATGGCGTTGTCTTACAGGAACCTTATCCGTGGGGGTCACTCTGGCTCAACGAAGGATTGCATCTGCTTCCTGTCTTCGATGCATGGCCCCTTCTGAAACGGTGTCTCATTTGTTTTGGAGGTGTTCCAGCACTAAGACCTTCTTATGCAAAATTTCCATGTCGCTTCGCCTTCGTTTCCCTAACTCACCCTTTGGGAAACATTTTTGGCTTTTTGGCAGACTTCCTGCAACCCTGGTCCATTATTCCTTATTTTTGAACTGGGTCAGATATTGGGCTTTTTGGACCATCTGGCAGGATCACAACATGCGATATTTTGGGAATCCGTTCTTGCAATCTTATGAATATTTCAGACTCTCCCTACGGCAATCTATCTATGATGCTTGCTATCAAGGAGATCTTCCTCAGTCATGCCTGGAAATAGTTTTTCTTTGCTTTTGATTTCCTGTTGAGGCTCTCTGCTTTTTTGAGACCCTCATGTAAATTTTGCTGATAATATGATCATGGATTTACCCAAAAAAAAAAAAAAAAAAAAAAAAAAAAGTGTGTGTGTGTGTTCGATTTCCTCTGTGTGTGTGTGTGTGTGTGTGTGTGTGTGTGTGTGCGCCTGTTATTTACAAACTCATTGCTAAAATGATTGTCCTCAGAGTTCGATTCTTTTTGCAAACAGGACTTCATCCTAGACAGTATGGGTTTGTCCCCAGAAGGCAGATCACTGATAATATCTCTAATGCTTTGCTTGCAATTGAGTATGCCAAATATTCTAAACAAGACGTTCTCATTCTGCAAGTAGACTCTGCAAGTAGACATTGCGAAAGCATTTGATACTGTCCATTGGGATTTTATCTCTCAGACTATGCATAAATTGGGATTTGGCCCTCGAATCATATATTGGCTCTATTCTCAGGCCACAGCGCAGTGCTTGCTTGGTGGTGGGTTATCAAGAACCTGGACTATGACCCGGTCAGTGAGACAGGGTTGCCCTCTTAGTTCTTTACTGTATGCCATTGCTACCCATCCGCTACTGTTGCATATGGATTATCTTGCAGATACAGGACAGCTTCATGGCTTGCAAATTCCAGGGGCACGGTCTTTTCTTGCACAGGCATATGCTGATGATTCATACTTTATGCCCAGGAATTCTCAAAGTGACCTTTCTCACTTGATGCATACAATGAATGACTTTGGCATAGCTGCTGGACTGCAAATCAATTTTCAGAAATCGAAACTTCTAGCTTTGAAAGAAGCTGATTGGCATGCACTTCTCTGGCCAGGTCACATTATCTCTTCCCACACTATTGTGAGGCATTTAGGCTACCCCATTGGCTGGAATATTACTCCGCAACAACAGCTCAAATGGGTGCTTCAAAAGATCAACAAGAAGCTGGAATACTGGCATTTGTCCACTTGGCCTTTACATGTTCGACTTCGGATAGTACAGTCCATCATTATGGCATATGTGCAATTTTATTTGCCTCTTCTTCCCTGGTCTTTCAAGCATTTGGCTTCCTATATGTCTCAGGCTATGGAGATATTTTGGAAAAGCAAATCTCATAAAAAGGCTTTGCGATTACTACCTATGCAGTCTATTTGTTCACCTAAGACTCATGGGGGGCTGAACATTCTCAATCTCCAAGTTCATATGTTGGCAAGAAAGAGCACTATGATTGCTGATTTTTTTCAGCAAATACAGCCATGGGCTATTATGTTAGCAGCAATGTGTGGAAACATGGCGTCTCATGCATATGGGCATTGGATTACAGATCACTGGGAAGCAGTCATGACCACATTTCAAGGGAAAATTCCTGGTTGCCCTGTTTCTAATGCTTTTATTCATGATTGGAAGAGAATTCTCTCATATGCAAAATGGACAGGTGCTTCTTCTCATCATGGTAATTCTCTTCGTTTGGAAAGCATCCATTGGAGCAAGGTGTTTGAATCGCCTCTTGCTTTACAGGCACCTATTAAAGCATACAATCTCATGAAATTGGGCATCAGATTTGTTGCTAATGTTGTGGATCAACAAGGTTGTATGCTTTCATTTCCACAAGCTTGCAGAACATTCTCCTTGGGTCTACATCATAGGTCCATTTGGAGAACTCTTTCAACTATGTTGCAGCCAGTTGTTCCGGTCCCTCCCCTGTTTGTACAGGACAGATTACTGGACTGGAAATTGACTTCCTTACCTCCTGCTATTCATACGCTCTCAATGCATAATTTGACCTCCTCGAAGGTCTACAGATTTCTTCTTCCACCGCCATGGATTGATAAGCATGCCAACACTCTTTGGAATTTGGATAGGCCTCTATCTTGGTGGCAATCACGACTCATGAAAATCTGGAAAGCCAAATTGCCATTGGAACAGAGGTTTTTCTTTTGGAGATGTATAGTGGGAGCTTTCTCCATTGGGGCGAAATTGGCAGCACGCCGCATTGCTTCCCCCTCCTGTCCCCGTTGCTCTCATCACTGTGAAACACTTCCTCATCTATTATGGTCTTGCCCACACTCTCGCATATTGATCACTCGTATTTCTCATTTGCTGTGGCTTCGGTTTCCCTCCATCAGATTTGGGAAACTTTTCTGGATGTTTGGATGCCTCTCATCTCAGATGTCTCCATTCCTCCTCTTCTTTCATTGGACTTGCTTTTGGGTACTATGGACCATTTGGACTCAGAGACTGCATTCCAGGATGGGTCAACAGTTTCCTCAAGCATATATTTTCTTCAGAATGTCCCTCAAGCAATCCTTATATGACAGTTTTGCTGCAAGGGACTTGGATGCTACTAGCCTTGAAGTGTTCTCTATCTGTTTTTGAGTTTTTTACATTGGGCTCTAGTTTGGAGTCTAATGTCAGTGTGTGGGAGACTTCCCATCTTGTAAATTTATGAGAATATAGATACACTGGATTTTACCAAAAAAAAAAGTGTGTGTGTGTGTGTGTGTGTTGTGTGTGTGTGTGTAGTGACTAGCGGCAGGGAGCGATGGAGACCTCCTCCTCTGCCTCGCCAGCCTCGTCTTCCTTCCCGTTTCTGTCCGTACAGTCACCCTCGCCGTCTACCTTGCCTTCCGTACAGCTGCCGTCAACTGTACAGCCTTCCGTACTATTTCCGTGCAACCTGTTGCCCCCCGTACAAACCCCCATACAGTTTTTGTGCTCCCTATAGCTCTCCGTACGGCCTTTCATGCCTGCTGTACGGCCATCCGTACAGCCTGTACGGTCGACGATTTGATCAAAGGTGAGGCAGACAAACCACCATGCTTGACCGTACAGCCTGTACGGTCAACTGCACAGCCTCCTTCCTCCTCTTTCGTCTTCTCTGCCTCAGCGCCTCCTTCTGCCTTTGCTTCTCCTACTCGTGTTTTTCTTCGGCGGAAGCATGGTGGTTTGTCTGCCTCACCTTTGATCAAATCGGCAAAGCTGGATATTTCCGATGGCCCTTCTTCCCTCCAGTTGGATCTTCTTCGCCAATTGTGCTCTACCTCTGTCGCAGAAGTTCCTTCATCGAATTTCCCGCTTGTTTGTTCCTTGGAGTTTGCCCTTTTGGTCTCTGGTCTTCGACAGGCTCAGCAATTTGGAGTCTGCCTCTATTTCATGGGCAGGGTTTTATCTTCGGCTCAGCTTCGTCATTGGGCTGATGTTGCAGTGGGTCTGGATTGTATTTCTTCCTTTGTCTTTCTGGGCAAAGGATTTTATTATGCCCACTGCTCTTCGACTGAGGTGGTAGAGCGCCTTGTCAGTCATGCTGGTGTTCCTGGGGCTGGTTTCTTCGCCTATGTCATGCCCTGGGATCCACTTTTCGATCCTTTTGCAACCCTTCTGACTCACTGTCCGGTTTGGATTACTCTCAAAGCGCTGCCTGTGCCTCTTCTTTAGCATCTTAGCTTTTTTGGGAAGGCCTCTTCATGTTCCGAGATAGGAGTTCTTGCAAGCCTCCCGTGATGTTCGTCTTTGCATTTTGTGGGACATGACGCAGCCCGTACCATCTACTCTGAATCTTGATTTGGGATTTGCCCATCCGATGCGCATCAAGCTCCATTTTGCATCTTTTCACACTGCATGTTATCGGTGCCGACAGGTTGGTCATTTTGCAACATCCAAGCCCATTCCTCCTGCTCCTTCTTCACCTGTCAAGGTTACTCTCCCTTCTCCTCCGGTTTCTGCTAAGGCTTCCTTGGTGAAGCCCTCTACTGCTCCGAAGCACTACTGGAGAAGGTTGATAAATCACAGGCAAATCTTCCTCTTGCTGAATTGCACCCTTGTTGAGCACCATCAGTTTCCTTCTACTCAGGATATGGATGTACCCCTTGCACAGGGCATTTTACAGGATGATATGCATGCTCTCTCTCAGAATGCTGCCTCTGCTCTTACTCAGATTGATCCTCCAAATGAAGCTCAAATGCTAATCCCTGCTTTATGAGATGCAGCTTATTCATCGGAAGATACGGATGTTGATTTAGCTTCTCTGCCTTTGATGCCTGTGCCAAAGTTTTCTTCTGTCCGGGAAAAAGAAGTACCTTTTTTACTGGAATCTTTTCATCCCATGTTACAACATGTTTTTGACCCTCTGATTCAAAAGTTTCGCGTAACAGGGCAAAAAACAGCTTGTTTTGTGAGGATCATAAAAGACTTTGTCACTTTGTGCGGATTAAGTTTTTGGCCTTAAATGAGGGGTAGTGAATTTATTTAGCTTGTATGACACCACCTTATTAAAAGCATGTGATATTACTTAAATGAGGATCTCTTGCCAAAATGGCCACATCCCCACTCATATTTAATGGTCAATTCCCTCTTTCATCTCTTGTCTCTCCTCTCTTTTCACTCATCTCCCCTTTCCTCATATTCATTCACCTTCACTTGCATTTTTCTCTTTCCCTTCCCTTGCAATTTACACCTTTCCTTTCCCTTTTACAAGTTATTGGAAAATTTTATTGTAATTTTAATCCGAGCTACTTTACATTTTCTCTAGATGGGGACTTGGTGATTGTGCCACCTCGTTAAAAGCAAGGCTGTAGTGGTGCCTTCAGCCTAGATACATCTCAAAGAACACCACAATCAACAAATATGCAAACCATGACAGAGTACTTTCGCTTCAACTTACAATTCAAAGAACCAACAACTTACGACTCTCACTTACACCATATATGGAGCAACCTTGATAACCCCAACAAACAATCAGGTACCACCTTCACATATTGGACAGACCATTCCATTGCATACATTTGCACATAATGCACACTAACACTTACACCTACAATAACATTCCAAAAGGCAGAGCGCTAGTGGGATCCCCACTTTGTTGCAATATAAACATACATGGATTTCAACACACAAAAATGTGTGTGTGTGTGTGTGTGTGTGTGTGTGTGTGACTGGCATTCTATTCTCTGGCCTGGTCAGATAGTGCATTCCAAAGATGTAGTCAGGCATTTGGGATATCCTATAGGATGGCATATTACCAGGAAGCAGCAGCTAAAATGGATCTTCCAAAGACTTCAACATAAATTGGAATATTGGAAAATTTCTACTTGGCCACTTCATGTCAGGCTCAGAATAGTACAGTCTATTGTAATGTCTTATGTTCAGTTCTTTTTGCCTTTGCTACATTGGTCCTCCAGAGATATCTCAGCCTTTATGTCTCAAGCTATGGAGCTGTTATGGAAGACAAAAACTGCTGTGAAAGCATTGAGACTGCTGAAGATGGAAATGGTATGTTCCCCTAGGATGCATGGAGGACTTAATGTTCTAAATATCAGATATCATGTACTTGCAAGGAAGGCGACTATGCTCCATACCTTTTTCCGTCAAAAATAGCCATGGACTTGTATGATAGCATCCATGTGTGTCAACATGAGGACAACTGCTTATGGCCATTGGACTACTGATCATTGGGAGGTTGTCATTGGGAGATTTGTAGGGAAGATTCCTGGATGCCCTTTCTCTACTGCTCTGATATTGGACTGGAAACAAGTGCTTTCTAAAGTCAAATGGGCTCCTAATAATCATTCGGGGACAAACTCAATGAGGAAAGGTGGCTGACACAGACAGGCTTATGGATTGGCAATCGTACCCCTCTGCTACATGCTCTCGTCCTATTCCTCTGCCTGTTTTGACCTCCATCAAAGTCTACAAGCTTCTTCAACCTGCCCCTTGGATTCATCAATATGCTAATACTCTATGGCATATCAGGCAGCCCCTTTCATGGTGGAGGAAGAATCTCCGACTATTATGGAGGTGTAAAATGCCTTTGAAACAAAGACTCTTTCTTTGGAGATGCATGACCGGCACATTGTCAGTGGGAATCACCCTTGCCAAACGTCACATTGCACCACCCACTTGTTTACGGTGTCACGCTCCTTCAGAGACTGTCCCTCATTTGCTTTGGCATTGCCCGTCTACTCGGAATCTCCTTGGGAAAATTTCAGATCATCTTCGCCTCCGTTTCCCGAGTCACATATTTGGGAAACATTTTTGCCTATTTGGCAGATTTAGGAGGCCTTTATCTCAATACTCACTCTTTCTCTCATGGGTGAGATATTGGGCTCTTTGGACAATCTGGAAAGAGCACAATTTGGCATACTTGGGCCGCCAGTTTCAAAAGTCATATGAATCTTTTAGAGCCTCATTGCGGCAATCTTTATATGATGCCTGCCATGAGGGTGATATGCATGCATCTTGCATTGAGCTTTTCTTTTTATGCTTCTGATTTGTGGGATACTCTCCATTCTTGGAGACTTTCCCTCTTGTAAAGTTATGACAATATAAATACAGTGCACTGGATTTTACCAAAAAAAAAAAGTGTGTGTGATTAATTGGTCTGGCATTCTTTGCTCCATTTCGGGATGGTTTTCAACAGCCTAAGAAGGTAGTTGTATTGAAGCAACGCCCCTTTCAATCTTGTCAATGGGATGCTTCTTCTCCCTCACCAGGACAGGCTTCTACTTCAGCTCCTGTCCTTCAAAATTGGGTGGGGGTTTTGAAGAAGGGCATCCTTATATGTGATTCTGAAGAAGGGGAGAATGCTATTTCTTTCATGGATCATGAGGGAACACAGCCCATACAGGCAGAGGCTTTGCCTCTCTGACATCTTGTTCTATACTTATACTTAACTGTATATACCTCTTTCATGCATCAAACACTTAAGTGCTTTACATACAATGTACAGAGCCTCTGCAATGTCTCAAAGTGGAGGCTTTTTTGGAATTATGTACATAAAATGCAGCCAGATATTATTTGTTTGCAAGAGCATAATCAACACTCTAAGGTTGGTCATCATGATCATTTTGGCGGCTATGACATATACTATGCTGGTACCACTACCTACTCAGGTGTATGCATAATGGTTAGGCATGAGCTGGAGCCTCAGTTAGCCGTCAATGACAGCAGTGGCAGATGGATGGTCATACAATGTAATGTCAATGGTGATATTCTTGAGTTTGCATCAGTCTATGCCTCCCAGACCTCTGCAATGAGGGCTTCTTTATGGGATTCTTTAAGCAAATATCCATGGAGATCTAATGCATTCATCTGTGGAGATTTTAATAATTCCCCTCTCCCAAGAGATAACACCACTTCAAGATCTCATATGCTATCATTGGAAAGGCAGAAATGGGATAGCATGCTTCTTTCTGTGCAAGCTGAAGATTTATGGCTGCTCCTCCAAGGGTCAGTGCCTGGATATAATGCACTTACTACATATTGGGCAAGGCTTGACAGATGGTATTTGCTTTACCCACAACAATATGCAGATTTTAGCCCTCATCTCCTCATAGACTTCCCATTGGGCTTGTCAGATCATGCCCCATTATGGATGAATCTGCACCTTGGTATGCCACTGGATGATTTGCCACCCCTTTCCAGTAGATTGTTGCATGTTAATCAGGCTTATTTCCGACATCACTATTTTCAGCAAATGATCAGATTTGCAATTCATCCCTTGCCTTTGCATGCCCAGGAGAACATAGATTATGCTTGGGACAGCTTTGTCTCTCGTATACAGAATGTCATTAGGGAATATGGAAACTGGCATATGACTAAATGGAGGAATGAGGTTAAATGGGCAAAAAGGACAGCACAACAATTGACTGAATTTTCACATTTAAGGCCTCTCTCTGAATCAGAAAATGATTCCCTTTCACATGCCCAGTTAAATTGACTGCTAATGATCAGAGGAAATTGCACAAATGGCAGATTAGAGCAAGAATGAAGCCCCTCATGGATAAGGGCTGCTCATCAAAAGCCTTTTTCCAGGGCCTGCATGCTACTCGAAAGAAAAACTCATGTCTAAGGGTAAGGAAGCTAGATGGCTCTTGGACGCACTCTTTCTCTGATCTCCAAGATGAATGCCAAAATTATTTCCAAAAATTGTTCTCTGCTCCTGGTTCCCCATCAAATCAAATGACTGATGCGAGGACTGAATTCCTCCAATATGTTTCTGAAATAGTGGAAATGGATGATGCTCTTACCTTGGAGAGACCTTTTACTGATACAGAACTTGATAATGCATTGTTCCACCTTAGCAAATACAAGTCCCCTGGCTGGGATGGCCTTACGGTGGAATTCTATATTTCTTTTTGGGATGATTTGAAAGATGTCCTCTTGCAAATGATCAATGTTGCCTGGCAAGAAAATCAGTTACCGCATTCTTGGAAGCATGGCATAGTCAAACTTCTGCCCAAAAAACATCTGTGTGACCATATGTCAGATTGGAGGCCTATTACTTTGATGCCTGTAGTTTACAAACTCATTGCCAAAATGATTGTGTATAGGCTTCACGGGATACTGAATGCGGGCCTTCATCCTCATCAGTATGGGTTTGTGCCGCGAAGACAAATCCATGACAATATCTCCAATGCATTGACTGCAATTGAATATGCTAAGTACTCACATCAAGATGTGCTCATATTGCAGGTAGATATTGCTAAGGCATTTGACACTGTTCAATGGGATTTTATCTCTCAAATCATGACAAAATTGGGATTTGGTCCAAAGATAGCAAATGCAGTTTATTGGCTTTATTCTGGCTCTACTTCTCAGTGCATTCTTGGGGGTCATCTATCTCGGTCATGGACATTGGGTAGATCAGTTAGACAGGGCTGCCCTCTTAGTGCTCTCTTCTATGCCATTGCGACCCATCCCCTCTTAATGTATCTTGATCATCTTACAAACACAGGACAGATGACTGGTCTTAAAATCCCTGAGGCTGCATCTTTTTTGGCACAAGCATATGCTGATGATTCCTTCTTTATGCCACAGAATTCTCCCTGGGAAGTTCACAAGCTTATGACCACTCTATCATTGTATGGATTGGCAGCGGGATTGCATGTCAATTTTGACAAATCTAAATTGCTTCCCCTGAAACAATGTGATTGGCATTCCATTCTCTGGCCAGGTCAGGTGGTGCATTCCAAAGATGTAGTCAGGCATTTGGGATATCCTATAGGATGGCATATCACCAAGAAGCAGCAGTTAAAATGGATCTTCCAAAGACTTCAACATAAACTCGAATACTGAAAAATTTCTACTTGGCCACTTCATGTCAAGCTCAGAATAGTACAGTCCATTGTAATGTCCTATGTCCAAATCTTTTTGCCTTTGCTGCATTGGTCCTCCAGAGATATTTCAGCCTTTATGTCTCAAGCTATGGAGATGTTATGGAGGACAAAAACTGCTGTGAAAGCATTGAGACTGATGAAGATGGAAATGGTGTGCTCTCCTAGGATGCATGGTGGACTTAATATCCTCAACATAAGATATCATGTACTTGCAAGGAAGGCGACTATGCTCCATACTTTTTTCGGCCAACAACAGCCATGGACTTGTATGATAGCATCCATGTGTGTCAACATGAGGACTTCTGCTTATGGTCATTGGACTAATGATCATTGGGAGGTTGTCATTGGGAGATTTGTAGGAAATATACCTAGCTGTCCTTTCTCTACTCCTCTGATACTTGACTGGAAACAAGTCCTTTCTCAGGTCAAATCGGCTCCTGATAATTGCTCGGGAACTAACTCAATGAGGAAAGAAAGTATTCATTGGAGTGCCATCTTTGACATTCCACTTGCTTTACAGGAACCTGTTCGGGCATACAATCTCATGAAATTGGGAATTAGATACATACATGATGTGGTAGATAACCAGGGCTATGTTTTATCTTTTCCTCAGGCCACTGCTTCCTATGCATTGGGAATGCACCATAGGTCGATATGGAAGAAAATTGCTGATTTGTTACATCCTTTTCTACCTGTTCCCCCTGTGGCTGACAAGACAGGCTTATAGATTGGCAATTGCAACCCTCTGCTACATGCTCTCATCCTGTTCCTTTGTCTGCCTTGACCTCCATCAAAGCCTACAAGCTTCTTCAGCCTGCTCCATGGATTCAGCAATATGCTAATACTTTGTGGCATATCAGGAAGCCTCTCTCATGGTGGCGGAAGAATCTCCGGATATTATGGAAGTGTAAAATGCCTTTGAAACAAAGACTTTTTCTTTGGAGATGCATGACAGGCACATTGTCAGTGGGAGTCACACTTTCCAAACGTCGCATTGCACCATCCACATGTTTACGATGTCAGGCTCCTTCAGAGATTGTCCCTCATTTGCTTTGGTGCTGCCAATGTTCTAGAAACCTCCTCGGGAGAATTTTAGATCATCTTCGGCTCCGTTTCCCGAGTCACAGATTTGGGAAACATTTTTGGTTATTTGGCAGATTTATGAGGCCTTTGTCTCAATGCTCGCTATTTCTCTCTTGGGTGAGATATTGGGCTCTTTCGACAATCTGGAGTGAGCATAATTTGGCATACTTGGGTCGGCAGATTCACAAGTCATATGAATCTTTCCGAGCCTCATTGCGGCAATCCTTATATGATGCCTGCCATGAGGGTGATATAGATGCTTCTTGCATAGAGCTTTTCTTTTTATGTTTCTGATCTTTGGGATACTCTCCATTTTGGAGACTTCCCATCTTGTAAATTTATGAGCATATAAATAAAGCACTGGATATTACTAAAAAAAAAGTGTGTGTGTGTGTGTGTGTGAGTTTCTCATTTGGAATGGAATGGACGGCAATCTTCGCTTGGGAATTCTTTGAGAGCTGAAAGCATTCATTGGTCAAAAGTCTTTCAGCCTCCCTTGGCTTTACAGGAACCTCGACGTTCCTACTTTGTCTCGTTTAAAGGCATCACCTCGGTTGCTGATGTTATAGATGATGCTGATACTGTGCTCCCCTTTTCTCTAGCAGCCACTACATATGGATTGGGCTCTCATTATCGTCCTTTGTGGCGACAAATTACTTCTATGCTTTCGCCTTTTGTTCCGATTCCTCCTTTGGAACTCCAAGACCGACTGGAAGATTGGACTTTGACTTCTCCAGGGTCCTCTTCTCGTCCTTTGAGGCTATCTCAGATTACTATACCTGCATTGTATAAAATCCTTTTGCCTCAACCTTGGGTTTCAAAAAGAGGTGATTCTGTTTGGCGAATGCATCGCCAAGCCAAGTGGTGGAGGAAAAGATTACAGCAACTTTAGGCCTATAAAGTACCGCTTCGGCAACAGGTTTTCTTTTGGCGAGTTCTTTTGGGAGTGTTTCCATCTGTGTGGGAGAGAAGAGCACACACAAAGGAGTAAGGAGACACCAAAATGTGGTGGAGCAAAAGCTACTCCAGCTTATTCCTCTATCATATATATATGAGTATACATGGGCACTGTTCAAGTGGGTGGGCACACTGCCCTTTACCCCAACAACCTCCCACTTAAAGGCAGTGTGCCTTTAAGGGAGTATAGTACACATATAATACAATCAGCCATAGGCTGAAAAACAAGATGACCAGACCGTCATCCTATGCCCATCGGCACTTTACAATGTGCAAAGTGCATAGAGGATAAGCTGCTAGCAGACATCAGGTTTGCAGGATAGAAAATGACAAGCTATAGATGCCTGTCAACCAAGATCTCATGCCAGATCTCACTGGGAGAGTGAACTCTCACCACCACGTGCTCCTGTGCTAAGTCCATAGCACCCGAACTGTCACTGTGCAAAGAAAATGTCTCTGTACCACCTGTGACCATAAGCACATGCCCTACAATAGACCTCTACTGGTCTACCCAACTTGCATCACCTGCATGCTGCTCCTGGAAGCATAAGGACCTGATGTCCACAACTGCTTCCCTACTGCCAAAATCTGCCATAATCATGCTACCAACTCCCATTGCAACGGAAGCAAGAACCGGAAGTGTAGCCCCAACGGCAAACATGTGAGAACCAAGTCTCAACACAGTCATGGATGCATAAAGTACTATGGCTGCCATATCAACCATAACTTGCTGCTCAACTGATCTGTGATCGTCAAACCTGCTGTGTTTCAAGTATGGAGCCAATATAGGCAATGGAGTACTCAGTAACTTCCCCCTCTCCATACTGAAACAACCAAGTATCTGACAAACATCATCAAGACCATGCAGCTCCCACTGCAAAGCATCCCTGTTCATAAGGAACCATATGGCAAGTAACCTCATAAGGATAGCAACCTCATGAATACTGAGACCATAACCTGTCTCACTGCGCGTCACATCCTGAGCTCTCATAACGGTATCAAACCTATGAAGCCAAGCTCGAGGGGATTGCTTCTGGCCATGGAGGCACTTACGAAGCAAACATATCAATGATTCCTGCCCATGCGCAAGATGACTCGAGTCAATAACTGCAGAAATCACATCTGTCTTGGCATAACCAACCAATGGATCAGACCGGGCATCATTAGCCAAGGTATCCTCCTCACCATGCATAGCCTCATCCTCATCTACAAGAGGCACTCCGCATCCTAGGAGTAAATTGTAACTGTCCATAGAAGATGCATCAACGATCTCCATAGGACTATAAACCTGTGGAATACTCGAGACATCTGACCGTCTCTGACCAAAATCAGGAAGTAATCGTGGCTGTCCCAACTTTATAACTTGCTCACCGTGGGTAAAACCTCCCACTCCAAGGGATATGGGCTGCCCCTGCAAAGAATTCGGAGGTATCAGTGCACTTACACCCTCCTGGAACACCACTCTCTTGCTATCCACAGTGTTGGGCTGTCTAAACATAGCATCCTCTCTGAAATAGACATTATGGCTGCGTATCAACTCTCTAGTTGAAGAATCCCATAACCTGTAGTCCCTACTGGACTCACTGTATCTAAGGAAGATACACTTCCTCGATCAGGAACCATGAGCATAAGCCTCGCAGCCAAACACACGTAAATGCTCATAACATGGTGCCCTGCCTGTCAAGAAGTCAAATGGCACTCTACCATTCAGAGATCTCCTGGGTGACCTGTTAAGCAAGTATGCAGCTGTCTTACATGCCTCAGCCCAATAGCATTCGGTAAGACCTGCATATCGTAGCATGCTACCAATCCTATCCAATAGAATCCGATTTATGCCTTCTGCCAAGGCATCGTGAGCAGAAAGATGAGGAGTGGTCAACACCCTCTTGATACCAAGTGTATCACATAGATGCTGAAATCTAGAAGAGGTAAACTCTGCATCACCATCAGTCATCAAGCTCAATAGCTTCTTTCCTGACTAATTTTCAGCATTACCCAAGACGCGCTGAAATGTATCATATACATCATGCTTCTACCAAATCGGATATACCCATATGTACTTTGTAGCAGCATCAATAAATGTCACAAAGTAAGAGGCGCCACCCAGTGAAATGGTAGGCATAGGCCCACAAACTGCACTATGAACCAACTGCAATGGCTCAACATACCTCTCACTGACTGTCTTCCTCACAAAAGAGGATCCTGACTGCTGATCATTATCACAATCATGACATAAAATTTGAGAGACATCCATAACAAGAATGTATCTCAATGTTGTAAGGGCTTCCATACCTGTAGTAGACATATGTCCAAGTCTGGCATACCATAAACTAACTGATGGCTGCTTACTAATCATAAGCATCTTATCCTGGACACCTGATACATGCAATGCATAAAAGAATCCAACCCGTGATCCCCTAGCCATAACCAGATTGCCTTTAGCAATCTTCCATGCATGATTACCCAAAGAGACATGATAACCTGCCTCAACCAACTGTCCAGTACTGATCTTGCTCGTAGCAAGTCCTGGTGTATGTCTAACCCTCTGTAGAACAAGAATAGAGCCACTAGGCATAACAAGGTGGATATCCCCATAACCATAGACATCCATAGAATGATCAATGCCCATCGAACCACTCTCCACAATGCATTCCTGATATGCACTGAACCATGACCTATGAGGGGTCATATGACATGAAGCACATGGATCTAACATCCAATCACCGAGAATGGGTACATCAGTGGCCAAGAAGGAGGTGTCAAACATAGACAAAAGAATGCCTTCATCACTGCTACTGTCAGTGGAAACCTTGGCATCCACGCCTTGAAGCTCAACATGCTTCTTCTCCTTCTTCCTATCATTCTTAACCTTGCTCTTTTTCTTGTATTTTCTTAGCCATTTCCAGCAATACTTTTTCATGTGGCCATACTTTCCACAATAGAAACATTTAACACAAGTCCGAGAGCTAGACTTGCTCTTGGAATTCCCCCTTGAACATGACCTGTTTCTACCAATAGATCTACCTCTGGAGTGCATATCAAGGCTGTATTTCAGCCCATCAGGACATTTCAATCCATCATGCTGTAACATAACACTATCATGGTCATACATCTGGCATATACGAGTATAGAACTCATATGCATGGCAGTCTACACCCTGTACACCATCCTATACCTGCAAGTAGACTGACTTCGAGAGTGATGACTAAATGATAGAGCATGCTTGCTCATCCATGTCATCCCAATCACTCTGTTTAATGCTATTAGGCTTGACACCTTTGCATTGAATGGGCTTATGCTGCCTCTTTTGCACTAACACATCATAAATCTGCTCTTTCTAATACTGAGAGTTTGATCCATCCAACCTTTCAATATCAAAGAGGGCACTACCAACTGTAGATGCCATATTTGTGGCACAATAGCTCACAACCAAAGAACAGTATAGTGCAATAGGCAACCCAAATGACCAAAAATATAACTCACAAAAGGACTGTAGTGCATCTAGGTGTCTCTAGAGCCCCTCTGCTAAGGAAGACAAGAGAGCCTCGTCATCTGCATAGAGCAATATCCGGATCAGCATGCCCGTAAGAGAGCAACCTACACCCCCCTGTGTCTGCATCACTGTCTCAGGCTCATCAATGTAGAGGCCAAACAAGATAGGCGACAAAGGACACCCTTGTTTGACCCCGATGGTGCTCATGATCTCGTCTATCCACCTGGATCCTACCCGAACTCTGCTTGAAACTCACTCGTAAAGTGCCATGACAGCCCAAACGATCTCCTGGTCATAACCCAAGTCCTATAGGCGCCGTATGAGGTGGGCTCTCGGAACCGTGTCAAATGCCTTGCGGAAATCCACAAAGCAACAATAAACCCTCTGCTTCCGTGACCTCGCCTCCTCGATGATACATCTGAGCGCGAGAATGTGGTCCATGGTCCCATGATCACGCCTAAAACCGGTCTATCCTACTGCTCAAGTCCTCGACACTCCGCAAATCTCTGCTGACCTCAGAATCAAGTACTAATGCATAAATCTTGGACATGACATGTCCAATCATAATGGTCCTGTAGTTCTCCGGGCCAATGGGATCCCCTGCCTTGTGAATGGGTGAGATAGTGTTGATAGTTAAGGTGCGCGGAAACCCCAAGCAAACAGCTTCATTAAATAGCTTTGCTAAGATCGGGGCTAGGAGGTTAATCCCATATGCAATGAACTAAGTGCATAGTCTCTCATGATCCTTCGCTCGGCCATTATGAAGTTTCATTACGGCATCCTTTACCCTCGCCTAGTGAAGAGGGTGCAGGATGTGGAGCGTGGCATATGTGATAGGTTAGGGACTGACTGATTTGGGATATCATAGAGTATGCGTGCATAATCAAACCACAGCTCAGTGTCAGTGAGTGGTGAGGGGGACCGTCCCTCTAGAAATCTCTGCCTTACTGAACAGAATGTTCAATAGCTCCTCCTCGTTTCAGCACATAAAGTCAAGTTTCTTCATGAGTACCAGTCGACGGTACTCGCGTAGCATCTCTGGTTCGCTCGGAAGACTGTTTTTTGTTTCGAATCTAAGCTGACAGTGTAAAGCCTTACACTCATCATCGTACCAGCTATTACAAGGTATGGTCCCATGTGGTGGTGGATGGGTGGAGCGAGTGAAGAGAAGCCTCGTGTAGTTAGCAGGTGACTAGGGCAGCACGATCCTCTAATAGGGATATAAAGTCAATATAAGCGAGAAGTATGTACAGACGGCCAAAGTAAGTAGGTGAGTGATCACGGTAAAAGCGTATATCATGGTAGGTGGAGTAAGAACTCAATGGGGTGGAAGGTGCTGTGCGACGGGAAGTGGAGATGCTAAAGAAAAGATAGGTATGATCAGCCCCTCAAGGGAGAGGTGCTACGGTAAAGTCAGTGATGCGAGATATGAAGGCAAGGGATCCCATGATGTAGTCCACAACACTGAAGCCTCCCCCATGTGGAAAGCACATGAAGCCACCTGATGCGGGCCATCTGTCAAGACCATTATAAATAATGAGATCATGCATCCTGCCGAGGTCTAATAGGGCCTGCCCATAAGATGTGAATGGTCCTCTTGTGTCAGCCGAAACTCGTAGCATACCAACCTCCTCGAGGTCAATGTCTAGCAGTAGAGTGGAATCATCCCTGAAGTCGAGGAGTGGTGCCTGACGAATGCCTGTCCTCGCATTGAAGTCCTCAACTAGGAGAACTTCTCCGCAGCTAGAGAAGTCAACAATAGACTGATAAAGAGCAGCAATCATCCTCCCCTCGAATATCTCTAGCAAAGCGGGAGGTCTCGGAGGGAAAGTAGCAAACTACAATAAACAGATCCCGGCTGTCCATGTGTTGAATCCGGATCCAGAGAAACCTGGAATGTGTATCTCTCTGCTCCACTGAGATGGCCCCCAAAAGTTTGGATCTGTAAAGGACTGTGACTCCTCCTAACCCTCGAACCCCTCCTGTATCCCTCGTCTCATCTCTGTAGGTAGACTCCCATGTATACCTGCTAACTACTGGTAGTGGGCACTCTGGAATCTGATGTGACTATGTCGTGACCTGTATAGGATTTCGAGAAGTTCCCTGGTTCTGACCATAAGGTACCATTACAGTTCCAGATGGTGCAAGATAGGGTCTTGGATGTCTAAGTCTCATAGACCCCACCTCCCTATGGGGGAGGAGAGGTGGGTGCCCGCGGGGCCTATAAGGAGTCGTCCATCTCGTACTATTGCCCACTTCCCCTCCTTGCGGGCCTGATCCCGCTGTTGCAACAGAAAGCGCCTCTCCTCATTTGGGAGCTTTGCAGGTTTTTTGGACTCAATTTGAGTCACATTTGAACACATTGGTAGTAGAATTTACTCGTTCTGTAGATAAATTGCAAATTGGGGCTTTTAGTCAATTTGCCCCTTTTTGAGTTGCAATTTCTTGCAAAAATTTGGGGCTTTTTGCTTTACACAGCAATTTCTTGCATTTTTGGGGCTTTTAGGCAATTTGCCCTCTTTTGGATGCAATTTCCCTAAAGAAATTGGAGCTTTTGGCATTCTGATGCAATTTGGCAGTGTACAAGCATTTTCGGACTGTTGTAGGTATTTTTGAGTGACATTGGAGAAGAAGAAGAAGAAGAATGTATTACCGTCCTCTGGGGGCCGAGAAACCGACCCATGGGACCCATGAAAATCACAATACAAGTGTCTCCCTTCTTTTATGGAAGGGGTAGGAAAACAACTATTCTGAAATACATTGAGTAATACAACATTCCCGATATTGAAGAATCTTGGCAATAAAATTGCCCAGAGTGGCTATATGGGTATGTGAAAGCAAGCTTGCGAGGGTGTCGTGTTCCTTTGTAATGTTGTTAAAGTCCCTCCTTATGCATGCATATCGTGGGCATGTAAGGAGGACATGTGCCTCTGTCTCTACTTGTTCTTGGTCACATAACTTGCAAAATCTTTGTTCCCTTGAGACATCTCCCCAAGCACCTTTCTCTACCTCCAAAGTGTGTGATCGGGTGCGGATGAGTGCAATACTTCTTCTTGCATTTGCAGGTATGGGTATAGTTATGTACTTTTGTGCATTATCTTCCTCCTTGGAGTAGGTGTCCCAATAAATGGGATTGATATGTGTACAATAGTACTCATACTTAGCCCTTTTCTCAGCTGATTGCCATTTTTGTTGCAATATTCCCAACAAAGCTTTATGAAATGCCTTCTCATCCATTTCCCCGGATGACATCTCAAGGTAGGATGTTACTCTCCATCTTTGGAACCATCTTTGAATGTCTTGCCACCAACCAGATGATAACATCTTGCTTTTGTTTGTCTTTTGAGGCCTTTTACTTGCTTCCCATGCTTTCATTGGTAATCTCTGCCACCCCATGTTCTTGACCTTCTTCACATATTTGAAAACCCTTCGTAGTGCTCTCAGTTCAATGGGCCTTGTACCAGTCTCAATAAGCATGATTGAGTACGGTGTAGTAATTTTGACTCCTAGATGCCGTCTTAGAAATGATTTCTGTATTTTTTCAATATCATTCCATTTTGATGCTGAGATGCTTCCTCCCCATACTTCTACTGCATATAGCACTGTTTGCACCACATATGCATCAAATAGAATCCGTTTGATGCTCCATCTCTTAGTGTCACTATTTCTGCAGTCATTTTCAAAATGATAATACTTTCCCCACCCAGCATCTATCCTTCTATGGACACAATCATTCCATCTATGATTTGCTGGCACATCTATTCCCAAGTATTTGAATGTGTTTACCCTCTCAATTTCCTGCTCATTGAACATAATACTTGGGGTGTTTGCAGGCTGCTTTGTTTTTACTATCATCATTTTAGTTTTGGTGGCATTTACCATGAGTCCACTCTCTGCACAGAGCTTGTGTAGAATGGGCATCATCCTCTGCATACTTTCTGCTGTGTATGAGAAAAAGACAACATCATCTGCATATAACAACAGTAGTACGGTGTATGCACATATTTCAGGGCCCTCTAGCTGCTGCTCTTGCATCATTTCTTTGACCAACTCCTCCAATCTGTCAATACATAGTCCAAATAATGTTGGTGACAAAGGGCAACCCTGTTTAACCCCCATATTACTGTGGAATGTATTTGACAATCCGTTTCTGCCTTTGAGTTGGCAAGTTATCCTCTCATACAATCTGAAAACTGCTGTTTTTAAGTGGTTTGGCACTCTTAATTGGTCCATTCTTTCCCCCAACTTGTTTCTAGGCACTGTGTCAAATGCCTTCTTGAAATCTATGAAGCAACAATAGAGAGGCTTTCCTTGCAACCGGCTCTCTTCCATTAGAACCCGTAGTGTGACCAAGTGATCCACAGTGCTATGGTTTCTTCGAAAACCAGCTTGTCCGATGGCCCTCTTACCATTTAGTTCTGCCCATATACTAAGTTCTGTCTCAATGATTGTGCCAAAGAGCTTGGCCATGGTGGATCCCACCATGATGGTTCTATAATTGGAAAGCTGGTTACGATCTCCACCTTTATAATGGAGAGCATTTGCAAGATAATTGAAGTGCATTCTGAGCCTTTGACAGGCTGTGACAGTATTTGTCACTGTGGGCATATTTTTCTTTGCAGATTTTACTTGTGCATTCTATATCCCAAGCAGGGATTTCACTTGGTCAGTCTGCTGTATTTTTTGAGATCATCTGGTGAAAAATGGCTCAAAATAACTCAAATGAGGTGTTCGAGGTTCTCACACAGGAGGATAAGTTGGATGGCACCAACTACTCCTTGTGAAGTTTCATGGTTCGCAATATCTTGGTTGGCAGACATCTTTGGGATTATGTCAATGGAGATGAAGCAAGACCAGATACAGCGACTACACCTGTCACTCCTACAACTAGAGGCAGGCGTAGAGGTACAAATGCAGCACAGGTGGAGGAGCTCCTACAGCAGAGCAGAAAACATGAGACCCTAGAGATGCACAAGCTCTTTCAATAATTTCTCTTTCTGTCAAGAGGTTCATTATACCTCATATTCGGTCATGCAAGACATCTATGGCAGCTTGGGAGATACTAGAGAGTATGTTTGCAGCAAGAAATGATGCGAGGGTTTCCTTTCTGAAGCGAGAACTTTCCCATACACATTTGGAGGAGGGAGATTCCATGAATTCTCACCTCACAAAGCTTTAGGACCTCAGGTAACAATTGCTGAATATTGATGAAGTCATTCCGGATTCAGAAATGATCACCACCACTCTGAACTCTCTTCCTCAGTCCTATCTCGGTTTCCACACCTCGCTGAATTTGTCATTAAGGGGGGGCAACAATCCTCTCTCCTTTCACGAGTTGGTAGGACTTCTGTTGCAGGAGGAACAAACTCGTAGAAATATGGCAACCCGGGCTGGCGAGCATGCTATGCTCTCCAAGTTCAAGCCCAAGGGTAAAGGGTAGCAAAAGCCACATGCCAATCAGCCCACACATCAGCATAAAGCTGATTCTGGACAGCCTTCTTATAAGGCAAAGGGTGATACAAATAAGCAGAAAAAGAAGGGCATCTGTCATTATTGCAAAAAGCCAGGTCATTATATTGGAGAGTGCAAGAAGCGCATAGCCAAAGAGAAGAAAAGGGATTCCGGTATGGCTGTGTCAGATGCATCAATTCCACATTCTCATGATGGAGGAGATGTTGCAGCCAACTTGGTTGAAGAGCACTATGCCTTTCGGTCTTGCACTTCAGATTTTTCAGTGGGTAGTTCAGATACTACAGCCACTAATGATGATGACCCATATGCTTTCTTAACTTGCAGTTACGATCCTTCAAAGGATGAATGCTCTTTTAGTGTTGATGAGACACTACATACTTGGTATTTTGACAGTGGTGCTTCAAAGCACATCACTTCCAAGAAGACTCTGTTTGTAACTCTGCATTCTTCACCCACCAAGAAGAAGGTAACTTGTGCAAATAATTCTTCTTATTCAGTGTGTGGAGTGGGAGACATTATTCTCACATCCACTGATGGCACAGATTTCAGAATTTCAAATGTACTCTATGTGCCAAGGATAAAGAAGAATTTGCTTTCAGTGTCCTCACTCAATAGAGGAGGATTTCAGGTTGTTTTTATGATGACAAGTGTGCAGTCAGAGACAAAGAAAATGACTATGCTTTGATGTTGTCTGGCACTTTGTATTGGGGTCTTTTTCAGCTTGATCTATATGAAAAAAGATCCCATCTTGCATTATCAGTTAGCACTCCCACTGCTGCGATGCAGAATGCGGAGTTATGGCATGCCAGGTATGGGCACATGAACTATGGCAGCTTAATGACACTTCAAAGGCATGATATGGTTGATGCATTGCCTCCCTTGGAGTCGCCTCCTCCTCATGCATGTGAAGGCTGCATTCTTGGCAAAATACATAGACTTCCCTTCAAAAAGGATGGTGCAGTGAAAGCTACACGGAAATTACAGCTTATTCACAGTGATGTCTACGGTCCCATGAGGACACCTGCTTTTGGGGGTTATCTCTATTTTGTTACATTCATAGATGACTTTACCAACTACACTTGGGTCTATGGTCTCAAGGCAAAATCAGAAGTGTTTATGCATTTCAAACACTTTGTGGCTATGGTTGAGAATGAGACAAGACTCAAGGTGCAGACACTTCGAACAGATCGAGGGGGGGAGTATATGTCTCATGAATTTGAGACATTTTTGAAAGACAAAGGCATCATGCATCAGCTTATAGTGAGGCTTACACCTCAACAAAATGGCAAAGCTAAGCGAAAGAATCGCACCGCCATGGAAATGGATACATGCATGCTCACAAGTAAGAAGTTGCCTCACAGGTTTTGGTTGGAAGGCCTCAGGTGTGCCAACTATATTTTAAATCAGGGTCCTACAAAGGCTTTGAAGACAATCACTCCCTATGAGGCATGGCATGGGAGAAACCTTCAGTGGACCACTTCAGAGTTTTTGGTTGTGTTGCATATGCCCACGTGCCTGTGGAGTTCAGACACAAGTTGTCAGACAAGGCACTCAAATGCATTTTTGTAGGATATTGTTCACAGAGCAAAGGCTATCATCTCTACAATCCTGCTACACGCAAGATTTTTGTTAGTAGAGATGTTATATTCTCTGAAAATTCAGCACATACACATGCTGAATTTCAGATTCCAGCCTCTTCAGAGGATGTGTTTGAGAGGATGCTTCCTATAGCATTTGGTTCCCCCGCTGAAACTCAGAATGTACAGCAACCTCCACCAGATCCACTGTTGGAATTATATCTATATTTCAGCAGTGACCAATGTAATATAATAAGTTAGTTAGGGGCACTTTTCCCTCTTTTAGAGGTTTTTCCCCCTAACTGCATGTTAAATCTGTCCAAAAGTTTCTGAACATACTTGGACTGAGACATAACAGTGCCACACTTTACAGTCAAGCTGTTGGATGCCTCATATATCTCTGCAATACTAGGCCTGATATTCAGTTTGCAGTATCTCAGGTGAGCAGGTATATGCACAGCCCTAAAACTATGCATTGGCAGGCAGTTAAGCGCATCTTCCGTTATTTGCAAGGCACCAAGTCTTTTGGCTTACTATTTCCCAGGGGGGGTGACTTGCAGATGCATGCCTACAGTGATTCAGATTGGGCTGGTGATTATGACACTAGGCAGTCCACTAGTGGCAATTGTTTCTTTTTGGGAAAATCTTGCATTTCATGGCTAAGCAAGAAACAATCTACAATGGCTACCTCATCATGTGAAGCTGAGTACAGGGCAGCTTTCACAGCAACAGTGGAATGTGTCTGGCTGAGACGTTTATTTGCTGATCTTTATCTGTCTTTGGAGGGTCCTTCTCCAATTCTCACTGATAGTCAGAGTGCCATTGCAGTGGCAAAGAATCCAGTGTTTCATGCTCGCACGAAGCACATTGAGGTTCACTATCATTACGTCAGAGAGAAGTTACATGCAGGAGAGATCAGTATGATCTTTGTGTCCACACATGACAACGTTGCAGATATCTTCACCAAAGCACTACCACGTGAGAAGTTCGAGGCATTTCGCAGTGCCCTGAACTTATATCCATTTGGTGATTGATCAGCCTTGTACATGACATTGGCACTGCAGGGGGGTGTTGGAATTATATCTATATTTCAGCAGTGACCAATGTAATATAATAAGTTAGTTAGGGGCACTTTTCCCTCTTTTAGAGGTTTTTCCCCCTAACTGCAGTTAGTTCACTAACTATGGTTAGTGACTACTAAGGTTTTGTCACTATGACAAAACCTTATCTACACTTCTTTGTGTTGTACTCTTTTACACACTCTATTGAGCATCTACAGCTTCCAAGCTTTTGACTCTCTCACTCTCTCTAGCTCTCACACTCTCTTGCTCTCATTCTCTCAATTCCTTCATCCACATGTACAGAGTCAGTCCCCAGCTGAATTAGTACAACCTCGGGGTGTGGATGAAGTTGTCAGGCAAGAAATTCAAGAGATACACGCAGCCAAAACAGTCCTGCATTGGTTGCTTCAGACTCTCAAGGAGAGTAAGCTTGAAGCTCCATTGCCTGGCAAAACTTGTAGTGCAGTAAGGCACATGGGGGGAGCTCTTTCAGTTGAATCATCTTATGCAGGTACTCTTCTTGATGAGGAGGAGCCTGAGACATTTGAAGAAGCAAAGGATAATGTGCATTGGATGAATGCCATGCATGATGAATTGCAGTCCATTCATAAAAATCAGACTTGGGATGTCGTGGATTTGCCACCACATAAGAATGCCATAGGTACACGTTGGGTTTTCAAGGTCAAAAGAAAGCCAGATGGGTCTATTGATCGGTACTAGGCAAGGCTGGTTGCAAAAGGATATGCTCAGAAAAAGGGCATAGATTATGAGGAGACTTTTGCTCCTACATCCAGAATGACCACCATCAAGTCACTTATAGCAATGGCTACAAATTTTGAATGGAATGTTCATCGGTTGGACATTAAAACAGCTTTCCTTAATGGAGACTTGTTGGAAGAGGTTTATGTCAAACAACCTCCGGGCTTTGAAATCTTAGGAAATGCACATCAAGTATGCAAGCTGAATAAAGCTTTGTATGGGCTGAAACAAGCCCCACGTGCATGGTATGCCAAAATTGATGCCTTTCTAACTAACAAGGGACTGCACAATAGTCCAACTGAGAGCACCCTCTACATCAAGAAGGATGGGGGGGATATTTTGGTCATCATTCTTTATGTAGATGACATGCTGCTCACCGGATCAAATGAGGAAGTAATTGTAGATTTCAAAGTCCAATTGAAAGCTACATTTGATATGTCAGACTTGGGCTTTTTACATTTCTTTTTGGGGATCCAGTTTATTCAAAAGAAACGTGGCATTGTTATGTCTCAGTCCAAGTATGTTCAAAAGCTCTTGGACAGATTCAACATGCATGATTGCAAGCCTATGTCCACTCCCATGGAGCCGGGGCTGAAGCTTACAATGCATGATGCGGGTGAATCAATTGATGTCACACTCTATAGCCAGGCTGTTGGATGCCTCATTTATCTCAACAATACAAGACCTGATATTCAGTTTTCAGTTTCTCAGGTGAGCAGGTATATGCACAGCCCAAAGATTATGCATTGGCAGGCTGTAAAACGCATCTTCTGTTACTTGCAAGGTACAAAGTCTTTTGGCTTGATGTTTCCCAGGGGGGGTGACTTGCAAATGCTTACACTGACTCAGATTGGTGACTCAGATTGGGCTGGAGACTATGATACTAGGCAGTCCACCAGTGGGAATTGTTTCTTTCTAGGACATGCTTGCATTTCTTGGTTGAGCAAGAAACAATCTACAGTGGCTACCTCCTCATGTGAAGCTGAGTACAGGGCAGCGACAGTTAAATGTGTTTGGCTGCATCGTTTGTTTGCTGATCTTCATCTTTCATTGGAGGGTCCTTCTCCGATTCTCACTGATAGTCAGAGTGCTATAGCAGTGGCAAAGAATCCTGTGTTTCATGCTCGCACGAAGCACATTGAGGTTCACTATCACTATATCAGAGAGAAGTTGCATGCAGGAGAGATCAATATGATCTATGTGTCAACACATGACAATGTTGCAGACATCTTCACCAAAGCACTTCCACGTGAAAAATTTGAGGCATTTCGCAGTGCCCTGAACTTATCTCCTTTTGGTGATTGATCATTTCCTTGCACATGACATTGACACTGCAGGGGGGTGTTAGAATTATTATTATATTCTAGCAGCGACCAATGTAATGTAATAAGTAGGTTAGGGGTACTTTTCCCTCTTTAGAGGTTTTTCCCCCTAACCACAATTAGTTCGCTAACTACGGTTAGTGAAGGATAAGGTTTTGTCACTTAGGCCACCCAAACCTACTCTCACGGAGGGCGGGCACACCCACAACATAGGCCCTCACTCATCTACCCTAGCCTCACTCACTGAGCGGGCACACCCACAAGCAAGGCGCTCTCTCTCTAGGTGACATCAGGAGATGTTGACCTCTAACAATGCCCACGCCCTGGCCTTGATCATTGGGACAACAGCAGACTCGGTAATTCATGACTAACATGTCAATAGAGGCGTGGGCCATTCTGAAGGATCTGTATGAGACAGATAATGCATCCCAGATCTTGACTCTTCAGCATCAACTCTACAACATGGATATGGATGAGGGAGATTCGGTTCATAACCACTTGACGAAAGTCAAGGTGGTGAGACATTAACTAGCATCGGTTGGTCAAAAGGTAGACTCAAGCCAGTTGGCCTTGATGGTACTTGGGATGCTTCCACGGAGTTTCAAAAGCTTCGTTACGACTGTGCCAGTAGGAGAGGGGACCAAACCTCTGAACTTTGAGGAGTTGGGTCCTTTGCTGCTACAAGAAGAAGCTCAGGAGAAGCTCTATAACAAAGACAACACCGACAAGGCATTGCTGGCAAGCACAAAGCCAGCAAAGGACAGGGCAAGCCTAGCGGTGGCAAGCCCAAGAAGGATGGTTCTGGAGATGAAGATGACACTATTGGAAAGGTCACCTCCCCATCTGTAAGCCCCCAAATGAGGAGAGCGTGGGGGAGGGAGACCTAGGGCATATGCCCAGAGAAGAGAGGAGAAGTGGCTGCCACATGGACAGCAGCAAGGCTGTTATGTGGGCAGCACATAAAGAGATCCAAGTGGAGCCTCAGAGGCTGCATCAAGGGAGCAGTGTGTAGGAGAGCTGGTGGGGCAATGTGCCTTGAATCTGGCCTGGCAGAAGGCAACCGAAGAGCAGCAGAACGGGCGCAGGAGTGGAACTGGAAAGAGGCCTGGCAGGAGGCATATGTGCAAGGCCAGGTGGTACAGCAAAGGGAGGGGCTGCAAGTGAGCAGCACCCTGCCCTTATATAGGGCTACCAGGGCTGGTCTGCTGGCCAACCAAGTTGGCCAGCTCACAGCCCAAGGATGGGCAGCCCACAGCCCCATAAAGGGGGGCATGTGGGGTCGGTTGTGAGTCGGCCAGAGGGGGGCATCCAGTCGGTCCATTTATGGGCCTTAGGGCCTATAAAAAAAGTCCTTTGAGCCTCATTCATTCATCCAGCAAGCAAGCAGTTTGGGGAGCAGCAGAAGACTCACCCTCAGGCCTACATCCAGGAGGCACAGGAGTCCTAGAGGTGCTGCAAACTGAGATCATCTAGGGTTGGAACCTAGGCTGTCTTCCAAAATAGCAGGGTACTGAGGTCTTTGGATGGAGAGTCTACATACGGGCTCAGTGATCTAGAGGTATCCAGCAGATAGTAGAAGTACCTTTTGGTAAGATCAAAGGACCAAGATTTGGTGGGACTTTGGATCTATCTTTTGTATTGTGTCCATAGCTTTGGACAGAAATATATTGTTTTGGTCGTTTCTATATCTGGCTTGGATCATTGTCTATTTACTAGTCTGCGCATCTATGTGAAATAATTGAAGTTAAGAAGTTTGTGATTCCACCCACACCACCACACACTGTTTGAGCTCTTGGGCTATTCTATCAATTTTCCGCTCCCTCTGTTGGTGATTTCTAACATGTATTTCTAATAAGAAGAGGAAGCAGAAGAAGAAGTGCTTCTATTGTAACGAGCCAAGCCATTTTGCAAAGGATTGCAGAAAGAAGAAGGCGGATCAAAAGAATAAGGAGTCCAAATCAGATCCAAATGATGAAATAAATGCTTTGACTAATGTGGTAATTGAAGAATTGTTCTTGGTGACATCTCCATGTGTTACTGAGGTCAGATATGCAGACCTAGAAGTCACAGTGAAGATGTCTAATATTGAGATGTAGGCAGACAGAGAGTCACAGACTTTTGTGATGGTAAAGGACAGCACGGAGTGCTTGGACTCTCCTAGGAGCTTGACTGTTGTTGTTGAATACTAACATGAGGGTGGATCCCATGGAGTGTCCTAAGGTTTTCAAGTTCAGATGGATGCTGTATTCAGAAGGGGGCATTAAAGGACTACACGGGTCATTGGTATGTGCCTCCATGAGGTGCATGGCTTGCTTTCAAAGCAAGCACACAGGCAGGACGATGTTCTAGTATGTACTTGATGTCATTCATTTATAGCATGCTGGAGAGAATCTGCTCTTAATGTGTCCCAAGAAATTGGAAGGAATGTGCCTTCTTGGAAGGCAAAAGAAAAGTGTGGATGCTTCTTATCTCGGAAGCAGATTGTTGGAAGATGATTATGGATAGGGTGTACTGAAGCGAGAAGAGTACTTGCTTGAGAACTCAATGAGAGTTCGGGAAAGGTCACCTCCCCATCTGTAAGCCCCCAAATGAGGAGAGCATGGAGGAGGGAGACCTAGGGCAAGTTCTGCCTAGAGAAAGAAGGAGAGGAGGCTGCCACATGGGCAGCACCTTACAGCAAACAAAGGCCGGATTTTGTCCCAGGGCAAAGGGGCACTTGTGGCAAGGATTGTGGGTAGGCTTATGGCCTACAACAGGCCCAGAAACAAGGCAGGAAGAACAGCACCAAAGTCGGTCAAAAGGAGGGCTGGTTGGGCTGGTTGGAGCCAGCCAACCACGCCCAGGATGGAGCGCAGACCAAGGGCCTGGCCCCCTGCATGAAATGAAGGGCCAAAGGCCCAGCTATATAGAGCCCCACAGGTCCGTTGGGTGGCAGGGTACAAGTAGGCCAGGCCTAGGGCAAAGTTCTGCCTAGAGAAAGAAGGAGAGGAGGCTGCCACATGGGCAGCACCTCACAGCAAACAAAGGCCGGATTGTCCCAGGGAAAAGGGGCACTCGTGGCAAAGATTGTGGGTAGGCTTATGGCCTACAACAGGCCCAGAAACAAGGCAGGAAGAACAGCACCAAAGTCAGTCAAAAGGAGGGCTGGTTGGGCTGGTTGGGCTGGTTGGAGCCAGCCAACCACGCCCGGGATGGAGCGCGGACCAAGGGCCTGGGCCCCTGCATGGAATGAAGGGCCAAAGGCCCAGCTATATAGAGCCCCACGGGTCGGTGGGGTGGCAGGGTACAAGTCAGCCAGGCAGGTCAGCGCTACAGGGCCCAGAGGTGCCTAGAAAAGAGCACCCGTGGGGGGGGCTGCTGGGTTGGCCAGTAGACCCTCATGGGTCGGCTATTTTGGGCAGGGAGTCGGCCATCAAGGGCCTGCTGGTTGGTGGGTTTTGTGGGGGCATCTATCCCTATAAAAGGGACCCCTTAGGGCCTCATATCACATCTTTGGAGCAGCCATTTGAGGAGCAGTTTGGAGCAGCAGTTCAGCACCCTTTGGGCCCACTTCCAGGAGGACAAAGAAGACTGAGGAGCTGCAGACATAGCTCACTGAAAGCTGCCATCTAGGCTGTACACTCAGGTAGCAAGGTGGAGAGATCAGACACAAAGACTAAGGTCTACATATGCTCATCAGGAAGCATGTGGACTCAAGGATCTAGGAGTGTTTCGGAGGTTGTAGGACAGCATCTTTTGGTGAGGACAAAGGACCACAGTTTAGTGGGACTTTGGCCCTCTGTTGTATTGTCCATTAGACGGAAATATTTTGTTGGTCCTATATTTCTTTTGAGCATTGTCTATTTGCTGTTCTATGAAGCACACTAAGGAAGTTTGTGATTCCACCCACACCACACAATGTGAGCTCCTGGGTTATTCTATCAGTCATCTGCTGTGTGTACTCTCTGTTGTTGATTTCTAACACTAGTTTAATCGTCCCCCTCTTGGATTTCCTATGTTTTGCTTTGTTTGTACCTTATATTCACATTGCCATTGTTCGAAAATTGAGCTTCTGATGTTTTTGAGGGATGCACTTGCTCGCCTCATATTAGGCAATACAATACCTACGCTCTTGCCTGTGCCAAAAAGCACTCTATAAAGGATGGTGAAACCTTACACAGGGACACCCAACTTCTGAGCCAGCACTAACTCTTCATTAGTAGATGGGATAGCACTTGACACAACAACATAATCTGGTAGCTGTACTCCATCCTCATCCCAAAGATGGGCTGCATCATGACCAAAAAAAACCCTTGCTCCAGCGTGCTGTAAGTCTTTCAATTTATTGCTCCAAGAAAGATCAGAACCACTCACATGCCAACCCTGCCCAAACACAAAATGATGTCAAGATTTAAAAAACACTTCCAACTATAAGTGGATCAAACCCATTAAGAAACTTGATGCATCAGCATGAAACAAGATGACCCCTTAAAACCTACAAACAGCCAGCTGCCATATGCATTCTGTTTTGAGAAAAAAATGACAGAGAGGGTGACTGCTTCTGAGAACATACAACAATAAAACAATAGTTATGGAAAAAGTACTAGCTACTCCATGTGTAATGCTAACTTTCGCTTGGCATGGATAATCTATTCTCAACCTTGGAGACTTTTATAAACCTGACCAAGTCTGTGCACTAGCTACTCCATGTGTAATGCTTAACCTTCACTTGGCATGGAGAACTTATCCTCAACCTTGGGGACTTGTATAAACTTGACCAAGTCTGTGTACTGCTAAGTGTTAGAAATGACCCAACACACGGTACGCACAGTGGAAGACTGATAGAATTTCCCAGGAGCTCACACAGAGTGGTGTGGGGTGTGGAATTACAAACTTCTTAACTTATGTGCGCACATAGATGTGCAAGCTAGTAAATAGATAATGCTCAAAGACAAATATAGAAGCAACACTTTATATTTCCGTCCGTCCAGAAACTAGGACAGGATACAATACCAAAAGGTCCTTCTACTACAAGCCTGACACTTCTAGATCTCTGAGCCCGCATGCTCCACCTCGAGCATATGTAGACTCTCTATCCAGATCCCTTCCACCTTGCTGTCTTTGCACCAGCCTAGGTGGGCAGCACCCTCAGCTTAGTCTGCAGCTACTGTTTGCTCTCTCAGCCTACGCTCAGTTCTACGCTCAGCCTACGCTCTACGCTCAGCTCTACGCTCCCTACATCAGCCTCTACGCTCCCTACGCTCAGCCTATGCCTACGCCTCTCCTACGCTCAGCCTCCCTATGCTCAGCCTACCCCTCCGCCTCTCCTATGCCTCAGCTCCCTACGCTCTACACCTCCCCTCCCTATGCCCCCTACGCTCAGCCTACCCCTCCGCTCCATTCAGCCTACCCCTGCTCCGTTCAGCCTCCTCTCCTGCGCTCTCCCTCCGCTCAGCCTACCTAGCCACCCCAGTCTCTGCCCTGCCCGCTGGCGCTAACCCCCATTGGTGCTGCTCCTCCTGCAGGCACGGGTGCTGCTCCTCCCGCTCCTGCTTCAGCTCCTCCTGCTCCCGCTCTTGCTGCAGCTCCTGCTGCACCTTCTGCTTCTGCTTGCCACCTTAGCTTCTCCTTCGCCACCTTAGCCTTTTTTTCTTTTTCTTTTTAAATTTAAAAAAAAATCTCCTCGCCACCTTAGCCTCTCCTTCTCCACCTCAAGCTTCCACCCCGCCTCGCCACCACCTCGCACTGGGGGGTGCCTCCCATCATGGGGAGGGAGCCGGTGCTCCCGCTCCCGGTCAAACACTAAGACCTGCACCCCAAAAAAAAATCAGTCCAAGAGAAATGGGGGACAAAGCCAAGAAAGACGACAACAACAACAACAAAAAAAAGCAAACGACACAACTGAAATTGGAGGATGTGAACACACGTTACAACCGAAGTGGGCTCGGGGTAGACAGCAAGGCAAAGGCAGGACCCGCCGCAGCTTCTTCAGCCTCTATCTCTACCTCGACCTCAGCTCCCACTACAATTTCAGTTCCAGTTTCAGTTCCAGCCTGAGGTCCCTCTATCTCTATCTCTACTTCGACTTCAGCCCCCGCTTCAAGCTCAGCTCCAGTTCCAGTCTCAGCTCCCTCTACATCTACGATCAGTGACATACTCATGCCCATGGCGCCGGTCGTTCCCTTCCCCTCCTCTCCTGTTACAGCCCTTGCACTGCTTCTGACCCCTACTTCGTAGGTGTCATACACTGTTCGGCATTACGCTTCACTCTCCCCTCTCCCTCTCAGTCAGCCCATGCTCCCACACCCCGTTGGGACTGCCTCATCCATTCCACTGTCATCTCCGTTCCTCACCCAGTTCACCCAGTCACCGTCCAGTTTCCAGACTCAGTCCCACACTTTCATGCCACAGTCATCATAGTTTCAGCATGAACATGGGTGGGCTGATACACTAGAGGCCTGTTAGACCTTGCTCATGGAGATACATAGTTTCCGTGAGCATGAGATGGAGCTGACTCGCTTCGCACGAGAGCAGGTCCGCTTCAACCAGGCGCAAAGCCGCATCAGACAAGAGCAAGCTAGGGCCATTTGGGAGCAGGCAGGTCTCATTCAGAGACTCAGACAGGATATCATGCAACTCCGACAGGGTAACCGTTTCGGCTACCCTCATGGAACAGCCACAGAGAGCCAGTAAGGCTCTCAACATCAGAGTACGTGGGATCCCACGCACAGAGGCTACACAGATGGTAGATGCGACTGCGTTCGTGGCCGCTACCCCGGGTGTGGCTGAGCACAGGATAGAGAGGGCATGGCAGGAGGGGAGAGATCCCAACCGAAAGCAACCCTTGATCATATGGTTCCATGACACTCAGGCACGACTTTCAACTCTACGACGTAGGTCACTCCTTCGAGATCAACCAACGATCTCTATGGATGAGGACCTCACACCTCCACAGGTTTGAGGAGAGGCGCTCTTTGCTGCAGCAGCGAGATCAGGCCCGGAAGGAGGGGAAGTGGGGAGTGGTACGAGAGAGACGACTTCTTACAGGCCCCCCGTAAGGCACCTGCTCCCTCCCCTACGTAAGGTCTATGAGATTCAGATATCTGAGACCCTGTCTTGCACTATTTGGAACTGTAATGGTACCTTATGGTCAAAACCAAGGAACTTCTCGGAAACAGGCCACAACATAGTCTTTTATACAGAGGCACATCAAAGTCCAGAGCGCGCTCTTCTAGTAGTCAGCGGATATACATGGGAGTCTGCCTACAGAGATGAGCCGAGGGGTACAGGAGGAGTTCGAGGTTCAGGTGGAGTTGCAGTCCTTTTCAGATCCACACTTCTGGAGACCATTTCAGTAGAGCAAAGAGATACACATTCCAGATTTCTTTGGATCCAGATTCGACACATGCACAGCCGGGATTTGTTTATCGCAGTTTGCTACTTTCCCCCTGAGACCTCCCACTTTGCTAGAGATATCCGAGGTGATGATGAGACATCCCCATTTGCTGCTCTTTATCAGTCCACCATTGACTTCTCCAGCTGTGGAGAAGCTCTCCTAGTGGGGAACTTCAACGCGAGGACAAGGGCCCGGGGCTGGCAAAAACCGACCTGGTAGGAGAATATGGGCCGACCAGACTGCCCCTCCCTACCTGACTTTGTAGTCTGTAAACCGACCTCCAGGCAGCCCTTGATTGGCCGACCTGGGGTGGCTCTCTTGGGCTGCTGCCAGGCCCTAAGGGCAGCCCATATAGGGCCCTACCCTTGGGCCCTTCTAGGGCTGGATGGCTTCAACTATTCCGCCATCAACAGGCCCTTCTTGCAGCTGCCCTTGCCCTGCCATACTGCACCATGTGCTCCTGCCCTTTGCCAGGCTCTCTCCAGCCACGTGTGCAGCACCATACAGGTCCATACATCAGCTGACATCAGCGCGCCCTTCACAGGGCCTTGTTGCAGGCCGTACGCCTGTCTTTTGCTTTAACGGCTGCCCACATGGCAGCTCATGTGCTGCCCATGTGACAGCCCCAATATGTCCAGGTCTACCTCCCCCATGCTCTCCTCATATGGGGGCTTACAGATGGGGAGGTGACCATTCCAACACCCCCGCTCACCGACACATCCAGGCCCAATGCCCACACCGTCTATGACGATGCTCTAGTAACTCCCTGGTCGTAGTCCTCTGGAACTTTTCGATGTCAAAATCTTTTCCTGGCTTTTCATCCAGTGGCTCCTGCTCCACCAGGTCTGGTTCTGCTTCCGCACACCATCCTGGTACACAGGTCCATCTTTGGTAGCACCTCCTGGCACCACCACCTTCTGTCATGTTCCTGCCTTCGAACTCGAGCAATCCAGCCGTCACAATCTTCCAGTTGTCCCCCTCATAATGAGTGAACAACCTGGAGTCTTCCAGGCACCATGCTCTGAGGGTCTGTTTCAACCCGTCCTTCCTTTGGCAAGGTCTGCAACCAATGAATATCTCCAGATAACCTGGACCATGAACTCTCGCTGAGTTCTCAAGAAGGTACTCTTCTAGCTTTAGTACTCTTTGTCCATCACCTTCTAGCAATCTACGTTCGAGATTTGAAGCACCAACACTGCTCAAATGCAAAATATCAAGTACATATCAGACTATTGTACTACCTGTGTGTTTGCTTTGAAAGCAAACCATGTACGTCATCGAGGCACCCACCAAGAGCCTATGTAATCCTGTATCGTCCCCTTCTGAAGTACAACATCCATCTGACCATGAGACCCCAACCCTCATGTTAGTGTCAACAGCCACGCACCTGGAAGGTACCAAGCGCTCCATGCTGTCCTTCACCTTCACAAAGGCATCTCACTCCTCGTCGACCCACATCTCTATGTCAGACATCCTCATTGTGCCCTCGGTAACACTTGGTGATGTCACCAAGAACAACTCTACGATTACCACATTTGCCTTGGCTTCTCCCTCTGAATCTAAGTCAGACTCCTTCCTTGTGTTTTTCTGATCCGCCTTTTTCTTTCTACAGTCCTTTGCAAACTATCCTGGTGTATCACAGTAGAAGCACTTCTTCTTCTGCTTCCTCTTGAAAGTGTCTTCGTCATCAGAGTCGTCTTTCTTGGACTCGCCACCGTTAGGCTTGCCCTTACCTTTGCCGGTGTAATCCTTCGCCAGCATCGCCTTGTCGTCTTTGTCGTCGTTGTAGAGCTTCTCTCGAGCTTCCTCCTGTAGCAATAATGGACCCAACTCCTCAAACGTAAGAGGTTTCGCCCTCTGTCCTGCTGTCACGGTCGTAAGCAACACTTATGTCGTCATCAGTGCCCAAGCATAAGCAGCTATACTAGGTTTCTAAAGACCCGTGAAGTCTCTTGAAACTCCGAGGTAGTCTCCTCAGTACCATCAAGGCCAAATGGCATCAATCTATCTTCTGACCAACTGCCGCTACTTGATCCCTCACCACCTTGACCTTCGTCAAATGGCTATGTACCGTATCTCCTTCTATATCAAGATTGTAGAGTTGATGCTGAAGAAGCAAAATGCGGGAGGTGTTGTCCGTCTCGTATAGATCCTTCAGAGTGAGTGACCCACGCCTCTACTGACGTCTCGGCCATCTGGATATGTGGAAGAACAAAGTCCGCCGTAGTCCCTATGATTAATGCCAGATCATGGGCATCTCTCTCTTCCCAAGCTTCGAACTCCTCTCTGTCTACTGCCATGACTATCTTCCCTTGCCAGTCCACCATGTCCTCCGGCTTCACCTCCACTCCCGTCGTTAGCTTCCACAACTTCCGAGCCACTAAATGGCTACGGATGTTCACCTTCCAGATCGGGTAGTTGGTCCCGTCTAGTTTCCCAGACTCTCCAAAGTTAGGGATAGTGAATGAGAGAAAACTGGGGGAGGAGGAAGGGAGAGCAGGGGCTGAAAAGGCTGTAGAGGTCGACATCTCTACTGTTATATCACACACACACAGCAAAGTCAACCAAACTCCATTTTTAGTAGACCAGAACCCTGAACGCACCTGACTAAACCTGAGTCACCCTCCTTCTCGCAAGGGCACAATCCTCCAGTCGCGGAAGTCGATTCCCAGGAGCAACTGAATCGGGGTCGTCCTTCAGCAAGGTCCCTGCCTTCAGGCTCCCACACCTGTGAGCCTCCTACTTGGGCTCTGATACCATGTTAGAAATGACCCAACAGAGGGTACGCACAGCGAAAGACTGATAAAATTGCCCAAGAGCTCACACAGTGTGGTGTGGGGTGTGGAATCACAAACTTCTTAACTTATGTGCATAGATGTGCAAGCCAGTAAATAGATAATGCTCAGAGACAAATATAGAAGCAACACTTTATATTTCCGTCCGTCCAGAAACTAGGCAGGGAACATCACAGTTCCACGTGGGAAAGTCATCACATCTACATGAGGAAGTTGATAGATCTATGCAAGGAATAGTCAACATCTACAATGGATCTTCCCAGTTCTATGCGTGGAATTGGAGCTTCCTCCCCTATATAAGCAACTGACCAATTGCTCGTTTTCCATCTGAGCACCGAAACTGTGCCAAAAAATTTCACAAATCTAGACTTCCAAACTGCAACTCCTACTCCCCTACAATGTTGGTAAACTGAAAGGAAAGCATAGAGTGAACACAAACTCAGAATACTTGCATATAGAAAGAAGAAAGGTGAGGTCCTTAAGTAGGCACCTCTTACATGATCACTGACATCACTGATGACTTCAGAGCTCCACAATCATCTCCTCAATCTGCTCCTAGATTCTCTCAATCATCCTATGTAGCTTCTACCACCACCTAACTGTGCTTATGGGCACCTAACTGTGCCTCTAGCACACACACATAGAAACCAATGTGTGCCTGGGGCATACACCTTGAGATATCCCAACAACCCCCCCTCAAGGGAATGCCTCAGGCTATGTCAAGGATACATCTAGCACAAGGTGTCTCATGCCATCTCATGGTGGTCATGGATCTATCAATGGCTAGGATCTCAAGCTAGCAAGGGTTACCGTGGGTGTAAGGTAAACAAAAGGGATACAAAAGACCTTCCAATGGTTATCTCCCCTGCATGTACATGCACACAATGTCTGCAGGAGGTACCCTGGAGCAAAACACATACACATGGCCTACATCATATGGTGACCAGAGGTGTTTACAAAACACAATAGTTTACTTCATTCATTTTGGAGGACTATCCAGGCTGAGTACCTTGACTCAACAAAAAAAGAGAGATCTGGAGCATACATAGAGATGATTTAAAAAGCATTCTCATCTTGTGGAGGCACATCAACTGAAAGTAGATTGGCATTTTCTGTCTTTGAAGTTGCTTCCTTTTTGGCAACCATTATCTTGGCAATCTTCAACAAGGAAGCCATGTTGGCATTCTCTTCCGTTGTAGCATAACAACACATTGCTTTATGATTTGGCCTTTCACATATTTTGCATAAGCAAGCCATGAGAGGGTCTAACCCAAGAATTGGGCAATGTCTACTCTCTTCCAAGACTTAGAAAAAAAAAAGGCTGAAAAGCTTCAAAGTATAAGCATTTAATGTAGCAAAGACTTGTGACCAAATTTCAATCAATGATGCTTTCACTTACATGCTTCACAGAGATGGCTAAATGAAAGCTTTCCAAACAAATCCAGGTGTAGCAATTCAAAGCAAAGCTGTAGCCACAGTTGTACTGATGCTTTTCAAAACTTCAAAACCTTAGAAATGCTAAAGTAGCATCTAATGTAGCATCACTTTCAAAACCTTGTCAAAACTGTCAAAAACAAAGGCCTGAACTTGGAGGGCTTGTATCTCACTCTCCAAAGCAAAGAAAAAGGGGCTTTCTGAGGCAAAAGAAAGCTCATATACCACAAAAGGTCCACTGAAGAGGAGGAGCGCAAATCCGCGTCAGATCGCCATAGCTTGCTTCTTCAAATTCGACTGGTTTTTCTCAGTTTTCACCTTGAATATGCAGCCATTGCTGCTCAGATTTCAGCACAGGATAGCTCAAGACATGGAGAATCTTCCCCTGAAAGGAATTAGAGAAATATGAAGCAGACTAAGAGAAAACGCAGGAAAGAGAGTTGCCGATTTTCATGCAATGTCGTCGAGCAGCGGCGATGATACTTCAATTCGTTGCAGGCAGAGGTTCGCCCCTTCGAGATGTATCTCCAGCAGGAAGGGCTTGGAGAATGGCAAAGAAACGGAGGAGAACAGGCTTTGGCAGGATTTGGGAAGAAGGGGAAGAAATAATGAAGAAGAAGATGATGTGGCAGAAGTGGGATCAAGGGGGATCAAAGGGCTCTAATAACATGTTGGTAAACTGAAAGGAAAGCATAGAGTGAACACAAACTCAGAATACTTGCATATAGAATGAAGAAAGGTGAGGTCCTTAAGTAGGCACCTCTTACATGATCACTAACATCACTGATGACTTCAAAGCTCCACAATCATCTCCTCAATCTACTCCTAGATTCTCTCAATCATCCTATGTGGCTTCTACCACCACCTAACTGTGCTTATGGGCACCTAACTGTGCCTCTAGCACACACACATAGAAACCAAGGTGTGCCTCGGGCATACACCTTGAGATATCCCAACAAAACGGATAGGCCCCCCTCAAAACCATGCTCGAAACTTCCAACATCTCAAGGACCTCCTTTCCAACAAACTTCCTCCCATCCATATCCAACCCATCCACCCACCCCATTCCCCCTCCCTCATCCACCATGACATGGTGGACAAACAGGGGAATATACTCATGGCAGTAGATGGAGAGGAGCTCGAAGCTTGGGAAGACAGAGATGCCCATGCCATGGCATTGATCGTTGGGACTACGGCGGACTCTGTGCTTCCTCACATCCAGATGGCCAAGACGTCCATAGAGGCGTGGGTCACTCTGTACGAGACAAACAACACATCTCAGATCTTGCTTCTTCAGCATTAACTCTACAACCTAGATATGGATGAGGGAGATTCGGTACATAACCACGTGATGAAGGTCAAGGTGGTGAGGGATCAACTGGCATCAGTTGGTCAAAAGGTGGACTCGTGCCATTTGGCCTTCATGGTACTGAGGAGACTACCTCGGAGTTTCAAAAGCTTTGTAACGACTGTGATAGCAGGACAAAGGACCAAACCTCTAACTTTTGAGGAGTTGGGTCCATTACTGCTACAGGAAGAAGCTAGGGAGAAGCTCTACAACACCGACAAAGACAACAAGGCATTGCTGGCAAAGAATTACATTGGCAAAGGAAAGGGCAAGCCTAACGGTGGCAAGTCCAAGAAAGACGACTCTAATGACGAGGACACTTCCAAGAGGAAGAAGCAGAAGAAGTGCTTCTATTGTGACACGCCAGGTCATTTTGCGAAGGACTGCAGAAAGAAGAAGGCGGATCACAAAAACAAGAGGAAGGAGTCTGACTCACATTCTAAGGGTGATACAAAGGCCAAAGCAAATGTGGTAATCAAAGAGTTGTTCCTGGTGACATCTTCGTGTGTTACTGAGGTCATATATGTTGACCTAGAAACCACAATGAGGATGTCTGACATTGAGATGTGGGTCGACAAGGAGTCAGAGACATGGAGTGCCCTGGGGTCTCATGTTCAGATAGATGCTATACTTCAGAAGGGGACGGTATAAGATTACACATGCTTATTGGTAGGTGCCTCGATGAGGTGCATGGTCAGCTTTCAGAGCAAGCACACATGCAGTACGATGCTCTGGTATGTACTTGATGTTCTTCATTTGAGCCTTTATAGCATGCTGTAGAGAGACTCTGCTCTTCAGTTGTTAACCCAACTTCTTGCTCTATCCTTTGTAAGTATGTAGTTGAGTTAAATTGGAAGGATGCTCTGTATAGGAGAAAGTGGTGACAAAGTTGTCCCATAAGTCTTGAAGATTATTGAGAAGAAGATCAAACTCTCTGTGGTCAGGCATCCTCTCACCAAGCAACGCTAGTTGATTTATTAGATCTTCCGCTGATTCAAATATTCATTTACGTTTTGACCCTGTGCATTCTAAGCCTACTCAATTGTCTTTTAATGACAAAGGCCTTTTGTGTACTAGCATCTTCATAGGTAGTAAGTGATTGTTAAGCAACTACAATCCCCACTTTAGGGGCAAACATACCAGCTATCAGCAATCCCTATTGTAGGGGCATTAAAGCCAGCCAAAGGCACCAAACAGGGCAGCCAAAAGGACAGCCACCAGGGCCAAACAAGTGGCCAGAAAGGCCAAAAATGGCCGACCAGAACTAGCCGACCTAGAACTGGCCGACCTCCTGGGTAAGGCCTATAAAACAGTCCCTACCCCCCTCACTCTCATGGGACAGGACCAGCAGCTACTCCTCACCTCCTCCATCCTTTATTGCAGCCCCTCCTGCTCCAGATCTGGCTATTATGCATGCTCCATCCTCTGCCCCTCTATTCCTCTCCACCAGATCTAGCCCTGGACTTCCAGCTGCTGCTCCAGATCTGCTCCTTTTCTTCATCATGTTGCTATTCCAGATAGCCCGAAGGTTCCTTCCTCAGAGCATGCTGTTTTCAGCCATTTCCTAGGGCAGCTCCAGCCCTTCATCACACAAGGAGGTCATGATCCTTCACCTCTACCAGATCTCCATCGGCATCGACTTCCAGGATCTACAAGTTCTCCCTAGGCGGGACCCTTTCTGTTCAGATGTGTCTTGATGACTGTTGTTTTGAATCTTCTACATTCATGGAGGCGGGGATAGACTCCTCTCTCCCGAGGTCCAAGATTGGGCACACACTGGCTCACTGTTCAGCTACGACCTCTTCCTTTGGCGGAATCACCATCTCTGGATTATCAGTGCTGCTATGACATATTTGTTCTTTACCTTTTCTTTTCCCTCCACCTTTCGGCAGTGAGAGGGGGTGGCTTATTCTCTCGAGCTTCACAGTGTTCTTATTTCTGCTGATCATACGTGTAACTCAGGCACTTGAGGAAGTGAACAATTCCCTTGCAAGGGCACACCTCTTGTGACCTTCTCTGCATTTTTGCATTGCATCTCTTGGGCATTTCGCAGGGATAGCCACCACCACCGTCGACATCTCTACATGAAGCTCCAAGCACACAATGTCTGCCCCTCCAAATTGGCAATTGAGAGGGGGTGTTAAGCAACTACAATCCCCACTTTAGGGGCAAACATACCAGCTATCAGCAATCCCTATTGTAGGGACATTAAGGCCAGCCAAAGGCACAAAAGGCACCAAACAGGGCAGCCAAAAGGACAGCCACCAGGGCCAAACAAGGGGCCAGAAAGGCCAAAAATGGCCGACCATTACTGGCCGACCAGCTGGCCGACATCCTGGGTCAGGCCTATAAAACAGTCCCTACCCCCCTCACTCTCATGGGACAGGACCTGCAGCTGCTCCTCACCTCCTCCATCCTTTACTGCAGCCCCTCCTGCTCCAGATCTGGCTATTATGCCTGCTCCATCCTCTGCCCCTCTATTCCTCTCCACCAGATCTAGCCCTGGACCTCCAGCTGCTGCTCCAGATCTGCTCCTTTTCTTCATCATGTTGCTATTCCAGATAGCCCGAAGGTTCCTTCCCCAGAGCATGCTGTTTTCAGCCATTTCCTAGGGCAGCTCCAGCCCTTCATCATCTTCATCATCATCGAGCTACACGGAGGACTGCGTTTCGCTCCCTTTGCTGCTATCTTTTCTACCGTTTCTCTACATAGTATCATCTTTCTGATTCTCCTCAGCCACAGTCCTTGAGACACGACGGCTTGAGGTTCTTGTATTCAGTTTTTCATATTACCGACAAGCACTATGTTTTCTAAGTTCCGTTCTTCAGTTGTGTCTGAGTATCGTCTATTTTTTATCGCTCCACTGCAAACCCTATCGTTTCTCTATAGTGATGTCTTCCAAGCTTCATCTAGAGTTTTCAAATTTCTGACAACAAGGATTATGTTATCCTTGATGCTCAGAATTGTGAGAGTGTGAGACTATTGGCTCTTGTCATCATAACTCTCGAAATTCTCTCTTGAAGCTTTTATTAGTCACATTAATTAAACCCCACAACTTTTGGGCTTTGAGCATATTCTCAAACTTGAATTTCCATATGCTATAATTGGTTCAATCCAACTTAGCACCTTTTGTTATTCATTGGTCTAACTCATAGTGCCTTCATTGGAGTATCAGTGCAAACTATGTGAGTGTGGTGTGTGCTTTAATAGGGCAGATCAATCAAAAAAAAGTAATGATTGCGAAATTGTAGGTGACCATGGGATCCAGGATGATTCGGAGTAAACCCTCAGTCCCCCATCAGATTATACAGGTAGAGTTCGCCATGACCCCTCTCCAGGTTGATCCCATCTTTCAGATAGTGACATTCCTCCACAGAGTTTGGACCTTACCCCAGGGGAGACTACCGAGGTTAGCACTTGAGTCCTCCAGGCAACTAGCAGAGAGTGGTGTTGATACGGCATGGTACACACGGATATCCACATGGTTTGGTAGTCACGGCATTCAGATGGACAGACTTCCCCCCTTTCAGTACAGATCGGATGCATCACCTGAGATGAGATCAACCGTATCATACGGTTGTACCTCCTCCAGCTCCATACATCTAGGGCTTGGGAGGGAGAGGATCTCTCCACCAAGCTCCAGTTCTACCATGATCACTTCCTGAGGGTCTTAGAGCATGGTCTTGTCATCAGACCTCAGTATCTTGAAGACAGGAGAGTTTCACATGCACTAAGGATCACCATTGGTCAGATACGAGTCTCATCACATCAGCTACGGATTGAAACAGGGAGCGCTGCAGGCATACCCAGAGAGCAGAGGACTTGCACACTATGCCAAATGGGGGAGATCAAGACGGAGGAGCATTTTCTATGTGTCTATCCGGTCTACTATGAGATCCGAGGACAATATCACTGTCTCTTTCAAGAGGAGCATGGCTTTGGTCCACTCACACGATTGATACATTTTCATGATGAGGTATGTGTTGGGCTCTACCTTCTTGAGATGCGCCAACAAAGAGACACACTGATGCGACAGGCTAGAGAGCAGTATGGACTGATGCCACAGGTCACCATTGACAGATCACAGACTTTTGTCACACACTTCTATGCATCGGAGTCAGCTGCCAGTGTAGCTGAGGGAGAGGAGCTTGATGAGATGAGAGCATCATGGATCAGTAGTAGGACTGTCCACCAGGATGCGGTCAGACGAGTGACACACTCTCCCTGTACAACACGGAGAGAGCCCAGAATACGCACGATCGAGATCTGGCCTATCTCATCCCTTCTCAGAGGCGACCGCCAGAGACGAGGCATCACCCTTGACGTAGCCCATCGGATCCAGAGATCGAAGAGACCACACCCTCCCCCATGTTGCGAGACAGCTCAACAGACACAGATATGAGAGCTTACATCATCTCAACAAAGTGCCACCAGGTTACCTGGATATATGGAACTCGAGCACGTACTAGGAGTGCTAGCCCTGAGCGCCTGACACGCTTATGTTACTTTGCTACTCTAGTGCTTTGCTTTGCTCACTAGCTGAGCATGTTAGCTTTTGCTTTCAGTTTTTCAGTTTTTCAATTCTCAGCAAGGGTCTTAGTAAACCCTTTGCTTCAGCCCTCAGTGGCTTGTATGAGGTACTTCTTGGGTTCACACTTTGTCTCATTGGCTCGCAAGGCCTCTCGCAGATGTTAATCTCTCTCTCTCTCTCTCTCTCTCTCTCTCTCTCTCTCTCTCTCTCTCTCTCTCTCTCTCTCTCTCTCTCTCTCTCTCTCTCTCTCTCTCTCTCTCATGGACGAGGGGCACAGAGACCATACACGACGCGACAAGCGACCAGAGCACACACGATGGAGGTTCGACCTATTTCAGCTCTCCTTAGGGGAGATCGATCGAGCGAGGCGTCACCCTTGACATAGCCCATCGGATCTAGAGATCGAGGAGACCACGCCCTCCACCATCACGGGAGACAGCCCGACAGATGTAGATACGTGAGCTCTTTGCATCTCATCAGAGAGCCACCATGGAGCCGGTTCATCCACTTGGGACTCTAGCTCTGAGTACTTGATATTTTTATGCCACCCTATTTTGCTACTTTTTTGCTATTTTGTACTAGTATATCATTTTAGTACTCAGCAAGGGCCTTAGTGAGCCCTTTGTCCCAGCCCACAGTGGTCTATATGAGTTACTTGATTCTGTACTTTGTCCCATAGGCCCACGAGGCCTCCCGCGGACGTCAATATATCTTTCTTTCTTTCATCTCTCTCTCTCTCTCTCTCTCTCTCTCTCTCATACAGAGACGAGGACCAGAGATGCACGATAGAGGTCCGGTCTATTTCAGACCTCCTTAGAGGTGACCACAAGAGACGAGGCATCACCCTTGGCGTAGCCCATCGGATACAGAGATCGAGGAGACCACGCCCTCCACCGCATCAAGAGACACCTTGACCGACATAGATACGAGAGCTCCTCACATATCAAAGAGCCACCAGCGTACCTGGATATATGGAACCTGGGCGTGGACTACGAGCGTTAGCTCTGAGCACCTGATACTCTTCTGCTATTTTGCTACTCTACTATTTTGTTCACTAGTTTAGCAGGTCTTAGTGAGCCCATAGCGGCTTGTATGAGTTACCTTTTGGTTTTGCACTTTGTCTCATAGGCGTGGGAGGCCTCCTACAGACGTTAATACATCTAAACACTTGTGGATCAAGCTTCTCCAACAATCTTATAAGCTGAAAGGTACCAACGTATGGATAGCTAAGGAGCTCACACAAGCTCAACTCAAGAACAAGGCAACTGAATTACAAAGGTCAAGGCTGCCAGGAAAGATGGGAAATGGGCAGTATACCGGGAAGGAGTAGCACTTATTAAAACCAAAGAACTCTCAGTCTTAAAATGATGTATGGTCAGCTATGTATATACTTTATCTTCCCTTGTCTATTGTCTTGTATTTCAATGCTGCATTGCATTTCTTGATTCAAGCTCTGAGTTTTCTTGACTTTCTTGGCTTCCTACATGTTCGAATAGGCTGTGGATCAAGGAGCTTGCTTCTTTCGTGAACTAGGCCCCAAGTGGGGCAGAGAGGCCTTTGTATGGCCTGGGCACTAGGCCGAGGGGCAGAGAAGTACTATGCAAGGCGGAACTGCCTGTAAGGCAGTCGCGGCCACAAGAGCACAGCTCGGGGACAATTGGCGGGGGAAGTGGATGGAGAGGTGGCGGTGGGTCTAGTACAGTGGACTATCTACTAGGCCCACTAGACTTTCTCACGGATACACGTCGTCGCCATACCCCCCCCCCCACTCGGAGCTGACCACTCATACCTGGCCTTCCATATCTTTGCCACCATGCCAGCCACAGGGAGAGCTCCCCCTACACTCGCACGCATTCAGATCCACTTTGACCGTGCCCTTGACCTAGTTTGGAGAACCCTTGGTAGTCTAGGGTTAGGCCTTTGGTGTAGGGCTGGTTGCCCTTTTTAGGCCCTCTAGGTACCCTTTTGTAAGTCGGTGCTTGGTGCCAAAGGGTGTGCCTATTCTAAGGGGTGTGACCCTTGGAATAGGTGTACCTTTTTATGAAGGGGTGTGACCCTATTTTAAAAAGGGGTGTCCCCACACGAAAAGGTGTGTCCTTTTTTCCACGATGGGGTGTGTCCCTTGGGTGAGGAGTCAAAACTCTTCATCAAAAGGTACATCCGATGGTGAAAAAGGTGCGTCCCTTGGTTTTGGGACAGCCCAAGCACATCAAAAGACACGATTTTTGTCGTGTCCATTCACATCAACTCGTGATGTGAGGGAGACGGAGAGGCCACTGATGACTTTAGGTGGGGTTGGCGCTAAAAAATTTTACGCTCATTCTCTCCATCTCTTCCATGAACAACGTGCGTGGATATCCTTCTAGCGAAAAAAGATATATCAGATAGGCGCTAGAAGGTGGGGGGCATTTCGTACAAGTAGAAGTGAAATTTGCTCTGATACCACTATAAGAAATCCTAGATTTACTATATTTAGAAATGTGCTAAGGAACAGAAAGGAGACTGAAATAGCAGAGAACAAGGAATATTTGTATTGCTTGAGTGTCTGTAGTGTGTCATCCATACAGTTGGGCCTCTCTTATATAGAGAGTGAAGAGTCACACATGAAAAGGTGTGTACTCCAAAGTGTATGTGCATGAAGAGGTGTGTACCCCTTGTGAAGGGTGTTACCCTTGATGAGAGGGTACATTACAATAGGAGTGTCTCTTCCATAGAATGTCTCTTGTGAAGGGTTGTGCCTCATAGGAAGTGTCCCGTCGAAAGGGCATACCCTTCCACAAGTGTCCATTCATCAAACCATCCATAAGTCTAAGATATAGAGAAAGGAATACGTCACATATCGTGACATAAGTCACCTGGCCAGGGAGCTCCTGGCCCTACTTGGAGACGATAAATACCTCACCAGCACTTCTGACACCCTTGTCTCGGTGGTACAGGATGCTGCTACCAAATCCTTTTCAACGACCCGATTCAGGCAGGTTCGAGATGGGATGATGCCTCAAAACCCTTGGTTCGACGAGTGCAGGGAGGCGAGAGCCCACCTCACAGAGGACCATGCTTTGGGTCATCTGGCGTCACCTGAGGCACACAGGATCTTTCAACAACTGACATGTTGTAAGAGGCAGGCCTTCCTCACACATAGGATGGATGAGATTGTCAGATCTTTTCGAGGAGGAGACCCAACCACGGGATGGGGATTTCTATCCGAGGGGAAGCTACCTATTCCCATCACTGACCCAAGTGTGTGGCACACATATGCATGCTCCCTCTATGATGCCTAGATGCAGACACCTCCGGATATGTCCTCTATGCCCATGCCCACCACTTGTCACCTGTTCACCACACATAATGTACGGGCTACACTTCGTCAATTACACTATCTGAAAGCACGAGACCATGAGGGCCTACAGACTGAGCCCTTTGCACATTACCAGTACAGACTGATGCCATCTTCAAGACAGTGACATTCATTCTGGGACCTACCCCACTGGAGACTACCGAGGCTGGCCTGCAGTCATCTAGAAGATTAGCTAAGAACAGGGCAGACACATGGTATGCACGGATATCCACATAGTTTGCCAGACACGAGATTCAGATGGACAGGCTCCCTCCCTTTCAATACAGTATGGATGCACCCCCTGAGTCGACGATCTTGCGAGATGAAATTAACCATATCATACGGTTAGATCTCCTCCAGCTCCAAACGTCTCGGACTTGGGGGGGAGATCAGGAGCTCCCCACCAAGACCCAGTTCTACCGTGACCACTTCCTAAGCATCTCAAAGGATGGATTCATCATCAGGCCCCAGTACCTCGAGAACAGAGGAGTCTCACATGCACTGAGGATCGCTATTGGGCAGATGCGGGTTTCATCCCATCAGCTGAGGATTGAGACAGGAAGAGCAGCATGTATACCCAGAGAGCAACGGATCTACATGCTATGCACATTGAGAGTGATTGAGACAAAGGAGCACTTTCACTGCACCTACCCAGCCTACTACGAGATCTGAGGGCGATACCACTATCTCTATCAGGATGGGAGTCGCTTCGGCCTACTATCACGATTGATCCACTTCCATGACCAGGTCTGCATTGGGCTCTATCTACTTGAGATGCGCTGACACAGGGAGACCCTACTACGACAAATTAGAGAGCAACAAGAGGCGATCAGCAGACCACAGGATACAGAGGCTGACTAGACAGCGGCGAGTCGCACATTTCTATGTTTTTGAGTCAGCTCTAGGACACAGTGGGGTGGAGGAGGAGGAGCTAGCCGATATGCGGGCAGTCTCAATTAATGAGAGAGGGTTGCAGAGGCCACCCGCAACACAGAGAGCGACCAGAGCACCCTCTATTGAGGTCCGACCTATCACAGCTTTCCTCAGAGGAGACTGCCCAAGACAAGGGGTCACTCTGAACATAGCTTAGCGGGTTCAGAGATTGAGGAGACCATGTCCCCCTCCGCCAGCACATTTGTGTGCCAACGCATAAGCCTGCCCACAACCTCTTCAAAACAAAAGATTCCCCCAGCTGGGTATGGAAGTTTGATGTGAGGCACATGAACCAGCTGAATCCTCCACTTGTAGAGTCGTAAACAGGATAACGCATTTGCGGCAGCAACATTTTCACTCCCTTTGAGATATTCAACATGAGCGTCAAATGCCTAAACTTGAGATAACCATCTCTTCTGTCCATCATTGAAATGCTTCTCGCTAAGAATGTATTTAAGGCTATTATGATCACTCCTAATGAGGAATTTTGACCCATAAGGATAGTGTCTCCATTTCTTGAGAGCGCGTACAATTGCAGACATCTCTTTATCATGGGTGGGATGTGACAACTCTCTATCAGATATTTCCTTGCTCTCATAGGCAATGACAACTGGGGTTTGACTCAAAATAGTTCCCAATCCATGGCCACTAGCATCGACTTTCACTTTGAATGGCATGAAATCCAGCTGCACTAAAAGCGGAGCTGTAATCCATAATGGGTCTCCTTTCTTCTGAAATCTATAACTTTAAAATTTAGAATTCTAATGAACATGAAGAGAGTTGGGATAACCAAATTCTCTGCGAACGGACATGTACTAGCTGCACTACGCATATTTTGATCACCGGTGTTCCCCTTCCTAGAAGATTGGAATTGTATCATAGAATCCATCATTGTAGACATCATTTGTTGCTCCTCTTCCTGTCTTCCTGCAAGAGTTTCTGGCCTGCCTTCTGTTACGCTCTAGCCGAGGTAGCATGACCTCGGAATAATCAGTCGACATTTCCCTTAAAGGTGAAGACTCCAGGGGTATTAAATCGGGTGGCACGAGCAAGACCAGGGAGCACTTTACCCATTTTCCCCTTTGTTTTTGTCATTTCTGTTTGTTAGAAATGGATTAGGCTTTTGTGGTTGTAGCAGACTTGGGATGGACAATCTTTGAGACTATGCCTGTGTGCTTCAGTCAGAGTTATTTTTCAGGAATTTCCCTAGTATAGGGAAAAGCGGTATTTGGGTTATGCCTATGTCAAATGCCTAGTCACTGTGAATCTGGGATTGCACGTATTCCCTAGTATAGGGAATTGTATCAGAATTTTGTCAGTTTGTAAATAGTGTTTTAGCGGTGTTTTTTTTTTTTTTTTTTAAACGCAAAACACTAATTGACCTGAATGGAAGCAGAAGAAGGAGCTTCCAGGAGGGACCCTAGTGAGTCAAGAGTCCGGCTGACCCAGTAGGTGTCGCGCCCAGTAGCTCACACCTTATCTGATAGGATTGCATTACTTGAGGATGCCTTGCAGCAGTTATTAGTGCAACAATTACAGGCCAATGCAGGGCAGTCTGAACTTAGAAGAGTGATACACAGTATGTCTGCCAGACCTTCTCGAGATGAGAAAGGAAAGGCTCCAATGGAACCGGAGTCTAGTGTCCATATGGTCGAGCCTAGAAAGGCTAAAGTACCTAATATTGCCAATTATAGGCCAAAAAAGTATTCTGGTCGGATGAATGACCGTAGTTCTGATGTCATTGAGACCTGGTTACACAAATGGAAAGAGGCGTTTGCCATTTGTGAAATCAGAAATGATATCAAGAAGATCCGCGAGGCCACCCACATGTTTAGTGAGGCAGCAGATCGGTGGTGGATTAAACAACAAAAATATGGCATAGCATCCACTACCTAGGAGGGGTTTAAAAGAGAATTCAGGAAACACTTCTTACCTCTTGACGAAGCATCCCGAGCTTGGAATCAGTATAGAAACCTTCGTCAGAGAAATTTATCAGTGGCAGAATACACTGATAAGTTTCGAGAGAGCGTAATGAAGGTTGATGAACCCCTACCTCAATCAATCCAAGTGAAAGATTTCATATTTGGATTGAATGATCGGATTAAAATGGAAGTTCGGGCTAAGTATGCGAACACGTTGGATGATGCAATAGCCATAGCCCTGAACTATGAAGATGTCAAGGGCAGCAGACCAAGTGGGTTTGCACAGGTCGGAACCCAATATGGGTACCAGAAGAAATCTGGGTTTAAGAAGTGGATTAATAAAGGGAGTGGTTCTCAGCCTAGTGGTCAAGCCAAGCCGGCGAAACCAGCTAAAACTCCTAAATCAAGTACCACCATTGGAGTGAAGAGAAAAGTAACACCAATGGCAGCTCGGGCTTGGTCTAAGTCTCCCTTAAACCTAGAGCAAAGAGAAAAAGCGAGGAGAGAAGGCTTGTGTTTTGGTTGCCTTCAGCCTCATTAGTGGAAGGATTGTCCACGGAATAAGGATCGTTAGATGGCTGAGATGGTAGTCTCAGAATGCGACGTGGAGATGGAGGGAAGTCCCAGAGCGGAACAGATGCACATTCAGCTAGCGGGATCTTCTCAGAGGTCAGTACCTTGTTTGTTATGTGTGTCTGTTGCTAAGCTAGTAACAAGTGCACCTGATAACATCCTATCTAAACCCGCAGCAACGGGGTATACAGCCTTTAATGATACGGAGTTAATTAAGATGAAAGGGCAAGTGGCCAATCATGATGTCATTGTGTTGTTTGACTCGGCGTTAACTCACAATGTAATTAACTCCAAGCTCATGAAGAGGCTGAAGTTAAAGACTAGCCCATCTGACTATGCGTATACAATCAGGATGGCAGATGGAAGTTCAACTGAAGTATGGGACCAAAGGGTTACCCAGTCGGAGCTTCGTATTCAGGACTATGCTGAGAAGCTTGATTTTGAAATGACTAAGCTTGCTCATGCAGATATAGCCCTGGGTATGGCGTGGCATTCTAGGAAGAATCCAGCCATTGATTGGAAAAAGCACGTATATATCAATTCAAGATGAATGATGTGCTTTATGTCTTATGAGGTGAAAAAGATGTACCTCAGGGACCGTTGGTTTCCATGATGGAAATCCGAAAAGCTCAAGAAGAGTTTTTATTCCTTTGTACAGCATCGGTAGAGCCGGTTGATGATTCTTCGGCTAGTACTGATGTTGTGCAAAGTGGTGAGATGGCCAAGCTGGCTAATCTAATAGCAGAGGAGTTCTCTGAATGTTTTAGGGATGACTTACCTTATGGGTTACCTCCAGAGCGGAATGTTCACCATAAGATTGAACTGATCCCGGGGGCAGAACCTGTAAATAGACCTCCCTATAGAATGAGTTTTACTGAAGAGGCGGAGGTGCGTAGACAACTGGAAGAATACCTCAAGTTGGGGCAGATTCAACCAAGTTTCTCACCTTTTGCTTCGCCAGTGATATTAAAGAAGAAAAAGGATGATACATTTCGCCTCTGTATAGATTACAGAGCATTGAATAATATCACTGTTAAGCACAGGTATCCGATGGCTCGGATTGATGATTTGCTAGATGCATTACATGAAGCCGTGATTTTCAGCAAGATAGATCTTAAGTGTGGCTACCATCAGATCCGGATTAGAGCCGAGGATGTGCATAAAACCGCTTTCAGAAGCAGGTTTGATCATTATGAGTTTTTGGTAATGCCCTTTGGACTTACCAATGCTCCAGCTACATTCGTCATGCTTATGAACGATTTACTACGTCCGTATATCGGAAAGTTTGTAGTACATTTTATTGACGATATTCTAGTGTTCAGCAAAAGTAATACTGAGCATCATGAACACTTAAGAATAGTGTTTAGTACTTTGAGGCAAGCCAGTCTTTATGTAATACTTTATGTAAATAAGAAGAAAACTATACTGTGTGTAATTAGGCTTGAATATTTAGGATTCATAATTACTCCAGAGGGGGTCCAAAGAAAGTGGCTGCGATACTGACTTGGCCAATTTCTCAGAGTCTAACCACTTTGCGACCATTCTTGGGATTTGTCCAATTTTATCGAAGGCATATCAAAGGATATTCCGAAATAGTATTGCCATTGACTGATCTGACCTCAGATAAAGTACCTTTTATATGGGGACAGAATCAAGAAGAAAGTTTTAACATCATAAAACAAGCTGTGGTCACACGACCGGTGTTAAAAATAGTTGATCCCCAGAAACCGTTATTCCTGAAAACCGATGCAAGTGGCATTGCGGTAGGAGCAGTTCTCCTTCAAGAGGAAAGGCCAGTAGCCTTTGAAAGCAAGAAGCTTTCTCCCTCCCAAAGGAATTGGCCAACTCATGAATTGAAGTTGTATGTTGTTATCCATGCTTTGAAAACATGGAGGCATTATTTGTATGGTTCAGAGTTTTATGTGGATGTGGATCATGATACTCTGAAACATTTTTGTAAACAGCCTGACTTGAGGGGCCGCCAAGCTAGGTGGACAGAGCTCATGCAAGAGTTTAATTTGACGATTCGGTACCGAAGAGGGAAGGATAATAAGGTTGTTGATGCGTTGTCTCGCATTATGCACAATATGAGTGTTACGGTATTAGAGAGTGCTCTAATGACCGAGATTAGAGAAACTCAAAAGGTGGACGAGTTTGTCCAGAGCTTATGGCCTAAAGCTCATGTGTTTAGACTTGGGAAAGAAAAGGATGACCTGGCATCCAGAAAAGGCCAAACATATGCAAGATATACCATAAGGGATGGTATGCTGAAAAGAAATGGCAAGGTTGTAGTACCTAGTCAGAATGATCTCAGACAGAGAGTCATTCGACAGTACCATGATAGCCCATGTGCGGGAGAGAAGACATATGATCTCGTGAAGCGAGATTTCTTTTGGCCAAAGATGAAAAAGCATATTCATGAATATGTGACACCGTGTTTTTCGTGTCAGGTAAGCAAGGCCGAGCGGGTGAATGTTAGAAAACAGAAGGAAAGAATCACTCTAACCTCCAGCCAAGACCTCTCCCACTCTAGCAACACTCAACTCAGATAACTGATCACAGATACAATACTCACTCAGAGAAAACTTAGGCAGAGACAGAATATATTCATCCACCGGATGGTGGGCAGAAAACTGGCTCCAGGAGAGCAATACAAAACTCAGCCAAGTGCTGAGACAAACTGCAGAAATTCTCTCTGTCAGAAAATGCCAAGTCTGAGTGCACAGCACAGCCCAAATCAGAGGCTTTCTGTCCTGCACTGGATGACCGAAATGAAAGGAAGTGAGGGCCTTTTATAGGCACTGCCCAGGCCTGTTGGTCTGACCGACCAGCAGGGTCGGTTCCCTGACTGGGGACCGACCAGGTCAGTCAGTAAAACCGACCAGGTCAGTCAGTAAAACCGACCAGGGTCGGCCCTGGTCGGTGGCCCTGGTTGGACCGACTGGTCCTGCAACAGGGCCCTATAAAAGGGCGCCCTGTGCAGCCAGTCCTTTGCGTCTAGGTAGGCATGGAGCCCCCCCAAAATGCTGCTGTTTGCTGAGTCTCTCTTTTCCCATCCCATCTTACCCTCACTGCCCCTTGTCCCCACAAAACGGGGGCTCACAGGTGGGAACAGTGAGTCTCTAACACCCCCCCTCAATGTCACAACTGTGGGCCAATCCCCATGCGTTTGATGAGGTGCTCCATCTGTTCTTGAGGGAGTGCCTTCGTGAAAAGGTCGGACAAATTGTCGGCGGTCGGGCAGTAGATAAGCTCGATCACGTCGTCGATGATGAGCTCTCGAACAAAATGATAATGAACTTCGATGTGTTTGGTCCGCGCATGGTACACTGGATTCTTTGCAATAGCTATGCAACTCTGATTGTCGCACATCAGCACTGTCGCATTCTCCTGACACACATCCATGTCCTCCAGAATCCACCGCAACCACAATGTCTCACAAGCGGCTGTACACGCGGCTCTGTACTCTGCCTCTGTAGATGAAAGAGATACTGTGGGTTGCTTCTTACTTAGCCAAGAGATGGCTCCAGATGCGAGTAAGAAACAATATCCTGTTGTCGACCTTCTGGTGTCCACATCACCTGCCCAATCACTGTCACAGAACCCGCCTAGTTCAATGCCTTTGGTGTAGCTGATCCCAAAGGTGCAAGTACCCTTCAGATACCTCAGCACACGTAAACCTGCATTCCAATGATTCTTCCTGGGAGAAGCAGAAAACTGACATAATAACCCAACTGCATAGCAAATATCCGGGCACGTATTGGTAAGGTAAAGCAAACTTCCTACCAATCGTCGATACAAAAGAGTATCAACCAGCTGAGATGTGTCGTGAACACTTAGCTTCAGCCCGACCTCCATGGGAGTAAAAGCTGTTCTGCAATCCTCCATCTGAAATCTCTTCAGAATTTCTCTGCAGTATTTCTCCTGGGAAATGAAAATCCTATCTTTAGCCTGCTTTACTTCAATCCCAAGGAAGTAATGTAATAACCCAAGGTCAGTCATCTCAAACTCAGACATGAGTAGCTCCTTGACCTGTGAAATCTTCTTGACATGATCACCTGTCAAGATAAGATCATCAACATAGAGGATGAGTACCAATCGCAATCCCTTCTCAATGAACAAGTAAAGGTTTGCCTCAGAAGGACTCCGACTGAGCCCAATCTTCTGAAAGAATATATCAATCCTTTGGTACCAAGCTCTGGGGGCCTGTTTCAGCCCGTATAACGCCTTCTTCAACCTGCAGACCTTTAATGGGGACACTGGATCCTGAAAGCCCGGTGGCTGCTCCACATATACCTCCTCCTCCAGGGTTCCATTAAGGAATGCGGACTTCACATCCATTTGAAAAATAGGCCACTGGAAATGGGCAGCAAGGGCAATCACTGTCCGGATAGTAACCATGCGGGCTGTGGGAGCAAAAGTTTCATCAAAATCCATGCCTTCAGTTTGAGCAAAACCTTTCACAACCAACCTGGCTTTATACTTATCCAAGCTGCCGTCAGATTTGTATTTGAGTTTGTATACCCACTTAGTGCCGATGACTTTCCGTCGAAGGGGCCTGGCCACTAAGTCCCATGTATGATTCTTCAGAATAGCATCCATCTCTGCCTGCATGGCAGCCTGCCATTCGGGATTGTCTTTCGCCTCCGCGAAGGTTCTTGGCTCAACAATCTGAGCCACCAAAGCAACATTCACGGATGGGGTCTTTTGAAGACGTTGAGACCGACGCAATCCGGAACTGCTACTCTCAGGTAACGAGGTGACACGAGACTCTTCCAATGTCCGGAGGTACCATTGGGGCAACTTTTTCTGCTTCTCTGTGGGAGGAGGAACGGAAACCTCTGAGGGAACATCCTGCTCTTCCTGTGTATCGGGTGGAATATCAACTTTTGATTGGGTAACCTCTTGAATGGTCAATCTGGGACGGGGTGGGATCGGGGGTTGAACAATCTCCTCCTCCTCAATCTGAGGCTCCTCTGGGGGTTCAGGTTCTTTTTCCGCGAAGACAACATCACGACTGATGAGGATTTGCTTCTTTACTGGATCGAAGAGGCGGTAGGCCTTGGATTCTTCACTATACCCAACAAAGATACATGGTCTGCTTCGGGAATCAAGCTTGGTCCTATCTTCCTTGTGCACATGCACCCACGCGTTAGAACCAAAAATGCGGAGATGAGAAATAGAGGGCTTCTTACCATAAAATGCCTCATATGGAGTCTTGTCCTTGACGGTTCGTCTTGGTACGGTTGAGAATGTGTACCGCTGTATTGATAGCTTCACTCCAATAGGCTTTAGAAAGATTTCTCCCTCGGAGCATAGCAAGCCCTGTCTCAGTGGTGGTTCTATGCTTTCTCTCGACTACCCCGTTTTGCTGAGAAGTATGTGCCGTGGTGAGTTGTCGCTTGATCCCATGCTTGCGACAAAATGTATTAAACTCACTTGAGGTGAATTCTCCCCCCCTGTCTGTGCAAAATGTCTTGACATCTTCCCCTGTCTCTTTTTCAACTCTAGCCTTCCAGTCTTTGAATTTCTCAAAAGCCTGAGACTTTTTAGCCAAAAAATATACCCAAGTCATTCTACTGAAATCATCCACAAAGAGAAGTGAATACCTGGATCCTGCCCATGATGCAGTAGACATTGGACCACAAATGTCGGCGTGAACCAACTCAAGTGGTTTGCTGGCCCGAAACGAAGCTTCTTGTGGGAACTTATCCCTGTGCTGCTTGCCTTCAAGACAAGCCCTACAGACATCATCCTTGCCTGTAATTGGTGGAAGTCCATCCACCATCTTTGACTTTGACATTTCAGCCAAGATTCCATAGCTGACGTGACCGAAGCGCTCATGCCAAAGTTTGGACTTTCCGTGATCATCATGAACCAACATTGCACTGAGACGGTGCAGTCCATTCTCTTCAACACCCTGTGCCACCACTTGCCCACTCCCTTTGGATGTCACGGTGACCTTGCCATCTTGAAAAAGAATTGCCATGTTGTTTTTGTCCATCTGACTTACAGATAGTAAATTCTTGCAAAGGTCGGGTACATAAAGTACTCCAGAGATATCCTTCTCCTCACCCGCCGTGGTAATGAAAGGAATGCTACCGATGCCCTTCACAGGACATGTCTGGCTATCCCCAACAGAAACTTTGGAATCCGGGTGTGTACTGTCCATGGTTTTGAACCACGTCCTTCTGTTGGACATGTGCTTAGAAGCACCGCTGTCAACATACCAACCTTCTTTTCCTTCACTAACTGCATAAGCTGAACAATGTTCATTGAGTAAGAATAACTGACCAGTTGTCACATTGGCAGAATCACTCTTAGGCTCTTCTTTGTTATTGGCTTCTCTTTTCCGCTTTTGATCCGCCTTCTTCTTCCGGCATTCTTTGGCAGAGTGGCCAAGCTTTTCACAGTAAAAGCACTTCATTTTCTTCTTACGTTCAGCGTCCTCTGATTTCTTGGAATCCTTTGACTTGCCTTTGCTAGGCTTGTCTTTGGCAACCAATGCCTTTTCGTCGGTTTGCGTAAAGAGTTTCTCTCGGGCCTCCTCCTGAAGTAGGAGTGGACAAAGCTCCTCAAAGTTGATTGGCTTTGTCCGTTGACCCGCAGTGACCGTAGTCACAAAACTTTTGAAACTCCGTGGCAACTTGTGGAGTGTGAGTAATGCTAATTGACTCGAGTCCACCTTCTGACCAACCGCTGCGAGCTAGTCCTGCACAACTTTCACCTTCGTCAGATGATCATGAACACTGTCACCCTCATTCATATCAAGGTTATAAAGCTGATGCTGCAATGTGATGATACGAGCTGTATTATCGGTTTCATACAACTCCTTCAGTATGGTCCACGCCTCTGAAGACGTTTCTGCCAACTGGATATGAGGAATAACAGAATCTGCTGTCGTGCCTATAAGCATTGCTAAGGCCTGAGCATCCCTCTCCTCCCATGCACAGAGTTCATCTGCATCTGCTTCAACTAGAACTTCACCTCTCTTGTCCACAATATCCTCCGGCTTTTCTTCAGTACCATTGACAATCTTCCACAACCTCCGTGCCAACAGATGGCTTCGGATCTTGACTTTCCAGATTGGAAAGTTTGTACCATCAAGCTTTCCAGCTTCACCGAAATTAGGGATAAATGAAGAAGGAAGATGACTGGAGAAGGAGGAAGGACGAGCAATGGATGTAGAGGCTTCTGATCGCTGATCCATCTCGGTGAATAGCTACAGAACTTGAAAAACTGAAACAGAAATAAATGAACTGACCTCTGTACTGAACTGAGCTGAAAACAGAGTTGCCTTACAGCCAAGGAACTCCTTCCTTCAGAGAGTGATATTGATGAGGAAGAGTCGGGAGCCTATGGCTCTGATACCATGTTAGAAAACAGAAGGAAAGAATCACTCTAACCTCCAGCCAAGACCTCTCCCACTCTAGCAACACTCAACTCAGATAACTGATCACAGATACAATACTCACTCAGAGAAAACTTAGGCAGAGACAGAATATATTCATCCACCGGATGGTGGGCAGAAAACTGGCTCTAGGAGAGCAATACAAAACTCAGCCAAGTGCTGAGACAAACTGCAGAAATTCTCTCTGTCAGAAAATGCCAAGTCTGAGTGCACAGCACAGCCCAAATCAGAGGCTTTCTGTCCTGCACTGGATGACTGAAATGAAAGGAAGTGAGGGCCTTTTATAGGCACTGCCCAGGCCTGTTGGTCTGACCGACCAGCAGGGTCGGTTCCCTGACTGGGGACCGACCAGGTCAGTCAGTAAAACCGACCAGGGTCGGCCCTGGTCGGTGGCCCTGGTTGGACCGACTAGTCCTGCAACAGGGCCCTATAAAAGGGCACCCTGTGCAGCCATTCCTTTGCCTCTAGGTAGGCATGGAGCCCCCCCAAAATGCTGCTGTTTGCTGAGTCTCTCTTTTCCCATCCCATCTTACCCTCACTGCCCCTTGTTCCCACAAAACGGGGGCTCACAGGTGGGAACAGTGAGTCTCTAACAGTGAAGCCACCCGGACTTTTACAGCCCTTGGAGATACCACTAAGTAAGTGGGAGAGCATTTCCATGGACTTTATTGTAGGGCTGCCTACGACACAAGGTGGATATGATTCTATCCTTGTGGTGGTTGATCGTCTAACCAAGATGGCTCACTTCATTCCGACTAGAGAGTCTATTAGTGCCCCGCAAGTGGCGGATTTGTTTATTAGACATATATTTTGTCTGCATGGATTGCCTAGATCTATAGTGTCAGACAGAGATGTCAGATTTACCGGTCATTTTTGGACAGCGGTAGTTGAGACACTAAGGACTGAGTTGGGAATGAGTAGTGGGGATCATCCTGAAACGGATGTTCAGACAGAGAGAGTCAACCAGACTTTAGAGGATATGCTGAGGGCATATGTGTCATTGAGGCAACATACATGGGACAAGTGGTTGCCATTGTTAGAGTTTGCCTACAATGATAGAAAACATTCCTCTATAGGGTTCAGTCCGTTTGAGCTGAACTATGGTTATAGACCAGCGAATCCAACTATAGTTGGAATACCTCAGAAAGTGCCTAGTGCCGCGAACTTTGTGGTTCAGATGCGAGAGATGCTAGCGCTTGCGAGAGCTGATATCCGCCAGGCTATGGATAGCGCTAGGGCGTATGCGGATGAAAACCGGTCTATAAGAGAATTTAAGGAAGGAGAAAAAGTTTTTCTCAGAGTTCCTTCGCACTCGAAGTCGTTAACTTCAGGAGAGTGTGCTAAGTTATCACCTCGATATTGTGGGCCGTGGTTAATTCTAAAGAAAATAGGCAAGGTAGCCTATAAATTAGAATTGCCACAGGGGTGTAAGGTGCACCCAGTGTTTCATGTTTCTCGTTTAAAGAAGTTTTTGCATACTGGTGACTCACTGATCGAAGGTGTAGTTTTGTTTCAGGAGATAGAGGATAATGCAAGGCGCAAACCAACGAGGATCCTGGACCGAGAAACAATGCAAATATGAAATCGGAAGATACCCACGGTGTTGGTTGCATGGCATGGTCAGCCTCTATCAGAAGCTACCTGGGAATCCGTATACCAGTTGTGGACAGTATTCCCAGACTTTACCATCGAGGACGCTGATGTCTAAAGAGGGAAGGAATGTTACGCTCTAGCCGAGGTAGCATGACCTCGGAAGAATCAGTCAACATTTCCCTTAAAGGATCTCTGTTGGTAATATATCTGTTTGCGCTTCATGTAAATGATCGGGAGGGAATTAATGTCAAGGTCCTAGGTGAGGGCTGATAGCACCAGACTAGGTGGATCTAAGGCTAAGGGCCTAATGCAAGAAATGTGCCTAGGGGCAAAGGAAATTAAAGTATCCCAAGAGAGGGGTGAAAAGATGCATTAGGAAGGCCCTATGATGATGACATGTGGCATCTAGATCCATCTAGGGAGATGGGGCTTGTTGGAGTTAGTGAGAGAGGGAGAATGTACCTTCACGTAGGATTTGGCTGAATTTGATTTCTCTGTCAGCTCTCACGCTCTAACAGGAATTGGCTGGGAGGATACTCGTGGTGCTACTCCCGTGATATGCAGTAGTAGAATAGGAAAGTTTTGTGACACCTTCCTTCTTCTTTTCCTTGCACTTCTTCCATCATCATCTCCAGCATCCTCTGTAGAGAGCTCTCTATATGAACTTCGCAACAGGAGGGGGATTTTCTACTCGCCTTGGATTATCCTCTTCTTAGAAAAGGCATGTTGACAATCAATCTGGTTTATAAACTGCACCAATGCAAGAATCACAGTGAACCAGACTCCAGCTGACACTGACATGGCAAGGACCTAGCTGCTGACATGGCAGATGAAGGGGGACTGTAAGGTGAATAATGTTCAAATTCAATTCTGATTGCACAGCTGGACCGCTTTCTTCGCTTTTCCCAAAGCACCAAACACAAATTTCTTATAGAAAAACAAGTACTGGAAGCCACTCCCAACCTGCACATTTTACACCCAACATCAAAAAGAATGCTCAAAACCGGCATCTACTGCCTGCAACCATCTCACTCAAGGCCCAAGAGGACGTTCTTGAAGTATGATTGGAACACGAGCCAAATCACTACCTCAAATGAGCATTTACTTGCAGTCTAAAGGCAGGTTTTGAAGTACCAACCCATGCAATCTCACGTGAAAACTCCAAGCTTTTGAAAATGGATTACATAAACAGGATCTCCTAAGTCTTCCTGTTTAGAAAATAACAGATTTCTGAAACTTTTCAACATTTGTGCCCAAAATTCAATACCATAAAAACTACACGTACATCCACATTGAAATTTGACCACAACAATGGAGTCCCAAGGCTGATGTGACCAGCTGTACACAAAATTGTCAAAAGCTGAAAATCTTTTAAGGAGGTCCAAGACTGCTCCAAAGTTGCCCCAATTTGTCATTTTCATCATAAACTTCACTTTTCTGAGTGCCCGTAATCTGTCACGTGGCGATGGTCCCTATTGGAATCACTTAAGGGGATGAAAGTTTGGCAAGGGGTATAGAAGAGAGAAGATGAAATGCTCCAACTTTCAAGAAAATCCGAACACTGTAGGACCATACTGCTCTAATACCAAACTGTCGTACACTTGAAGAGGAATTGTAAAAGAGCATGATATTGCAAATAGGAAAACAGAGAATGGCATTATTAGACAGAAACAAACAAGGTCTAATCACCCAAAATGTGAATCTGAATGATAGTCCTCCAATGTAGAGGCAAAGAAGGCTCCATTGCAATCAGCCCGTTGGAGACAGCCAGGGAGTTCATGCATGCTAATTTGGGGGCGGAGAGAAATCAGATTGAGGGAGTATGGAGGGTTGGGAAGGATGAGACAAGGGAGAAAACCTTGATTGTCAGTTTTAAGGGTGCATCTGTTAGATAGCAAGTCTTTGCAAAGAGAGCAAGCCTGAAAGGCACACCTGTCTTCATTAACAAAGACCTCACACACATTCAAAGAGAGCAATCGCAGAGAGGGTCTATAGAGATGGGAAACTCATTATAAAAGACAGGAGCGCCTCCTGCTGCCCCCTCCCAAATAGGGGCATGCAGCCTGTTGGACCACCAGTGCTTTGTCACTAGCCCTCAGGAACAAGAGAAGGACTTTGTGTAGTTCGCTTGGCACCTTCGCTGAGACTTTCCGGGGGAAAGATCTCATGATTTTCACCAAGACACACCAGAGCCGAGAGAGATATATACCCAGGAACAGGACTTTGTGGTCTTGCTAGGGACTTTGCTGAGACTTTCAGAGGGAAAAATCCCATATTTTCACTGAGACATACCACAGCCCAGAGAGAGAATGACCCATAGTATCTGGGTATACATGGCTTTCTGCATTCAGGTTAGAGACCTACATGAATGTAGGCATAGGACCAGATCACAGATGTGTATATTGCAGCATGCTCTTTCCCTCGGGGACATCTCACTATGCTGGGATGACGTCAGGTAGAGGACAGGTCTCACCTTTCCTGGCACGTTTTTTAACAAGCAGCTGAGGAGGTATTACTAGTGTGGGGAACTTTAATGCCCAGATCATAGATGCACAGGCAGAGATATTCGGGGATGGTTTAGCACTACCCAGCCTACAGCTGAGGGAGTTCAGCCATAGATCAGAGGACACATGCCAGATATCCCATCATAAAGTACGGGAGCATCTGCTAGATATGTGTACCAATCATGCTATTCATCTATAACAGACTACAAAGATGGCCAGGTCAGAAAGAATGCATGCTGCCCTCACAGAGGTGGCCACAATGTGGTGGACTACGTTATGGGATCCTCTGCCTTCGCAACATTGATTTCTGATTGCCAGGAGCAGACCACTCACACTTATCCTTCAATTTGACCCTTCCCCAAACCCATGCAGATTCCCATAGGCCTGCCCCATCCACATACTAATAATGCGACTTTGATCACTTGCTAGACCACATCCATGGTAGTTAACTGTCCACTTTCTTAGAGCACATAGATGAGCAACAATACATAGACGCCAAAGCTCTCTCCTCACTAATGGCATCAACATTGCAGCACCACACTCCTTCCTGTATACACTGAACAACATAAGCCAGTCACCTGAAGGGTCCTCAGAATAGTTTATACGATGACCTTACGCAATGCTGGCACACCAAGGCCAATCTAGAACACCCTAATAAGATCAGACTAGGAAAGAGAATCAACACTTAGTTCAATGATCTCGACCATCATGAGCAAGAGCTCTTAAGTGTCGTATATAGCAGTAGCTCCAAAGAATTGTGGATGAAGTTCTTAAAAAGAAAATCTCATGTCCTATCAAGAACCCCAACCTTTGAAAACCACAAGTGGACACTCTATGATGTTCCCAATCAGCTCAGCATGATCTATAAATGACCCTTGTCCCACCACATCCATCTTCTTACCACAGCCTAGCGTGAGAGAACCCGACAAGAGCCTCCAGAATGGCAAAGATATGGAGGGGATCGCATGTACGGAAATAATTGCTGAGCTATCATGGTGAGCCATTTGATAGCCAAGGTATATGGATACACATTAGTGAGATACACATTAGTGAGCATGCTGAGAGTGCAGCCCACTGTTTCACATTGATATATCTACACTCTGGGAGCCATTGTAGATGAGACCAGATTCCGGAAACAGAGATCGTATTCCTGCTCTACATCTAGCATGTATATTTAAAAACAATGGAGATGTCCCAAACGTCAAATTCTAGCCTGAATGGCCTTTCTGCATCATGCAGAACACCAAGAGCTATATGAAAGTGTCTATTACTAGAAATCAGTCCTTGGATGAAATGGAAATGGGTAGTTTAGTGCCTTCAAGCTCAGCTCAATCATGTAACGATTTTCAAGCACTATAATTTGTAAATAAGACTGTGCCCCAAGCACTCGATGATATGTAAACTACATGGGAGACCCAATAATGCTTGGGCATGGGTTTGAAGAAAACTAATACCCCAGGTTCATTGCAGAGGCTGCGCAGTGCCAAGTTTATGTGGGTGAAAAAGTTTCAGAATCTGTAGACAAGCTGCACATTGATTCGACCATATTTAGATACGTCGCCAGTGTTCTAATTGTGCATTATTCTATAATGCACATTAGAATAATACACTTTACATCGGTTGATAGGATATGTGCTTCATGCAAGCAAGCATCTCTTTTGTGCCCTCTGAGTCAGATCACTCTCAAATCTCATCATCACCTCTTTTGAAGCTGTTTAACTGTGAGTCCGGTGTGGCGATCTGTAATCTCATGGCTAGGAAGGGCTAACATATGTATTCCCTTTCGCTCTACTGGGTGATCGTGGTCCCCTCAACGAGCCTCAGTGCAGAGTATGGAACATTGTTCGTGCTAAGGTGATCATTCAGATTTGGAAGTACCCAACTCGCTGGTTTTTCAGAGGTCACAGCATCACATTGACTTGATGCAACTGCTTCAAAGTGACATAGTAGACACACTCCAATATTACATTTCTCGATCTCTAGACATTGCCATAGCCTGCAAGATTCTTCGAGATGTTGTCTGAGCTATTGTAGCTATCCTTTATTCTTTGTATCTTTTTCTTAATATGACTTTTCCGTTCCTAGCAAAAAACTACCCCTAGTTCTTTCATTTTTTGGCACTAAAAATGAAGGTAGCAGTCACCTGTTTAAGTGCATAAAATGCAAGGGCAGAAAGCCCAGACCCTCCAATGCCTATAAAATGCACGGAAGGCTTCTTTACGGACTCGCTTGACTTCTGCATCCCGCCGTTGTCCATTGTTCCATTAGAATTAACATTCCGGATGGATAAGAGCCGAGCTGTCAGAGGTGAAAAAGCACATGACCCGGATATCTTTTGTCGTAGGTCTAACGCACAGACTGTCGAATTGATGCTAAGAAGGCTGGAACTTCCCCACTCCAAAGGGCGAGACGAAACCATATGCATGACGTGGAAACAGGTAGCTTTGTCGACTAAAGCATCAAAAAGAGTCCTATGGCTCCCTCCACTACTGCAGTCCAACTGGCGCTACTGGAGCTGTTGAAGGCTCTAAGCTCACAATATCATAAGTTTCTTCCAAGTCATTCTTGTTCTGTCGATGCCTTCTTAGTGTACGTGTTTGCATCTCAAGGGAAGGAGGCTGACTAAGTGTTGAATTCCACGCTCTCCTCTAAAATGTAGCCTGAAGCTACACTCCTGGGAGGATTTCTCCAACGTACACTTCGGATTTCTCCAATAGTCGACCTCTTTCGTCAGCCCAATAAGTCCCCTCAGCTCATTAGTCTTCTGTTTGGAAGAGTTCATTTAAGATTGTTGAGCTCATGTTTGAGTGGAGCTTAACCCGCAAGAATTTGAGAGCTGAGGACTGTTGTATCAGCAATTAAATTTTTTGAGCTTCTAGCAATCAATTTCTTTTCACCCCTCTAGGCTGTGCCTTTTCCAACCTCATGGTTCACCGCGCCTCCGTGCACGAGAGATTGAACAAGTACTGCTTTGAGATGGGCCTTTTCCAATAGGACCTGCACAGGCTTCTGGTGGTCCCCTCCTGCATCAAGAGACACAGTTTATGAGACTCAGAGCACTGAGACCCTAACCTACACTGTTTGGAACTCTAACCATATGGTTAGATCCATGGAATTTCTTGAATCATACACAGGACAAGATATAGCTTTCTACATAGAGATCCATCTGCCCTTTGTTTGTAGTTAATGTATACACATGGGAGACAACATATTGAGCAAGACTCGGGAGACATGTGGAGTTCGTGGATTGGGAGGGGTAGTAGTAGTATTTAGATCATCTCTCATCGAGATGATCTTTGTCACGAGGCATGACACACATTCCAAGAGCAATGATTTCATAAAATTGTTAGGGCAAGGTGGATTCAAGTCCAATGCACCTCTTAATAGGAATATGCTCCTTCCCCCCCCCCCCCAAGACCTTATAGTTTGCTTGAGATCTTCGTGAGGGAGACTAAGATGTCACCATATGTAGCCCTGTGTCCAGACATAATGGATCTCCAAGCCATAGCATCGTGGAAGTCTTCCTTGTTGGGAAATTCAACATGAGGATAAGTACGCATCAGGTATCACATCATGATTTTGGAGATTATATTTTTTTGTCCAATGTTGATCTAGATGAGGTAGGGATATCATTAGATAGGGGAGCTTCAGTCACCTCTTACAGGCACAATTTCTTGGACATGGGCAAGAGACATGACCTTATTGTTTACAATAGTCTGAACTAGGTGGATTCACTTGCTTTCACACTTGGAGGGATCCATCATAGTTGACCACCTCACGGGTCTCCCCTGCCTTCGCCCCACATGTCACTAACTTCTTTATCTCCCCACCACCACCAGGAACTGATGACGGTTCTCTTTTCTTTAGTATAACCATCCCTTACCACATGATACCCACCACAACACCGTCCCCACACACTACATATCATGACATCCATTTCAATCATAGCCTCTCTCCCCAGTATTCCGCACGTCTTTCAACCTTATTCACAAATCTTGAGGACATCCCACTCCTAGAAGATTGAACCGCTCTAATCATTGACTACCTTCATGAGGCAGCCATGCATACTTTTGCCCACACCACCCATTCCACATGCCCTTTGCCCCTCAGCTGCTCAATATTTTATAACAACTGGTACAATACAAGTATAAGGCCTTACGCCGATTTGAGACAAAGCATCATCTTTGCAGCAAGGTGGAGACAATATGTGAGGATCGTCATCTAGTCTACCAAAACGAGCTTTGTTTGCCAAAATGAGGAGTTGTTAATAACTATCCTAGTGAGAGTAACAACTTTAGGCAATTCCAGTAGAAGTTTCTCGATTGACCAGCCCCATCTCCTCTCACTGACACCAAACTCTGGCACTCTTATGCATGCACTAGCCACCAGTTGATCCACAACCACCCCATCTCACTTCTTACGCAACACTATTCACCACCTAAGATGTTATACATGCAGCATTGTAGCTACATAATGGTCGAGCCAAATATCATGAGAGACTACATATTGAATACATTGCATATGGACTAAGTGCTATGGCCCTAATTGTGGCAAAGCTTTAAGCGGTCTGCATTGATTTAATGGTAGGGGATCCCATGAGCCCATGAAACTACAAGCCCATTATGTTTGGGCTTGTCCAAGATCTATGCCTCAATACTCTACTCAATACATAGGTTAACCATTTTGCAAAGCTTCATGGACTTAGAGTTGATGCATATGACTCTATGCTAATCATGCGACTCTAGGTCACATCCTCACACTCCAAGGTGCAATTCACTCGGCCCAAGCACGAAGATAGAGATTTATTAGCACTGGCCCTCCTAGAGACAGTGCTTTAGGATTGAGTTGAGTGGGAGTTTTGTGATTATTCTTAGTTTTTAAGGAATTTTTATTAGGAATTTCTAAAATTCTTAACCTCGACTTTTAGATGGTTGTTGGCTTTTCAACTTTTAGCTTGTGTGTGGCTGTTGGCTTTTCATTAGCTTGTGTGTGCTTTTTATCCCCCTCCAACATGGCTATAAATCGATTCGGGGGCTCCACTCTCCCTCCATGGCTCTCCCCATAACAATTGCCTTGGCTTCCTCCAGCTACAAGTCTTCAAGTCACTTCAGCTTTCCAATCACTCATCCAAGTCTCGCGTGTTCATTTGTGAGCAAGGTGCTAAAGTCGGTTCGCCTGTTAACTTCTGTTGAAGCCATTGTCTGGAAAAAAACTTGCTATCCAGAAAGCTGTTTGCCAGAAAAGCACGTTCGCCTATCTAAAAAAACTAGTTTTCCTGTTGAAAGGGCTTCATGCAAACCAAACGGGCTTCATGCCTTCCTAACAGGCTTCATGCCTACCTAACGGGCTTTATGCCTGCTGGTGAAGAGATTCTCGTCTATTGGATCTGTTTATAAAAATAAAGCAAAAAAAAACCCAGAAAGTTGACATCGAAAAACCTTCAAGGAAAAATAACACTGATTTACCTTCTAGTTTTTATTTATAGCTTTTGTTTTTAAAGGCAGTGGCTTTGCAGTCAGTGTGAGAGCATGCAAATAACTATAGAACCTTGGCAAATTCAAATGGATCTTGTGAGTCCTCAAAGCATTTCTTTTTTATTATTTCTTACTAAACAATCGACAATATCTAAAGACCCATAAAACCCACAAGTTGGAGCCAAGTGCTTTCATGCATACATGCACCCTTGTTATTTTGCAATAAATTTTCTTGTGGAGTTACTGAAAATATACATAATTTAGGGGTGTAAGGGATATATAAATATCCTAAAATCCCCTTAAGTGATTGCACATGCTATATGGGGTTTTTACATGGTGGCCCCCTCAAGACCTCATCCAATGCTTGCAAGATTTGGGGTATACTTAGGAGATTATTTGGCCGTGGCACTTTATGAGAGGGTCTAAGTTGGGTTCAAATGGTTGCATCGTTGTTGGCTCTTTCCCATGGCTTCAGCAAGAAGATTAGGATATTCTCAGTATGCAGGGTTTTGAGGCTTTTTGTCACCTACAGATATATCGGTGTTATCGTTTGTAGTATAAGTGTAGCTTGGGACCTTGAGTCATATTTTGGTGAGAAATATAGGCTTAAGTGTGGTAAGCAGACATAGTGCATGCATGTGGTGTGAAAGGAACATGCATCATCATGGTTGGGGTAATGAAGGCTTTCACCTTCATTGGGGGTTGAAGGGTTTAGAAGGAGTTTAAGGGTTAGAGGGAGGTTCAAGGTTTAGAAGGAGGTTCCAAGGTTCAGAGAGAGGTTCTAGAGTTTAGAAGAGGTTCAAGGGTTAGAAAGAGGATCCAAGGTTCAGGGTAGAGTACATGGTGGAGAACTCGTCTCCCTTATAGTTCATGGAGGTTAAGGGTTTGAGGAACTAAGGGTTTATGGGGAGCATAGGAGTGGGAGAGGAAGAAGATGTAAGAGCATCGGGGGAAAGGAGGGAGATGTAGGAATTGTAAGACATTCTCTCTCTACATGTAGAACTTGCAAGTTGCATGTTGCATGTTGCATGTAGAACTCGGATGTTGCACATTGCATGTAGGAGTTGCATGTAGAACTCGCATGTAGAACATGCATGTAGGAATCACATGTAGGACTTGCATGTAGGACTTGCAAGTAGAACTTGCATGTTAAGGATTCCTAAGAGAGATTATTCCTAGCCTTATGCAAGTACAAGCGGAGCTTTGCCGCACTACTCTACACACACATTACACACACATTCTGTACTACCTAAGTCCATGTTGGCACAGAGAGAACATACTTTCGGATCCATTTTATTACCCATCCTCAGGTTGTGGCTTATTGTGATCACAGAGTTGGGATGCCATGCATGTAATCCAGTGGCTGTGGAACTTGTGTCGGGCCAGTTGATCCTACTGTAAAGCCTTGGCACCATACAATTTTTTCTCAATTTCCATGTAGCCTGTATCCACCATTTGTTCAAACAGACATATGTGGCATGCTTCTAAGAAAATGACTCTTTGATAGAGTCGGCTTGTAATCTGAGCATCGATCTATTCATTAGGATTGAAACTGAGTGGAGTCAAATGGCGGTCGAGGTGGTTGGGGACCTTCAGAATGTATTCCAATGTTTGCAGAAGATAGAACTTTGGCGAAGGAAGCGATCAATGTTGCCGCGCATTATTAGCTCATGCTGTTGAAGTGCGCGGATCATTGTGCCTTGGATATTTCATTCTACACCAGAGTATGGTTCAATCATTGGCCAATTAATGGTGCGATCTTCACCCAAAGTGTGTATGTTGGCTTCCCATTTGTGACATCGTGGAACTGCACAGAACTTGGGATGGATTCTGAGACATGGAGGTGCATGCAGGTACTGTTTCAAGAAGATTACATCAAGGAGCTTGGGATGGCACCAATCAGGTTGGGGATCCAACTTGCTTATCCACTCTTCACTAATTTGATGCAAATGAAGGTTGGTAGGGAAGTTGTCTAGGGTCCATCCACCTCGAGTTTTCATATCAGGATATTTGCTCCAAAATTCTTTTATGGGCTTATTGGGAAGTGGTATCTCATCCAAATCATACCCATCATTGGAATTTGGCATGGGAGTACGAATTGGATTATCTGGATCTTGATATTCAAAATAAAATACTATCATTTTTGGCTGATGGCAACACAAGTGTCGGAGTTGATGACGGGACGGGGCAGGGAGAGAATCTGGGGACAGGGGGGAGAAATATGGAAGAGTGTTAGTTGTGGAAAGGGGAGCAGAGGGGGGGGGAGAGAACTGGGCAAATGGTTTGAGCAGCTTGGTAATCCTCGAGGGTAGGACTAGTAAGGGAAGGGAAGAAGCTAGGTGTGAGGGGCTCATAAGTTTGTGACTGTTGGGTTAGTTGAAAATGGTGAGAGGCATGAGAAAAGAGATGATGAAGGGAATAGATGTTAGGATGGAGCTCAGGGAAGGTTAAGAGGGTGGTAGCAGCAAGGGTAAGTGAGGTTATGAGGTTGGCAGAGAGAGTGGTTAAATATGGGAAGTTGGATGTGAGATAGGCCCTGTCATCTTCCAACACTTCTTTTTGCTGGTGCAATGGGATCATTAGCTGCAAGGGTGGGATGTCGGTTATGTCATGCCTTGCAAATAATAGTGATGGCCTTTGTAGCAATGGCAACAAACCAACTGCAAGGGCAGGATATCGGTTATGTCATGCCTTGCAAATAATAGTGATGGCCTTTGTAGCAATGGCAACAAACCAGCAATAACCTTCAGGGGAGGACTACCCATGAGGCATTCCATCCTGAGTGCTATAAACCTAGCATGTGTAGACAGGCAGAATATATTTTTCTCATCTTCGGACAAGTCTTGGCAAATGATGCGCAGAGTTTTGGTCCCTATGGAGCGTTCCCATTTGATTGTTGGATGAGTGGATATGATCCTGATTTGGAGTTGCTTCCATTGGATAAGCACTCGTGCATTGAGGTGATCTCCTACTTGTAGAGTAGCCACAAGCTCTTGGTACACCACTATTGTGCATTGGAATGGGACTTCATTGGTGTTGTCTTCCATTGCCTCATTGTTGTGCACTAGCAATTGGAGTTCAAGCTTAGAGATGATTATCTTTTGGGATTCCATCTCATCCATTTTTTCTTTATATTTATGGTAGATGGATGTATATGCCTCCTCAAGCTTTCTCATTTGCAAGGTGACCTTCGCCTGTTGAGGAATGTCTTTAGTGGTATTGGACCATTGGTCGTGCTTGTGAAGTGGTGGCCTCCTTAGCGGTAGTAGCAAGTTGGTCCTTTAAGGTTCTGCAGTCCCTTGTAAGTTCTTCAATGTTGAACGTGCGTATTGCCAAAGACTATTGCATGTCTTCAAGCTTGTCTTGGCAATCCTGGAGTTCTTCTTCTTTGTGGATTAGAGTGAATCGAGCTTGTGCTAGTGCCTCCGTCTGCTGAGCATTTGCGGAGGTCAAGGAGTTATAGTAGGTTAGGAATTGTGTTGCTTCCTTGAGGCGAGGGTTAATGATAGTGTGAAGTAATATGCCATCCCTATGGAACATTGTGCCCTTGGCGAGAAGAGGCAATCCCGACAAGCAAGTTTATGATCATTCATAGGAAGTCAATGCCATACTACCCCAGAGCAAATGGCTTGGCCGAAAGCTCCAACAAAACTTGCTGTAAGATTATCACATGTACGGTAGAAGCCAACCATACCGACTGGGCGCATAAGCTCATAGCAACATTATGGGCCTACAAGACCTCCTACAAGGTGGCCACACATTGTACCAATGGAGTGTGTAGTTCCTAGCCTCCATCTTGCCGTAAGGGAAAGACTCACGGAAAGCACACTAGCCGAACGGCTAGTCGACCTCGAAAAGCTAGAGGAGATTTCAGTGAGTAGGACGCTTACCATTTATATCAATATGCCAAAACATGTGCTGTCTATTCTCAAGTTCACGTATGGGAAACTCTCTTTATGCAGAGGGCACTCAAAATGCATCATCATCAGTCATACACTACCAGTGCTTAAAAGCACTGTTATCTTATGCACTTGACCATTACAAAGAGACGTGTCAGATTCAAGTTTTTCCACTCTGATGAAAGAAGAGCAAAAATGGAAAAGAAAGTAATGACCATCTTTCAAGCTCGTGAATACACATTCTACAGCAGTGGCTACTAAAAAAGAAGGCAAGCCTTCTAAAGACCTTACAAAGTCTCACACAAATTAGCAAAGTTATTATATAACAAGGATGTTGAGAGTTCATGCTCAACATCATGTGATCATGTGTGCATAGCACCATCACGTGATCATATGTGCATAGCACTAACCTTATAGAGTGCTATAAAGGAAAGGGTTAGATCCCCTAACCCTAACCCAAAAAGGGTTTGTATATATTCTATTTTTTCAACTAATTCTAGTGTACAGTTAGTCATTTGTGGTGTGCTCTCTAGCTGTGCCCTCTCTCCTCATCTCCACTCTTCTCCTCTCCCCTCTTCATATTTTGTCATGGTATCAGAGCTCCCTTGTCTTCCGTTGAGACATTGAGTTTCTTGAGAGTGTGAGAGAGATTGTGAGATTGAGAGTTCTCTTGAGTGATTGTGAGATCCTTCCCTTCACTTCCGTTGAGAGAAATTCCGTCCATTTGGTGAGATATTTCCGTCCATTGCAGTTCTTCTTGTGAGAGGTATTTGTCTTGAGAGCTTTGTGAGAGTTTTTTGAGACAGCAGACAAGGAGAGATTTCATTCAGAGAGAGAGAGAAGATTGCATTGTGGGTGCTGTGAGCATCTCTTCATATCTAGAAAGTATTTGCTGGAGTCCATCGTTCAAATTCAGTGCTTCAAACACCGTGGACAGGAGCTCCATAGCATTTCTTGCAACGTCAAATACCTCCTTTGGCTGTTCCTGTGTTACCTCATTGTCATTCTGCCAACTTGCTGCGTTTTCAAGACTGAAATCTGCCTCCCTGTTTACTGGTTGCGAAGATTGAGACTTTGGACGAGTAAATATCGGTGCCAAACTCTCTACATCCCGACCAGGAAAGCGTATCCTTCTTGATTTCAGGCTCTTGTAGGTCTCTTCGAAAACAGGAAGATAGCGTAGCTCTTCAGTGGATTCTCCCCATGACTCGATCAGCTTCATTGCTTTCTCACGAACCACGGTCGGTGTTTGCGGATCGTCTACGGCATTGACCATCTACGAACAGCTATGCCCAATCCAACGAGCGGCTGCACGTAAAGCTTCAAGCTTCGTCGTCAACGGCTCACGGCTTCCACCAACGCATACGCAGCTCCTCTATCGACCAACGAGCCTTCCCCTGCTGCTCCAAGCATCGTTGCCGCGGCTCTTGGCGCCGCTCAGCCTGCCCTTGCTCTCGTGGATGACAGGCTGTCGGAGCTTCGAGGGGCTACACTGCTTGCATAGTTGCGCTGCCAAGTCGATGGCGCAATTGTAGATGACGGCTTTGTCAAGGTAGCCATCTTGGATTCGATGGCGTGCTGAAAGCTCTGCAGAGGTTGTTGTGGGAGGCAAGGTTGAAGGAAGGCTCGTTCCACGCCCGCCTCCTACAACGGCTCGCCCACACACACAGCAACGCGCGCCTCCAAACGACCAGCTTCACCTGCAACTAAGCCAACGAGCTTCACGGCATTTCAAACGACTGCTTCGACGCCTCCAAACGGCAACGACGGAAATCCGCAGGGAGACGGAATCTCGAAGATTCCGTCAGAATCTTTCAAAGATTCCGGCTTCCCAGAAAGAGACACGTGGCCTTATCACCAATCTTATCCACCCAGGGTCACCACACACACAGGTGTGGTCAAGGATCAGCCACGTGGCACCCTTATCCACAGTGCCATGTCATCACTGCCACATCAGCAGCCACGTCATCTGCCACGTCAGCACTGCCATGTCATCAGTGCCACGTCACCTATGCCACGTCATTAGTGACACGTCATCAGCCACATCACTTGCCACGTCATCAGTGACACGTCATCTGCCACGTCATCTGTGTCACGTCATTTGCCACATCATCTGCCACGTCACTTGTGCCACGTCATCTGTGCCACGTCATCATTGCCACATCATCAGTGCCACATCATCAGTGACACCTCAGCACTGCCACCTCAGCACAGAGCTTCACTGGCACACCTCTTGCTAAGCACAGTGCCACATCATCACTGCATGTGACTCACAGTGACACATCATCATTGAGCACCATTTGCACTCCTTTTGCCCCTCCACCTAGATCAAGTCATATCTCTTGATCCAGGAAGAATTTGAGGGTGCTCCAAAAAGGAAAGTCGCTCGATTTTTCGTGCTCTACGCGCTTGTTACATCACGCGCACATTTCGACGCAAGTTACACTCACATTTGAGCCTCGCCGACAAAACCACTTCCTTCACACACATTTGCCTCTACATCGATGCATCTGACCCAGCACTTAAAAGGAACAAAGGAAAAGGAATTATTTGCTGCTCTTTCATCGATCGACGGTTGGTTTAGATCTAGATCAGAGTAGACTAGATCGCCATAGAGGGGACGCTTTGAATTCCCCAAGTTGCCAATCTAAGCCATGCCCGAAATTCCCGACTAGTACCTACTCGGAGTCAGTCCATACGCTCACATCCGATTTCACATCATTACATTACCTGAAACCTTACGTTCATCAGTTCAGTGAGCAGACTTCAGAGTTCAGAGGCATTGCAGATTGATTCAGTGGGCAGATAGCACTTGATTTCACACACACATGCCACCATTGTAAAGCCTATTTGGCTATCTCACGGCATCGTGCACAACATTTTTTCAGCCTTGTAAAGCCTCTTGGTGGCTATTCCCGGCATCATTGCCACAAGCCTTGTAACACAGGTCAGATCTTATTTACTGCAGTTCTATCTTCACCGACGGTACAGAGATTTCACTTGGCATCTTCAGTGTATTTGCAGTTGATTCATACAGAGTTTTCCAGGACACTTTTTGAGTACATTGTTTGCACCATGTCGACTAGCAACCTCAATCTGGAGGCATCTGCTAAGTTAGACAACTCCAATTACGGTACATGGAAATACCGAATGGAGACCATTCTTGTGCTTCAGGACAAATGGGAGTATGTTGATGGATCCATACCTAGACCATTGGCCGATCCAGCCACTAGTAGCTCTACTCCATCTGTTGTCACAGCACCAGCAACGGGATCTACATCGGGATCTACATCTACACAAACAGTTTCCGCATCAGTAGCAGATCCTGCCATTGCCCGAGCTCAAGCAGAATGGGATAAGAAAGACAAGTATGCCTATCACCTGATCAAGCAGAATGTGCAAGATGTCATGCTAGGACAGCTCAACACAGTCAAGACATCAAAAGAAGCATGGGATATGTTCGCAGCTCTCTACGAGTCCAAGAACACATCCAGGATTCTCACCTTGAGAAACCAGATCAACCAGAGTTTCCGCAATAGCAATGAAACCGGTCATGCTTATGTACTCCGCATCAAAGACTACAACAATCAACTTGCAGCAACAGGAGAGACTATGAATCCCGCAGAAATGGTTCAAGTAATCCTGAATGGACTAGGAGAAGGATATGAGAATCTGGTCCAGAGTATTGCCATCCAACGGCAAATTCCAACACTTGAAGAACTTCAGTCAGTTCTACTTGGTGAAGAACTCAGGACTCAAGCCATTCAAGCACGTAAAGGTCATTCTAATGATCAGGCATTCACCGCTTCAGACAGAAGCAGAGGCAAAGGCAGAAACAGAGGTAGATCATATCAGAAAAGTGGTCAAAATCAAAGTCAGAATCAGCATCAGCATCAGCATCAGCAGCATCCTCAGCAACATCAAAATCAGCAAAGAGGAAATCATTCCAACCGAGGAAGATTCCAAGGACGAGGGAATGCATCCACCAATGTGTCAAACATTCAATGCAACTATTGTCACAAGTTTGGACACTATGAAAGAGATTGCCGCAAGAAGCAGTATGACCAAGGCGGTCAATCCCCAGCAGTAATCGAGGGAATTCTCGAGGAAGAGGAAATCATCGTGGTGGACATTCGTCACAGTCATTTTGCAAATGAACATGGCAATATGTTTCTTGCAAGTGAGGAATTGCATCAGACTGATACAATGCACCTAGACACTGATTTCAATCCCAAAGTAGATTTCAGCTATCAAGTCGACCAAGTGGAACAGGATCCTTGGTACATCGACAGCGGTGCATCATCTCATATGACAAAATCATCAGGAATGGTTCATAGAAATGAAGCCATTAGAAGGTCAAAAGAATGTCATCTATACAGCAGACAATACACCGAATCCGGTTCAAGGGACAGGTGTTATCCCTATGAACAATTTCACTGGTACAAAAGGATTAGTCAAAGATGTGCTCTATGTTTCAAAGCTCAGCAAGAACCTTTTGTCAGTAGGTCAAATGACGGAACACAACTACAAAGTCATCTTCGACGGTGATGAATGCACTATCAGAGACAAATCCAAAAGAGGTCAGCTAGTAGCAAAAGGTGTCAAGGAAGGACGCTTATACAGGATGCTAGCTACAGTACCAGATAAGCATGCCATGTCAGCTCAAATGCAACAGATGCCACTATCCGCAAAATGGCACAAGAGATGTCAACTTCAAGTACTTGTTAGATCTCAGGAATCAAAATATGGCAATTCGGATTCCAAAGCTACAGTTTCTTGGAAAGGTTTGTGAAGCATGCTGCTTTGGCTTTGTTAGAAGTACCTCTCGTGCACGAGGTATTCTTGATTTAATTCATACAGATGTATGGGGTTATGCCCAGACCCGCAGCATCAATGGTTCACTTTATTACTTGACCTTCATCGACGACTACAGCAGATATTGTTGGGTCTACTTTCTGAAAGAGAAATCTGAAGTGTTTGCCAGATTTCAAGAATTTAAAGCCATGGTAGAAAACCAAACAGGCAGAAAGATTAAGGTCATGAGATCAGATAGAGGAGGTGAATACATGTCTTCAGCCTTCATGAACTTTTGCAAAACTCACGGCATTCGAAGACAATTCACATGTGCAGATACTCCTCAGCAAAATGCAATAGCTGAAAGGAAGAATGGGACTTTAGCAGACAGTGCTAGAGCAATGCTTAGTGAAAAGCATCTTTCGAATCAGTATTGGGCAGAAGCAATAGCTACAGCTAACTACTTGCTTAATCGGCTTCCTACCGAACCGATACAAGGAATGACTCCTTATGAAGCATTCACTGGACACAAGCCATGCATTGGGCATCTCCGCATATTCGGTTGCATAGCATATGCTCACATACATGATGATCATCACAGGAAATTGGATGCGAAGTCACGCAAATGCATCATGGTTGGCTACAGTGAAGAAAGTAAAGCATACAAATTGTATGATCCCATCAACCGCAAAGTCATTATCTCCAGAGATGTAATCTTCGATGAGGAATCAGAATGGAAAACCTCACCTACACAGGAGATAGATGCATCGACTTCACAGTCATCTACAGAACAGGTTGATGAAGAAGAGCAAGAATTGCCAGCAACACCCCAATCAGCGTCACAGCAGCTCAGATGGTCTACTAGGGAAAGCAGACCACCAGCTAGATTGACATATGCTCAAAAAGGCAAAGCAATTCAGGTGGAAACCACCAACTATGCTCTTATGACTACCATCATGGCTACAGAAGAGCCAGTGTACTTCGAAGACGCAGTAGATAAGCCAGAATGGCAAACTGCCATGAATGAAGAAATGGATGCTTTGTATAAAAATAACACTTGGGAATTATGCGACCTTCCACCAGGAAAGAAGGCCATAGCCAACAAATGGGTATACAAAGTGAAGTACAATCCAGATGGCAGTATTCAAAGATACAAAGCCAGATTAGTTGCAAAAGGATTTGCACAACAATATGGTCAAGATTATGATGAGACTTATGCTCCAGTAGCAAAGATGGATTCCATACGGTTCTTGATATCACTATCGACACTCAGTAAATGGAATGTGTATCAGCTCGATGTCAAGAATGCATTTCTCAATGGTTTAGACGAGGATGTCTACATGCAACAACCAGCTGGTTATGTTGAACCAGGAAACGAGAACAAGGTTTGCCATCTCAAGAAAAGTCTCTATGGCTTAAAGCAAGCACCCAGAAGTTGGTACAGCAGAATTGACAAGTATTTTGCTGCTCTGGGATACATGAAGTCCAATGCAGATCATACTCTCTACTACAAAGTTCAAGGGGAAGATATTACTATTGCACTTTTGTACGTAGATGATCTGATTGTGACAGGAAGCAAGGATAGCTTCATCAGAAAGCTAAAACAAGACTTATCTGCAGAGTTCGACATGAAAGATCTTGGACTTATGCACTATTGTCTTGGAATTGAGTTCTGGAGAGATTCAGATAGCACATTCATGAGTCAGCTCAAGTATGTTGACAGTCTCCTGAAGAAGTTTCATATGGCAGATTGCAAGATTGCAGCCACTCCCATGGAACAGAGTTTGAAACTTACTAAAGATTCAGAAAAGCCTACAGTCAATGACAGATACTACAGGCAACTCATTGGATCTCTTATATATCTGACAATCACACGGCCAGATATTTGTTATGCAGTAAGCTCACTAGCACAGTTTATGGCAAATCCAAAACAGTCTCACTGGAATGCAGCCAAAAGAGTCTTGAGATACATCAGAGGTACAAGACAATTTGGGATAGAATACAGAGGAAGTCATCCACGGTTGCATGGATACTGTGACAGTGACTATGCTGGAGATCATGAGACCAGGAGATCGACATAGGGATATGCATTTTTCCTTGGTCAAGGTGCTATATCATGGTTGTCAAACAAACAGCCAACTGTTTCTTTGTCTTTGACTGAAGCAGAATATAGAGCACTCACTACAGGTGCATGTGAGGCTATATGGCTCAGAAGACTATTGTCAGAAACAGATTACTTTGATGAGTCAAAGCCAACAATAATATACTGTGATAATCAATCGGCTCAAGCATTGGCCAAAAATCCAGTATATCACTCCAGGACAAAGCACATTGATGTCAGAGAGCACTTCATCAGAGAAAGAGTGTTACTTGGTGACATCACACTGCAGCATTGTGATAGCAAAGAAAATGTTGCAGACATCTTTACCAAACCACTCTGTAAAGAGCTATTCGAGAAACACCGACTAGCTCTTGGTTTGATGCAAAGGAAGGACATTCCCATTAAAGGGGTGTGATGGAATGTAATGCTCAGTCCTTCTTCGATTCCCCAGAATCATCATCTTGAGGGAAGGCCTACTTCATGATGTTGATCTTGAGGGAAGGTGTTGAGAGTTTATGCTCAACATCATGTGATCATGTGTGCATAGCACCATCACGTGATCATATGTGCATAGCACTAACCTTATAGAGTGCTATAAAGGAAAGGGTTAGATCCCCTAACCCTAACCCAAAAAGGGTTTGTATATATTCTATTTTTTCAACTAATTCTAGTGTACAGTTAGTCATTTGTGGTGTGCTCTCTAGCTGTGCCCTCTCTCCTCATCTCCACTCTTCTCCTCTCCCCTCTTCATATTTTGTCAAAGGAGCAGTCAGAACCTGACCTTACAAAGTCACACAAATAAGCAAAGTTATTATATAACAAGGAGTAGCCAGAACCTCACGATGCCTAGCATTCTAGCATCAAGATTCACACATACAATATCAAGAGACCACATCTGCAAATAAAAATATATGACCATAATTGCATAAAAGAAAAGAATAGCTCTCTAGAAGAGGAGATTAAAATCATCTTGCAAGATAAATAGTACATTGGGGTCTACTCCAAGCTCAGGACATATTCCATTAGCCTGTCCCTAGAGCTTCCTGCAATTGCATCCCCTAGCTGTTTGGCACCACCCCCATTTACATCCAATGGAACTACCACATCTTCCATCTCCACCCCAAGTCAATGAGTATGCTATGCAAGATGTAAGTAGATGCGATCACTTTGGGAAGCAAGTAGAGGTCTGGCCTCTCACCATCCTGTGCAAGTAAGACTAAGTATATTTCAGCTATCCAAATGCTCTTTCAACCACAATCCAGGTAGATGATAACATGAAGTTAAATTCCTTCCAATCTTCCCTATTTGGAGCTGGGTAGGGAATGATTAACCATGGGAGGAGCACGTACCCACCATCTCCAACAATGTACTCATGGCATGAGAATGATCCATTAACAAAATTTGTACCATTCAATATTTTTCCTTGCTGTGCCTTATGGTAAAGTGATGAGTTTCGTAGTAAACATATGTCATTGACAGGGCTTGTCCAACCAGTCATGATGTCCAACCAGTCATGAACTTCATGTTTGCATTGACCACTCCCTGCATACACATTGAATACCTGGTCTTCTTGTCATACCAATGGGTATGCACCTCACCTGAAGGCAATTCCATGTCAATGTGAGTGGCATCAATGGCTCCACAACAATTTGGGAAACCTTGTTTTCTGTAAAATCCTCCCTTCACTATTTGCATCTCTACATCTGTTCTAGGCCAATGCACAAATCTTGACAAGTGCTTGTTCAAGGCTCGCACAAATTGCCGAAATACTTTAGTGACCGTAGACTTGCCTATGCCATAGTGCTCACTCAAATTCTGAACTGTTATTTGGGAAGCCATTCTATGTAACGAGATGGCGACTTTTTTCTCCACACTAAGCACACGTGTGGGCAATTTTTGCAATGAGAGTGGAATGTTCTTCTGAGAAAGGTCATCTCTTAATAACTCACAAATGAAGAAGAACACCTCTCTAGGAAGATGAAAAGACCCCTCAAAGCGCACATCATCTCCCATAGTGAATGCCATAGATGCAATGAATGAGGTTTCACATACCATTGTCCTACAGCTTTTGCTTTTCGTTTCCTTATCACCTGTGAAGCTTCAATCAATGCGTGTGCTGTAGCGACAATGCGATCCTCGCCATCATCGCCCTCAATAATATGTTGGACTTCCATGTCTTTAGTCTCCTCATCGATGCCTTGGCTGTTGTCAAATGCTTGCAAGTTGGTTTGGGAGAAAGGGGCTGAATTGTTGCAAGAGCACACCTAGTGACGAACATAGTCCAAGCAAGGTAGCCATGAGAGTTTGGTTATCCATAGATTTGTAGTTCTGTAAAGATGCAGTGAGCTGACACACACTTTCACTTTGGCAAGGCAACACAGTGAGCACAATGAGGCAACATAAAGTCGGAGAATACAGAGCAGAGAGGTATGTAGGGGAGAGAGTAGTGAGGAAACGGAGATTTGGTGATGTACAGATTTGGAGAGCATAGTGAGGCAACACAGGGGAGAGCTTTGACAGGTAGCATAGAGAAAAAAAGGTAGGCTGAAAATGTGACACAAGGGGAAGTGTTCCCTACAACAACAGCCAGTGAAACCTTGAAACGGACATTCTAAGGCGGCATCCCATGTGAACAAAATGAAGGTTTGAGGCACCTGCTCAAATGGATGTCTACCCGTTGAGGGGATCCAATTTCAGAGGCCTGAAGGAGGGCAGGTGACCGCGCTCTTATAGCAACGAGGATTGACAAAGCTTGCAATAAAATCCATTTTGAGGGAAACATGTATAGACATGAGTAAGAGTAAGAATATACCATATGCTTGATCTATATAGCATAGAGCTTAAATTTCTACTACTCTCCTTCCTCCGACCTGCACCTTTCTTGCCTTAATCATATCTGTACTGTTCCGTTCAGTTTTGTCCACTAGCTTGTCTTAAGCAAGCAAAATTTATTGAGCCGGGATATCATATTAAGATGGATGTAAATGAGGAACAAGTTCCTTGTGGAATACACAAAGATTCATATTCTCAGACAATAACTCAAGACATCCGTAGGCATATGAGTCTCTCATTGCAATCAATTAAAGTTGTATCGATCATTCAAAAGGAGGCAGTGAGAAGATATGTTGATGTAAGGCTTCACTTTTCTTGATATCTTTCGATGGTCTTACTTTTACATGTTTAGTGTTTAAATTTTCTTTTATATCGATAAATACTTTTGTATATATTTTATTGTATTTGCAGGCTCGATATGAATGTAATGTCAGTGATGAAAAATGCTGGAAAACTAAAGTCTCAAAAGCATTCAGAGTGAATAAATAGGTTGTATTTGAATTTTTTAAGTATTCTATTGAAAACTTGTTTACTTTAACATTGATTTTGTTGAGTTTTTATTAATGTGTTGTTTGTTATGAGTTCATGCTAGGCTTATAGTGTTTACTTACGGGATGGAGATGATGCACAAAAATTAACATGGCTATCAGATGATGTATGGGAAAGAATAGAGACACTAGTAAATTCAAAGGAATTCAAGGTACACACACACACACACACACACTTCCTAATCCAAATGACAATGGGGATAATAACATTTTTGGTCCAAGACTAGTTGTACCTACTAAAAAGACTACTTGTGGCAAAAAAAAAAAAACAATCGGTGATTTAGACCAAGTGATACATGAGAAGACTGCTAAGTTGCAAAGAAAGCTTCATGAAAAGGATAAGGCTATGGATGCCTTGCAAGAACAACTTAATGATTTGAGAAAAAGCATTTCTGCTCTACCTTTGGTAAATTTCAGGTCTACTTCATGATAATTTTCACAAAAAAGATGATTCATGCTCACATAGACACACACACACATGCGCGCGTACATGTATTGATATTGTTTTGAAAAGGTTTATGAATCTTTGAGTAGAGTAGAAAGCATTTACATGAAGCATTATTAAGTATCATATTTACTTTATTTTAGAAAGGTTCATCAATCAACAATTGGAGTAGAAAAGATAGTAGCACAAACAAATGACATACGTATTTTCCAAGTAAGTTAAATTTATTTATTTTTCTTAATTAGTATGGCAATGATCATAACGTTTTTGGATATTTTCATAAAGATATTTTTGACAAATATTCTAGTAATGATCTCTTGAATGTATCTTTGTAGGTTGATGCTTTTCAAAGGGAACGAGTAAAGATCTTACATAAGGACTCAAAAGACATAGAAGGAATAGGGACGATAATTAGTTTGGATCCTTCATTTAGAGTTCATACTATACCAATAGGAGTTGGTTATGTAGCAGTACGAGTTGATGATGCAATCATTAAGGATGATTGTATATTTAAAGCAAATGATGAGATTCAGACATTAGGTCAAGCCGTAGGCTTAAATGTTACTTGGGAAACTCTTCACGTAATGTCTTTTTAATTTTATATTTTATTTTGTTATGTAAAAATTGTAATATTTATTTCTCAATCAACTATCGAATAATATTTGCTATCAAGTAAAATGTGTGTGTTATAAAAGGTAAAAGTTATTCCTTAGAATTTTAGATGACTTCTTCACACTGTGTGCTATGAGTACTGATGTACTTAAGACTTTTGATTAATCTTTCACACTTAGACAATAAATTTCATGGATACCAAGTATCAAATGTAAGATTTTAGTCATTTAAGATTCCAATGTCATGTAACTTTTTGGCCCATTTTAAAAGCTAGTAGAAGTTAAATTTTTTTTGCCCATTTTGAATGCTATTGTTTATAAAATAAGAAATGGCAATTGTGATTTCATTTCTTGCCATTTGTAACATAATAACCGGCATTTTGTGTGTCACTTTATTTCCATTTTCAACATGAAATCTTGCAAATTTTAGGTCATCTTTTGCCATTTCGAATATAATAACTGATAATTTTTATGTCACCTTTTGCCATTTCAAACATAACTTTTATGTCACCTTTTGCCATTTCTTTCATAGTTGGTCTCAAATGTAGTGCCATTTCATGCATTAAAAATGGCAAAAATATATGGTACTATTGGTTGCCATTTCAATTATGAAAATGGCAAAACTATATGGCACTTTTAGTTGCCATTTCATACGTAAAAATGGCAGAATACATGGCACTTTTGGTTGCCATTTTAGACATCAAAATGGCAAAAATATATGGCACTTTTGGTTGCCATTTTGCATATGAAAATGGCAATACTATATGGCGCTTTTGGTTGCCATTTCATACATAAAAATGGCAAAATATATGGCACTTTTGGTTGCCATTTTGCATGTGGAAATGGCAAAGCTATATGGCACTTTTAGTTGCCATTTAATACATAAAAATGGCAGAATATATGGCACTTTTGGTTGCCATTTTAGACACAAAAATGGTAGAAATATATGGCACTCTTGGTTGCCATTTTGTATGTGGAAATGGCAAAACTATATGGCACTTTTAGTTGCCATTTCATACGTAAAAATGGCAAAATATATGGCACTTTTGGTTGCCATTATGGACATAGAAATGGCAAAAATATATGGCAGTTTTGGTTGCCATTTCCAAAAAATGGCACGTGGAAATGGCGGCAAGAAAGTGCCATTTAATAATGTAGAAATGTCACTTTTGGGCTGCCATTTCTACCTAGTTTTGTAGTAGTGTTTTGTTGAGGAAGTGAGTTCCTTGGTCGTTGACTAACTCCAACGTATATTTTAAACCGTGTAATGACTTGTTCATATAAGAATTAGCGGTGGATCTTGCATCAGCCTTAACCATGGCTCTTCCTTCTAACCACTTCGTGAAGTAGTCGATGGCCAAGATGATGTATGAGGCCTTAGTCCCCTTCCCTGCTGGGCTTATGGGACCAATGAAATCGATGCCCCATTTTTCAAAGGGTTGCTCGGCCCGGATTCCAGTCAGGGGCATCATGCCTACCTTGTGTGGGATTTGGATATGCTAGTAGGGGTTGCATTGTTTGATGAATTTGTTCACGTCTCTGAAGAGCATTGGCCACTAGAGGCCAGCTTGCAGCACTTTACACGTTGTAACATCAGCGGCAAAATGACCTCCTGCAATTCCTAAGTGGGCTTCTTCAAGCACCTCAATGTATTCGTGTTCGCACACGCATCTTCGTAGTATGCCATCCTTGCCCATGCGGTATAGTTGGCCTTCTATCAGTTGATATGGTGCTATGTCCAAAATGGGCCGTCAAATATTAGCTGATATCCTAACATCATTCTCGAATGGGCTGCCAAAATCGGCCACTACTTGGCCAATGAACTACCCTTGGGCCAGGACCTTAAGAAGGATAGAGCCAGCACCATATGGTGTGGCCCAGGATGACACCATGTTTGACCCGAAATTGGCACTTAAGGGGGTTGAGGGATATGCGGACGGGGTACATGAATCCAAATACCTTAATGTTCATGCCAGTTAGCAATCCTAGGGGTTTAGCGGTTCCCCCATCAGCTAACTTTACTACCAAATGGGTCTGCTCGAGTGTGGGTTTCCCCCATTTCTCCCAGCATTCCTTGGTGTAGACCCTCACTCCTACTCCCCCATCCAAGATGGCCTCCACCTTCTGGTTTTGGTAGACTATGGGGATAGAGGCGTTTGTGTCATGAACCTCGAAGTACTAGCCTAGCTTATTGATCGGAACCTTAGGTAGATTCTGCCCCAACTTTTCTAACATTGATTGGTTCGGCTTAGGGTTGGCAAGGGTTTGATGTAGGAATGGTCTGTTCATCCCAATTGGATAGATCACACCATAAGATGGGATTTCCTCTGAGCAGGGAAGTGATCGGCATTTTCACCTCTGTCAATAGGAAAGCAGCCAACCTGGCACTATCGGAGGGCTCTGGTGAAGCTTCCCATGGACAACATGTCCTCGAAGCCATACAGGTCTCCTTCATCCTCCTGGAGGTTATGCAACACTGGGTCTTCCTGGACAAGTTTTGGGCATCCTTTATGTATTGCTTTTCTAAGATCGGGTTGGGATAGGTCTCCTTATAGGTGGGTGAGGATGCCAGGCCTTGGGCCTGCACTAGTTTGTTCACCTTTGGGATCCGAGCTACCTCGGGGTCACCCTGGGTGGAAGACTATTCGGAAGCAGAGGAGGTGGCAAGAGTAGTTGTCTCCTCATCAGAACCATCCTGGATGAGCAGCTGGTCAGAACCGTCACCTACTCAAATGGCCTTCTTGGATCGGGTTAGAGGCTGTGGGGGAATCTTGGGACCAAGCAACGGGGATCCCTTACCCTTATTTTTACCTTCCTCATTTCCTTTCCTAGTGCCTTGGCTTGCATCCTTGTAATGACTTGTAGTGGCACTGTGGCCACATGGCCTTGTTTGATGCTAAGTAGATTGAGGCTGGTGCTCTTTGGTGGAATGAGGGGTGGTTGGTCTCATGGGACAGTCCTAGAATAGATGCTCTGTTCCACATCCCACACACAAAGGGATGGGATTGGTCATGGTTGGGGTGGTGGGAGTACGATCCCTACATGGACAGTCCTCTGAGAAGTCTGGGCCCTAGCATTTGAAACAGGACACCGGAGGGTTTGAAGTACCTCGGTAGGGATATTCACTTGCTCTATGGGGACCCTAGGAGGTGTAACATTGTAGCGGGGGTCTCTAAGCAATTGAGTTTAGATCTCTCACCCTTGCATTTATGGAGGTAGTCTAGAATACGGGGACTTGTTGATCCTCAGGCGGGAGGAAGTGGATCAGGGTACCACTTCCCTCCTCGTTGCAGGGGTAGTAATCATGAGGTCCATGATCAGGATCCGTTTCCTACCAGTCGTTGGGAAATTCTTCAACCAACACTTGATTGACTGGGGCAATACAAGGTTGTAAGGGATGTGTACCTAGTATGGGTGGTGGTAGCAGAGCTGGCTAAGTCCTGTATTCACTAGAGCTAGCCATGGGACCACCTTGAGAGATCTAGGGGTTAGGTGGGGCCATTAGGGCTAATGGGGGTCTCATTTGATACATGGGTTGGGGCAGGGACCTCAAAAATTGACATTGGGAGGTATCATGATTTCCCCACCTATGGGAGTGTGTGTAGTAGAGTGCCAGCCTTGCCCTTTGGTGTGGGCACTCATTGGAGGGGTGGTTGCCATTGCATACCCCACACTAGATATTGTCTCTCTGTGGAAACAAGTGGGGATTGCTTGGTGCCTCCTTGAAGGTTCCTATCCTCCATTGCTGGCCTAGCTGATCCAACAAATTGGAGGCCAGCTCACTCATATCCAACTCTTTAGGCTCATTAGCCTCCTTCTTGATTGACTCTACACTCGAGGACCTAACCAATGGAGCTATTTTGGAGGGGGCTGAGGCCTTGTCCGAATTCACTTTATCCATCATGTTGTCACATATATGGATGGCGACCTTGCTGCATAGATCAAAGGAGGTGGGGTTCATCACCATGAGGTGGTTGTGCAGCAGCTTCGAGTCTACCAATCTGATAAGGAAGCGAGGCAACTATCGTTCGTCAGTCATCCACTCATATGGCTCACAGTGGGCATTGAGGTGCTTGATCCTAGCAATGCAATCCCTCAGGGATTCCTTGTCATTCTGTTTTACCCCATACAATTGGTTGATCGGGCTCCATTTATGGCCATTGGGGGCGAACCCACAATAAAAGCCTTTCTCAATGTCTCCCAGTTGATCTTTTCTTCCAGGGTGAGAGACCTATACCATTGGCCTGCCTTGCTATCCAAGCTAAGGCCGAATGCATTGGACATCTCTAGGTCGCCTGGCGCACCAAAGGCTTCACAAATCTATTCAAACCATTCCACGTGGGAGACCGGGTCTCCTTCTCCTAGGAACTTTGTCATTAGCTTGGAGATGGCTATGGGATGGCTCCTCGAGGGATTTGCCATCCCTGCAAGGAACCTTGGGGCGGGTGGAGCCCCCCTTCCTAGGGCATTCACCAAAATACGCATTGCCTCATCAGTCATCACCGTTTGAGTGGCTAGCGGAGGCGGTGTTGCTGTGGGCTTGATGGGTCGTAGGGCTAGCCTTAGGCCTGGCCCAGGTGGTGGTCCCCACGTAGTTGTTGGTGCCGACATTGGGACAGAGGTACCTAGGCTTGCATTCATTGGTGCAACCGGTATAGATGGGAAGGGACGGACTCCTAGAGGCGGTGGGTCCTGGGGCATGGTAACATTGGTTCCATGCAGCGGGCGGTAGGGTGGAAATTGTGGTGCCTCGTAGTTGACGAAGGCTGGTGGCATCGGGGCCGTGAGAGGGTCATAAGGCACTCCACCTTGGAAGCTCCTAGTATCCCCTCGACTTAGGTCTTGTCTATGAAATTCCCTCATACATGGATCTTCATCATCATCCATGTTCTCCCACTGGGGAGGTCTAGCATAGGCAGAGGGACCTGGATCGACGAAGGTGGTTTCTATCCCGGTTTGGGGTTCAGGAGCTTTCTGCTACTGGCCTTCCCTTCTTGTGGACTTGTTGGCAAAGGGGTTTTGCATGTCTGTCAACTCTGTTCGTCCTAAGAGGTCGAACATGTTAGAGAACGTACCTCTAAGCCTAGATGCGACTGAAGGTGCAGGAGAGTTGGGAGAGGCTACGCTTGTGAATGGAGCTTTCGAGGCCCTTGGACCCGAGGGGTCTTGCAACACTTCTTCTAGACTCTCTATTTCGTCAAAACTAGATAGAGTTTCTGGTTGGGGACCTATGAACGAGTGGAGGCTTGGGATCAAGCTTCCAGATTCCTAGCTAGGGCAAAGGGTGGGCTGAGCATAGCTTGAAGTGCTTTCTTTTGGCACGGGATCCTTTGGCAAAATCCTTCTGAACCTCAAGTGCATGTGGGATGCCTCTAGCTCGGAACACTTAGGCTGATTTTGGAATTTTCTTTTAATTCTTTGGCTACCCTAGAGGTATCATGTTTTGCGACGATAGGCAATATAAATATTGCCACGTGGTCGATGCGAACAGTTGCAAGGGCTATCCCCATGGGCATAGGTATACGGAATAACAGCGGGCGGCGGGATAGGGAATCGATGGGATCTTACTAACATGATGGTCAACGGGATAGTATTGCAATGGGCATGGGGATCAAAACGGTGATGATCGGTGGGGATAAGCGACGACGGTGGAGTAAGTGTAAAACATCGGATGGCGGGATCAAAATAGTGACAGTCGGCCAAATGAAAATAGCATCGAGTGACATGATGGGAATAATGCGATGAGCGGAGGGATACGAATATGACCACATGTGGTGGGGTAGGTTCACTACGCCAGAAGCAGTGCAGTAGGATAGTAATGGTCGGCGGGGTGGGACTACATCGACGATCAATGGCTGTCAGATCGATGCGATAGCAACTCTGACATGCATTAAATCTGTGCGATGGGGTAGACCCTGGTTAGACATTAGGTCAGCAGGATAGGACTATGGCACCGGGTCAACAGTGGGTCAACGTAGGTTGACTAGTAGGATACGGCTAACGCACTGATCGACGGGATATTTGGTCAGTGCGATAGGGCTACAGCACCGACTTAGTGGGATAGTCACACACAATGTCATCGACTGATTTTTGATGATTTCTAGAGATTTTATAGTTTTTGTTCATGATTTTTTGTGATGGGGGGATGCTGAAAAAAACTTGAAAACAAAACACTTGTTGAAAGACAAAATGCAAAATTTTTGAAAGGGTGAGTTCTAAGACACAAAACCACTTCAAAACTTGGCAAGAATCCTTATTTTTGTTGTTTTTTGAGGTGTTTGGACCTCACACACACCTTAGCAATCAAGCCCACTAAGTTTCTATCAACTTGAAATACCAAAAAGCATCAAAGACAAGCTTCCAATGCTCACAAATGGCTTTCCTACAAGAAAAAATAGTTTTTCAACCTCACTATCACTTTCTCCCTCTCTTTTCTCCTACAAATCCACTAACAAGCTCCAAGTTAAGCTTGAAGACTTGTGCAATGGGAATATATTGAAGGAAGACAAGTGCAAATGCAAAAGCATACCTTTTCTCCCCGACAGCAGCGCTAAAAATGTAGTGGGTCTCGGCAGTGACTCATGTCTCGTGGGGAAGTTGAAGATATGTCGATGGAGCCTCCACTCCTAGCTACTCGAGTCATCTGCAAGTGTCACGTAATCGGCCTCCGGATTGTTGCAGTGTGGTTTCATGTGAGAGAGACGAAAGAGGAAGAGGGGAGGGGAGAGGGAGAAGGAAGGGAGAAGGAGAGAGGATGAGGGGAAGGGGGAGAAGGGAGTGAAGGGGGATAGAGTGACAACCACAAGGGCACTATGAAGAAAACAAGAGAACACCCAAAACACTCTCTTAGAAGAGAAGAGGGAGCTTGTATTCAACTTGGTGCAAACAACAATGACGACCAAAGTCAACGATTTGGCCTTTTATACAAGTCACCTTTTGAAGGGAGGGCCAACCCTTTTCCTTTTTAGCACTCTCTCTCTCTTTACAACCAAGGGCTCTTGGGCCCATAGTATGCCAAAGCATATTGCTATTCTTACCATCTCTCCGTACTAGCGAAAATAGCGCTTGTGTTAACCATATTAGAGCATTTGGGACATGCCTAGAATTAGGAGGTGGTCCTAACTAGCAGTTCCCAAATAGTGCTTATGTTAGCCTCATGCCTCATAGGCTTAGGTGATTTGGGGCTCACACTCCCTGAGCGCCCTCACACCTTAACCTATTTGTGATTCGAACCCCATGAATATGGCTCAAAACCTGGAGTGGCGAGGCTTAACTTCCACGAGACACTCAACGGTAACCCTGCCTCGGGATATTTGGGGATCAAACTCCCTGAGTTTGAGCTAAACTCCTTTCATGGCTATTTTTATTGGCATGGATATTTCCATGGATGTGGAGTTAAAAAGTGCACGTTGCTTGCACCCCTTGTACTTCCGTGGACATGGACTTGAAGTGTGCATCTCCTTGGTCCTAGTGGTAGCTAGAACATATAACCTGTGCCTGGAATCTTTGAATCCTTGGACTTTGGAGTGGACTTTGGGTATTTAGGGATCAAACTCCCTGAGTTTGAGTTATACTCCTTCCGTGTGCACATCGCTTGTAATCACTGGTCTTGGGGTATTTGGGTGTCAAACTCCCTTGAGCTTGTCCGTTGAAGTAGATCATTCGGCCAGGTTACCCTGACTCACTAATTATCCTGCATTCAGCAGTTGAACTTTGTGGATGTTAACAATGAGACCAAAAAATTATGGAATAAAGATTTGGAATGAGTCTGTTAAAGCATTACAAGTGCTATGTTGCATATGAAGCATGCATCCTAAAGACTATAGGATATAGCAATTTATTCAAAAACATCCAAATTTCCTTCTATACATACATAGAACCAAGTAATCATTCAAAATTATAGTACATGAGCTTCTCCTCAACCCAAGGACACACCTAAATGAGAACATTAGGTATGGGTTAACGGGCCTCCAAGGTTGTGCTAAAGTGGTGCACAACAATTTGAGGGCACACTTCATAATGTTTTTTTGATTTGTTGAAAACCAAAACAGATTGAAAAATTGGATCCAAACTAGTGGGACTACTGCATGGTGGTCTTAAAACATTGATAGTTGTTGATATTGGTATCTAGATTCACTCTAAAATGGAAGAAGTTAAAAATGTGCAATTTGTGCACGTGCAAAGATCTTTTAATAAATCCAACACTTTTTACAAATTTGAATTGTTTCTGTTTCCATGCACTTGCTTGCGCTATGGCTCATAAGCATGCCAAAGATCATTGCATTTCATAATACACAGCATCAAGCTTGATAGCGTGCCCTTTGGTCTATTTGTGTTTTGAAGCATTTTAGGCCACATCGCACTTGGTTGGTATATCCAATTCTGCTGATGTGTATCGTTAAAGGGGGAAACCCGGTTGGCTAAAAATTTCACTACTCCCATGAATTTTGAATTTTCACACCTCTCATTTATGGAATCTTGGAATATTAAGTACTTGCAACCTGGCTCGCCTTGCCCTGCCCTTGCAACCTGCATGCACCTCGACGTGACCTTGCACAGACTTTGGTTTGGCATTGTCTTCTTTCGGGTAAGTTGTCTTGTATTCTTTGCTCTCCTCACAAGCTAGCTTCTCTAAGTCTATTCTGGATTGATCGTGGCCATGGTGTCAATGGCAACATGCAGCTTACCATGGCTTGCAAGAGAAGCAGAAACAAGCTGTACGATAGGAAAAATGAAAAGCTGGGTCAAGGCACGAGGAACAGATTGCAGGTCGAGGAGGAAAGCAATGGAATGGTATCAAAATGGTAATGGAAGAGACTTTTGTAGTTCATGTGTGAAGGGAGATTTAACAAGAAGAAAGAAGACTCCTTGCAGAGAAGCAATAGGAAGTAATTTCAGATGCACGCATTTGATCATTGCCATTGGAGCGAAGAACACAAGCTATGGTGTCACGATTGGTGGGATCATTCGAGGATTCACAAGATTTAGCCTACACCCTAAAGTTCATTGCATAACAACCCTACCAACACCTTGGGAGATGCACACAAAAGAGGCAATGCTCTTGAACCTGAGAAGAGGCCTATAGAAAGTAAAAAGGGTGCACAGCTTAGATCAACTAGCTGCAAAGAGGATGACATTAGCTATGTAGGTGTTCCATGAAACAAATGAAAAATGGCTTGGGGGCACAACGTCAAAGATGTTTTCAATTAGAAGGACCAATGTGGCTCCAGCGGTTGAATGTAGAGCAGAAGCAATGCATAATTATTCTGATCCGATAAGTTTGTGGGCTTCAACAAAACACAAGAAAAGAAGAGACAACCTAAGTGTGGAAGTCATTGCTAGAGTGACGTTTTGGCATGAAAATACAAGAGTTTCTCCAAATAGAAAGGACATCTATAAAAAGAAGACGGGACACAAGGTGTTTGAGGAGCACATCATACACATGCTTGATACAACATAGGTCAGTGGTGCCTAAACCAGCTCAGTGGTTGTTTGTGATTGAGCTTTGAGATAGTTTACTTGTTTCATTTCTTAAACTAGACTTAAACTAAATGTGATTGTCTTAAACTAGCCTGGTGGTTGAACATCATGTAACTGTAGGCTAGCTTAGCTCAATCACTGGTTATATGATTGTCTTGAACCAGCATGGTTCAATCACTGGTTATATGATTGTCTTATATGATTGTCTTGAACCAGCATGGTTGAACAGACATTAGTATGTTGACTAGCCCAGTGGTGAGGTTGAGCTGACATTAACAGCAATATATTTCGTAACATAAAAGCAATATATTGTTATTTTACTAAACCATCCCGGTGGTTGGAACATCATGCAATCATGCCTGCTTCATCTCAATCACAAGTTATGTGATTGTCCTAAACAGGTTGGTTGAACAAACATTAGTTAAACCATGGCCGCTTCAACTCAATCACCAGTTATGTGATTGTCCTGAACCAACATGGTTGAACCTATATTAGTTGTTGAGACCAGCCTGGTGGCATGGTTGAGAAAAAATTAATAGCAATATATTACGCAATAGAAAAGTAATATATTGTTATTTTACTAAACCAGCCTGGTGGTTGGAACATCATACAATTGTGGTCGCTTCAACTCAATCACCAGTTATGTGATTGTCCTGAATGAGCATGGTTGAATAGACACTAGTTATTGATGGTCCCGATGGTTGAAATTATTGTGTTTCTTAGTACTTTAATTAGTTAAATTTAATTTCCTACTATTCGGGTCATATAACACTAAATTTTTGGATCACGATGGCTTGGACTTAATGTGATTGTCCTATTCAACCAGCCTGATGCTGGTTGAAGACAAACAACAATTATTGATTAAAATTGTGAAATTCAAAAATGAAAAGCAATATATTGTTGTTTTAAAATTGTGAAATTCAAAAATAAAGAGCAATATACTTGTTATTGTCTAATATGCAAAGTTGAGATTGTCAGGTTGAACCAGCCCAGTTGTTGAAACAGCAGTGATTGTCCTAAACCAATCTGGTGGTTGAAATTGTGACTATCCTGAATGTGTCCTAAAGTAGCCCGGTGGTTGACTGTCCAAATGTGTCCTAAACCATTATATACTTTAATTAGACCGCATTTTTGTAAGTACTGTGTTTTGTCTTGTTTTAGTAGTGCAAAAAGAGGGCTCAATGTATTGTTGTTCCATTTAAAAGACAGTCACTGTTCTATTGTTCCCACATGTTGAGTCAGCTGACGGAGTTATATCTCAATTTTATGGATTTGAATCCTGACATTTCAGTTGGGCAAAGGAGCTTTGTGCATTGTAAGCCCTAGTACATCAAGAAACTTAAACACAGCAATGTTTGTTGTTGCAAAACAAACCTAGACTTTGACCTAGCCTGGCAAGCTATGAATGACTTGAGATCTAGTCATGTTGGAGCATTGCTCTATGGGGATCGATGCCCATGTCTCCCCAGAGAATGCACAGTGTGTAGGCCACTTGGATCCTCATCATGTGTTGTAAGAGAGAAAAGGATTTGTAGCCTAAGGTCTCTATGGGAGCTAGTGGTTTGTCCAAAGGGAGATTGTGAGTGGCATCACATTGAATGCATTCATGGCACATGCAAGCAGTGCAGCCTAAAGTTGAAGAAGAAGACATTTCATGTTTGTCTAAATGAAATGAGGGAAGACAACCATGTGCTCTAAAATGGAGGAGATTTGGAAATGTCAATGTTGAAGGATCTGATAAAAAGAGATGGCTAATTTACTGTATAAGAGCACTCAACCGAGGGAGTTTATAGGTCACCTAGTTCAATCCATTCCAAAATATGTGCTTCACAATTTCACAGCCAGTTGGCAAAATAAGTAGTTCAAGACGTGCCTTGCCAAATTTTCCCATGACACTATTGTCTCTATAATAGATTTTGATGAAAATTGTTCATTTCAAGAACAAGATGAGATACAAAGTGCTCACTGGTACAACAAGCAGATAACAATTCTTGTGCATATCACATACAATCATTTTCTTGATTCTTCTACGATTGATGCCAATCTTCTTGCTGACTCACAAGAGTCTAGGTTAGTGCAACGCACATACCATTCCTACATTTCAGATGATAGGGAACATGACACCTTATTTGTGGAGCATGCTTTTCTACTACATTGGGATGGCTAAAAAAAGAAAATCCCCATGTGTAGAAAATATAAAACAACATTGGTGTGGTCAAATGGTACTACCTCTCAATCTAAATCATCCGGTGGATTCTACTTTGTCTCAAGGTTCAAATCCCTGACCGGTCTAGACACGATGTGGAATTTCTTTGGGTCTAGCCATGGCAAGGGTGAACATGATGGATGTGGTGTTGTTATTAAGAAAGCTCTATTAAACACCAATCAACATGCCCTCAAGAAAATCCCAATGATGCCCATGATGCTGTAACATGGCTTACACCCAACCTCTCCATAGGCGTCAATTCAACATACATTAAACATAGCCTTAAGAATAGTGTAGTCATTAGGAAAAGAGGGAGCCTATTTTGGGGCCCTGTAAGAAATTCCCTATTTTCTCTTTTATCTCTCCTCTAAAATGTGGAGAAAGTAGTAAAATATGAATATATGTCAGTTTAGGACTACAAGTGTGTGAGTCTAGGGAGGAATAAAGAAGTCCTTTTAAATAACTGAGAAGACACTGCATTAAACTCTCCATATAGATTCCGCATCTCTTTTGACGGCGTTCCGGTGGCCTCTCATAAAGAACCAATCACTAATCTTTTTTTTCAAATATTTTAATGGTTACCATGAAAGGTTAACGATGAGTTTTATAAAAAGCACACGGGATGAAGAACCAAACCTCATGAAATGGCTGCGTGCAACCATACTACTGAAGAAGAACCTCAAAAGAAGTGACTACACCATTTGCACATTGATTTGGAAGAATAATATGCACTTCTACAGAAAAGAGAAAAGGTTCCTCTTGTAAATGCTGAGCGAAAGGAAAACATGAGAAGAGAAGGCTCCCAGCATATCGACTCATGGTGCAATGGAAAAATTTACCCAAAATGCCCATTTGAGAAATTCAAGCCCTCCATTTTCTAATCCGACAATGCTATTGAGGCTTGTAGGTGACATGAACAATGGATTGTATGGATACATTTCGACTCAACATTCAACTGTGAAAATGCACCAAACACTATATATCCAAGAAAGAATGGAGAAGGCATGAGAAATGTTGATAAATTCAGACTTGAAAGAGCAGCTACTGCAGAGGGAACTCGAAGAGCATTCAAAGACAAATAATGAGCTACGAAGAGCAAGCTTGGAGATAGATAATGAAGCAAGAGAATTCAAAACATTGCGGAGTTGAAAGTTGGCACTAGAGGATGTAAGCACAAAGTATAGAAAGCAAGGTAAGAGCACATCATGTTTAGCCATTGTATTTGTATATGTGTGTCTTTCTTGCAACCAAATCTGTGATATTGCAAAGTGTACTTGTTGGACGGAAATTTTGAGACCTTAGAAAGAAAACGTTGATCCTAATTTAATTCTCGTCAAACAAATTAGGGCTTCAGTCTCCACCACTGTTGTTGCAAAGAACATGATTGAGGAAAAAATGTTTAAGAAGGTAAAACATGAAGTTCTTAAAGACTTTGTATCGGAAAGTAGAGCTAATGTTACTAAAATTCAAGAGGCTCTTGATGTGAGCAGAGTGAGCAGAAAATGAGATGCTTTAATTTTTAAAGTTGTGTCATCAACATTAAAAGATCAACGGATAAAACGTGTGCTCTTACCAACACCAGCACAAGTGTGGAAGGAACAAGGTCTTCTCAACCAAGAAATTGATAAGTTCATTGGATAGTACTTTCATATTGAAATAGGTCAACGTTTGCTTGGGTGTAGCCAATCACGAAACTATTTTCGAGGCCATTTTGGGGCTGTGATGCAATGCGCTTTTGGGTGAATATTTAAAATTTGCACGAATCCACGCTCTCGTTGGAAATTTTTTGATGTCATGAAGGTGCACTCGCGTAATTATGAGACACAATCTATTTGTACTCAACATCGCATGGCTCGACACACGACATCTTTGCACTATTTCGTGCAGTGCAGTCTTCGGCCTAAGCTGCGTGACCACTTATCATCTTGCACTCTATTGCCACAGCTTTGCCACTTGTCACTGGGCACTGCACCCATGCAGATCATTGAATTGAAGGTTGGATTGGAGAGACTACTGTGTTGGTTCTTGGCATAATAATTAGACACAATCTATCATTCTGAACACCACCGTAGCGCAGTCTCTGGTTTGACCACTTGGGATTTTTTAGTATGTTTTTTAAACAAAAGAACATGTTTTTCGAATTAAAAATGCTTGTGGACGTTCAAAATGTAAAAAACACATTTTTTATAACCGGTCAACATACACCGATTGATTGGCTATATACCGCTCAGTGTATCTCGACACTGATCGGTGAAAAAAACACCGATCGTTGAATCACTACACCAATTGGTATATAATACACTGATCGGTGAAACTCGACACCAGTCAGGTATTGGGAATGCATTGGTCGGTGTAGTGATATACCGGTTGGTGTACACCAACAGAACATGTGGCATGGATGCATTGGTTGTGAACACCGATCGGTGTGGAGACATACCAGCTGATATGTGGAGTTGGGTTCTATAAAAGCGTGCCTTCGCGTCATTTTTTTCCTCCTTTCACCGAAATTCACCACAGTTTTCCTTTTTTTCTGCATCCCTGCTATTTTCCACTTCTCCTTTAGGCTTTTGGTGAGCTTCTAGCCTCACTATTGTTTTCAGTTAGGGCCGCGTGATGGCTCACTTTGGCCAGCTGGATTCACCTTGCCTCAGCTGAGAGAAAAGAGAGAGAAATATGTCATATGTTTGTGCTTGCTTGCTGCTATGTGTGTGTTGGCATGATGTGTTTCACTCGGGGCCGGATGATGACTTGCTTCGGTCGGTTGGATTCATCTCGCCTCGAGTGACGTTCTAGTAGTATCATGATTAAGGCCAGGTGATGGCTCACTTCGGCTGGCTGGATTCACCTCGTCCCAATTGAGAGAGGAAAAGAGAGCGAGGAATATGTGTGATGCTTATTTATGCTTGCTTATATGTGTTTGCATGTGTGATGTTTATCACTTGGGGCCAGATGATGACTCGCTTCGGCCGGTTGGATTCATCTCGCCTCGAGTGATGTTCTATTAGGTAGTATCATGATCAAGGCCAGGTGATGGCCCGCTTTAGCTGGTTGGATTCACCTCGCTTTGGTCTACTATCATATATTCATATATATTGTATGTAGATGTCAATAGAGCCGGTTATTGTCTGGATGATAGCTCGCTTTGGCCAGCTGGTTTCATCTCGATGACGACCTTCCCAGCAAGCTCAATATGTGTGATCACACAATGTTGATCCAGATCATCTTGGTTCATTACATCATGATTGCTGTTATATGTTTTCGTGTTTGGTCTTTTATAGCCTATCCTTCTTCAATAGCTTGATAGGGTTTCTTGGAGTAATTTGTATGAGGAGCGCTATTGCTTGTAGGGTCCACGTTATAATTATCTATTAGAAATTCATGTTAGCATGTGCGTAGATCTCAATTTTATTTCTTGATTTTTTTGCATTTGTTTTTGTAATGACTATTGAGTGTTAACGTAATGCATTACGATTGGGCCTAGATGTCTCAATTACTTGATTGCTATGCATTGGTTTTCGTATGGACATGTCGTGACTCATTGTGGTAGCAGAACCTCACGAGTGCTTACGTAATGATTGTTGTGTGAATTAGATCTATACCTCTGCCTTCCTCATGGTAGCCATCGCTTCAAAGAGAGAGAGCACTTGGAGAATTGAGTTGCAACACCTTGTCCATAGGGTGTGCATTCGACATATTATTACATTGAGTGAGGAGCAAATAAGAGAGATTCCACATACCAATGGATGAAATGCATCAGCGTATACTTGCTCAATTTGACTGTAGTTGGACGAGGCGCGGAGAGGTGGAGCGAACAAAGGAGAAAGAGGCTGTACTAAATTTCCTACCTAGAGTGCTGGGTGATATAGTTGTACAATGGGAAATGGTAAAGCAGTCAGAGCCCTTGGCAGACGTAGCAAGGTCAAAGTTGGATAGGTGGCTCATAGAATGGAAAGAATCCTGTGCTGCCATTCATAGGAAAAATTGAAGGAAAAAGGTGTGGTCCGTAGACTATCGAATGTCGCCATGCAATATTATACCCAAATTGCTAGTGGCTCGTCAGAAAGAATAGACACAAGAAGTCAAGATGGCAAGGCACAAATAGACCTATGCACGAAGTTTGCCGACATGTACTCTACAACGGTACACTTCCCACTAGCTGCATTGACAATTCTTGAGGAATTAGGCGAGGGAGTGGAAGGAAAAGTGTACCAGGTTAAGATAGAGGGTGTGCCAGGTTTCAAGCCAACCCTATCTTATGCTGGCAAGAAGTAGAGGCATGATACTACACATGCACATAGATCATTGAAGATAGAGCTAGCAATGATTGTAATGCATAGGGCCATGTGTCATGCAATTGGTTACACACATGTTAGTGATCTTTGGTTAATCAGTCCATACTTCAATGGAGGTAGTATTCATGACATGCTCATGAGCCTACCTTCCATGTATCATGATTATCTGAACTGGGCAAGGTGAGGCAACCTTCGCGAGCAACCTCACAATGCGTGGCATGATACATGGAGTTAGATGCGAGCACACCTATTTTGTAAGAACGCTCTTGCCATTTGCATAGCTATTGCTAGTGCAATGAAAGCAGTGCACAAGAGGGGGTTCAAACACACTGATTTGAATGCCAGAAACTATGTGCTAGATTTCACACTAGATGGGAAATCTGTGCGGGTGAGCATTATTGATTGGGGAAGGTGTCTCCACAAAACTGAGAGCAAGCCCGAGGAGGTTCAGGCGCTTGCTCCAAAGTCAAGATTTCCTTGGTTTTCACTAGAGATTTACACAAGAAATGATGCTGTACCTCAATCAAATGGCGCATGGTCAGACATGTCAGATTGCTATGCTGTTGGTTGGTTACTTGTCGAAATAGCCAACTTCCTTGTGGGGTGTAGGTCCGCACTATCAAGTGATGAACTATACTCAGGGCATGTAATAAAGTTGTTGTGGGATTGTAAACTCAACTTGTGCCAAAATGAGCCTCGAGAACGGATGATAATGGAATCACTATTAACTAAACTTCATGCACACCATATTGATGAAAATGATGTAATGCGTCCAATGGACGATATGAACACTTATCTATAAAATTGTAATTTTGACATATCATCATATTTCCATTTGCAAGTCCTATACTTTTTAAATATTCTTAAATTATATTTTGCACTATTTTGAAATGGATGTTAAATAACATCATTGGTTGTTTAGGGTTTATGTTTTGAAAATTTGAGAAAACAATATTCTACAATAGAATGAGAAGCAAATGTGTTTGAATGTATGTATGTATCATGTCCTAAACTCGTATCTTTGCTATTATGTTTAGGGTTTAGCACTTCATCAAAACAATGGCATCATCATCAAGAACACCCTCTCGACCATCCACACAGGCCTGAGTACCAAGCCCAAGATGAACACACACGCGGTAACACACACGCGGTAGTCAAGTGTTGAAGTTCATGATGGATGTGGCTGATGCCACCACGCATCTATCACTAAAAGAGCAAACAAAGGCAATTGCCACTGCTAGTATTTTCCACAACTCTAATGGCATGAAGTACTTAGATATAAAGATCCTCGTCTCAAATGATGATTTAGAGGCTATATGGGATTGTAGCAAAAATGCTCTAGGATGCGAGTGATGGCCCCTTTCGTGGTGTTATAACAAAGCCATGAAAGAGTATGCACAATGCATATGGGAGATGATTTTGGCTAGGAAATTTTGCTCTAAAATTCCCAAATACTTTGCAAAGATGCTATATGCAAAGTTTGTGCTTGGTCATGAAGTGGACTTTGCCTCAGTCACTCGAGTACGCGAGGAGCCATGTATGCCAACCACCAGACCCATGGTAGTCAACTCTCCACAAAGCATTGGTAGTCCAGTGTTAGGTGAATATAATATTTAAATATGTCGATTATTTACTTTTGGGTTTTTTTGAAGAATTCCAACCCAACATCAATTGATAAGTTTGTATGTGACCTTATTGAACGTGTAGCCTCTGTCACAACTGAAGACCTCTAAATGAATATCGAAGAGGGAGTTAGACAGGAGCACGTGTCGAGTGAGATGTCACATTTATGGCTACAATTGTATGAGATGCAACTATGGAGCATCGATGAGTGCTGCAAGAACTTGAGCGGGTGAAAAATGATAATGAAAGATTGCATGCATTATTATCCCAAACTAGCAAGCGGCTTGATATCAACAATGCATACACAGAGATGTGCATAATAGCAACCAATTATTCTCAACAAGCGCATGACGCCTTGCAACATATCAAAGAAGGGGGTGTAGTCTCGACAATCAGTCATGATTTTGTTGGCCTCGCCATGCACAAACCGTCCATGATACCTGCAACATTATGATACATCGTGGATGGGGCATGTTGCCCAATCTACCAAGATCATTTTGATAGGGCCACAGGATACTATGCCCTCCTGTTTCATCTTGTCTTTCTTGTGAATACTTTAAAGGTGAGAAGTGCATGTGCGGCATGCAACACTCCTATGGCACGTGAGTTGTATGACATGCTCGGCCTCGACACTACATACTCTCCTGATCCGAGGCTACATACAATTTAAATGATAAGGAGATGAATAATTTTGTATACAAACATATTTAGAATATAAAATTATTTTTTGGACATGTATTAATATTCCTGTTATTTTCAATTATGGAGGAATTTATTTACCATGATAATGGAAATGGATCGTTTTCTCATAAAGTGTAATATTTTGTTTTAGTAATCGATCATCGTCATGGCGATTCTCCGTGCTGTCCTCATGATCATCGCTAGCACCCTGCTCGGGGTAACCATTGTTTGTGGCTGCTTCGTGGTACTATATCGCCATGGGCTACACATTTTACTAGAGGCCCAAGGCACCGACCAACCACCCGTTGTCCCATGAGCCAGCTAGAAGACATTCAACTTAATTTATTTTGATACTCATCTTATATGTGTGGAGCTCCTTCTTGGCTTGTTTTTTTGCTGAGGCCATTTTGTAACGGCCATTTTTTGCTGAGGCCATTTTGTATCGAGCAATATATATGTTCCCATGTTGTAACTAATTTTTTTGATGGCCTCATTTTGTATGAATAGTGCCAACAATAATATTTTCGAACTATGGACATGCAATCTCCATGTATAATTATTATTTTGAAAAGTTGAAGTACTTCATGTTGGATTGTTATACCTTTGAAGGAAAATTATTAAAAATGCAATGTTGTTAAATTGTTGAAGTAATGAACATGGATGCATTGATTGTTGAAAATGATTGAAGTAATTGATGTGGATGTATTATTATTGTCATACTTTGAAGTGCAATTGTAAATAATGTAACGTCTACTCCACTTAAACAGAGTCTACTCGAGGAACTTTAATAAGAGATCACAGTTTGCAAATGATAATTTTGTAACATCCTTCAGTCAACTTGCATAACTAGGAATAAGTACAATTGTTGAAGTAATTATTGTTGTCATAATTCGAAGTGAAATAAAAATTAAATGTTAGTTTCACCATACGTACGTCAATTCAAAATTAAAAAGGTGATTTGCATTGCCTCAAAATAGTATTGTTGGACAATAGGTCCCTTAATGGTAGCAACAAGGGTTTGCAGGGCCCTAATCTCTTAGTCCCTTGCATTTTGAAGTTCCTCTATGCACATCGCCCAAGAAATGCAACCCCCTCCTTCTTAAGTGAGAGCCAATGTATGTTTGATGACAGGCATTACATCACCGTCCGCCGTCTAACATCGTAACATTATTCTCAACGTTTGCGACAACTTCAACCGCATCTGTAGACTGTGTTGTTATGTCAACATCAATACTAATAGGGGGCTACAAGATGGCGACCACTCTTTCTGCACCATCACCTCTGCACCGTGGCATTGTCCTATTAACATCTCCCACGAAGTGCCATAACATCCTCGCCGGTGAGCCTCAAAATTCTTGATGGCAGAGATCGCATCTCCAACGATTTCCTACTATCATTGTAACGTAGTTGTGTACTACTGTTGAACCTCTATTCCTCTCTAGAGCCATTGAGTGTTGTCAAATTAAGGTGTGCAGTTAATTCAATTGCTTTCATAATCATAAAAAACTTTTGATGCCGTTGAAATGCATTTTTATCCTAACTTCCAACATGTGAGTACTCCATGCAAGCATGCTAGACCTTGAAAGAGAAAAATCATCCAACTGTCTTGCCCCCTCTAGACATGGTTCGATGATTATAAACATGGTAGTCTACCTGTTAAAATAGGCGTGGGATGGCAAATCGCCTTTTCCCACATCCCTCTCTCTCCTGAGTAAGCATCTATCTACACTATGATCATCTGCAACATCATGCTCTATTGATGGATCTCGGTATTTTACACACACTAGTGTAGCAGCTAGCATCACTTACACAAGTACATAAAGGTTGCAAGCAATTGGATAATATGTTCCAAGTTTAAACATTGAAGTAAAACAATTGTAATACTGTCTAAATGATGTAGCATTACTTCCAATTGGTATGATATCCATTAACAAAATTGATGACGTCAATGAACAAAATTTTAAATAGCATAATATTTTTAACAGAATGTAAGCACAATTGTAATACCATCTAAATGCTTTAGCATAATTTCCCAATTGATATGATGTCAAACAAAAATTGATGTGGATGTCACTCAAAAAAATGCTTTAGCATAATTTCCAATAGGTATGACGTCAATTAACAAAATTGGTATGATGTCAATCAATTAGCACAATATTTAATAAGTCAGAATGTAAGCATGATCAACAATGTATATAGTTTTTCAATCCTGGGAATGATTGCTCATGAGTCATCACAAATTTTCCTCATCCTCATCCTCCTCATCGCTAGAGCCTGCTTCGGTTGCAACTTGCAATTGTCCAACAATGGAAGGATCATGCAACAGACCTAGGAGATCACAATGTACCCACTTGGCTAAATCTCCATCATTGCTCTCCCCCTTAACATCATCCAAAACTCTACCATTTGCATAAACATATACCAATTTCTCTGCTCTTTCTGTCTTCAAGCGATTTCTTGTGATTGAATGAACAAACTTGTAATTACTCCAATTTCGTTCACTTGACGAATTGCTATAAGGCTAGGATAGCACTTTCAATGCCAACATTTGCAAATGACGTGTTGAGGCTCCACACTCTTCCCACCATCTCCATGCAGGCATCTCCTTTGTGAGGTCTCACATTCTTGTATATACAAACAACCCTTCCCTATTTTGAAAAGTGGATAATTCCTTGACAGCAGCAGCATATTCAGATCCATCCTCAAAAAGTCATCCCAAGAGATTATGCCAAGGCCACATTATGTGTTCCAATGTTTTCGGATGATACTACCACCATTGGGGATCTAGAATATGACTAGCATAGTGGAGGTCATTGTGAGAATGATTCCATCGCTTTCAAAACATCTTTTGCAAAGTGGCATGGCAAACAGCGTTGTAGCCAACGTTGTCACCTGTGGATCTTCTATTTTCCGGTCTCACTCAGTAGTCCACCACGCCATGTAAGCATTGCCCAAACTTGGACCTTTCACCTCTTATTTCTAAATGGCAAACCATACCGGCCTCATTGCATCGGCCGCATCAACTATTATCTTCCAAAAGCTAGCAGTGTGAGCATTTGCTTCATCTCTGTGAATTCAACACGAGCGTTTTGTGAGGTTGACTTAGTTATCCACTCGCTAGCTTCTACACTAAATAATGTCTCCATTACAACTCTATGTAGAGCAAATGGTCCAACATTATATAGTTTGTTTTGAAATGTGTTTCGCTAGGTTTCAGAAACTCTAGTGGATGTTTTGCAGGTTGGTGGTTTCTGAATATGCCCAACAATCTCTCGTGGTTGAGGAAGTATAACACCAATCTTCATCCTTCATCTATAGTGGCTTTGAACCACAGAGTCTCCGCTGATTTATACCAATCCTGAAGCACAAGATCAAGGCAATGGCAAGAGCATGGTGATGCCCAAATTGTAGGATATTTTTGATTTATAAATTTTCCAGCTTTTGTACAGTTCTTCACATTGTCAGTGATTATCTGAACAACATCACGCTCCCCAACATCCAGGATTACAACCTCCAATTGTTCAGCAATGTATTCACCTATCTTGGCATTACCACTTGTGTCGATGGATTGACAAAAAGCCTCCCCCTTAAATGTCACTACCATGATATGGATAAGAGGCCTCTTGGTGACATTTTTCCATCCATCACTAACAATAGTACATCCAGTTCTCTCAATACCATCGTATACTACTTGCTCCATCTCTAGTTTCATCCTCTCATAGTATGCATCCAAGTAGTTGTTGCGAACATCATTGTAATTGGGCAACATAAAGCCTGGACCTACCTTTTCTATAGATGCCATGGCTCTCTTCTAATGTGGGTTTTGAACCATGCTTAGTGGGTAACCTGTGTGACAAATGGCCTCAAAAACATCTTGTTGCACTTTCTCTATATGTTGTTGTCTAAATGACTCTTCCAAAGATCTTTGTTGCGGACATGCACATGATTGCAAACGAGAAATGTCATACATTGCCCACTATCCATATACTTCATAAAGCAGCTTGCTGTCTGTGTGAACGAGGCCACACCACTACTTTGAGGTGGCACATCTACAAATTGACTAGCTGGAGGTGTGAGTAAATCATCAGGCATACGTCCTTGAGGCTAGGATTGGTGACGTGCGATTGTCCGTACTTTTAGGCATTCGGCCACCTAGAGTGGCTATAACTCTCTCAACGTCTGGCCCCTTGCGTTTTCCAATCTGTTTGTTGCTATCAGCCAAGAAGTGCTTTTACATCCTTGTGCCAAAGCCTGAGTACTCTTCATGACAAAAGTTGCATTTCCACTTCTTGTTAGGCAATATTGTAACATAATTGTGAGCCTCTGTTGGATTTCTTCCTCGTTTTTCTAGAGCCATGCTTCCAATAAAGGTTGTAAGAGAAACATAGAAAAACTTATATAAGTTCTATGTATATTCACATTAGTAATCATTATACTACCATATCATTTAGGTTCTAGGACACATAACAATATCTTGAGCCATTTGCAGTTCTAAGTCCAAAATCAATGTGGCTATTTGGGACACTAACTTAGAATACTCCATGCAAGCTTGCTAGACCTCGAGAAAGAGAAATCATCCAACTGTTTTGCCCCCTCCCAACGTAATTGGATGATTGTGAATGTGGTAATATACCTCTTGCAATAGGCATGGGATGGCAAATTGCCTTTTCCCACGTCCTTCTCTCTCTCTCGTAAGCATCTATCTACACCATGATCATCCACAACATCATGCTCTATTGACGAATGTTGGTGTTTTACACACACTGGTGCAGTAGCTAGCATTACTTACACAAGTACTTATAAATAATTTTAGTACTACTTTCTAAGCTATGAGAAATTGTTTTACTACTACTTTCTAAGCTAGGAGAAATTGTTAACCTAATACCCTTAATCCTCAATATTGTTTTTTTCTATGTATATATGTACTATGGCGTTTGAGTTCTAATAAAAGCTACAAATTAAAACGTATGTAATATTTTCATATCTAATTTGTTTTACCTAATAATCTATAAAACATAAGGATAGTGAACCTATGTATACCACTATCTTTCCACACACACGCAACATAATTTTGCGAGTTGCTATGAGCCGGCAATTGTGAGCTCCACAACTGGCTAGACTTCGAGCAATATGCAAATGGCCAGCATAAGTGAGCCCGCAACCGACTTAAAGTCAAATATTTCCTCATCACTCTTAAAAAATAGTTTGTAGAGTTTCAATAATATATAGTATGAATTTTAACCACATACGAGGGCCTAAGAGAGCCTCCATCCAGCACATGGTATACTATTATTCATCAACGAACGAGTTGTTATAGGTCGACTTAAGCGAACCTCCAACCAGCTCATAGACTTTTTCTTTAGGTATAGTTACAAGCTATAGCTACATGCTTGTAAATAAATACCTATGCAAAAAGTAAGAACACACAAACATAAACTATTCCAAAAGCAAATCATTTCATGCGCTAATGTCTACTCGACCATTTTCCTAAATTTTGCTTGTATCTATCTACTATATTTCATGCATATAGAATGAAATCTAAAGTTATGAAACTAAACTGGCATTCCAAGCCATGCAACTAACAAATTATTTACCTAGTCCTAAGTGACAAGTCTTTTCAAAGAGTCTACAATCTAGACAAGTTACGACTTATATACTTCATGCATAAAATAAAAATCATATATTTTTCCAAAGCTAAGTACAATGTCACATGCAACTAACTTACTCTTCACCTAATAGTATGTAAATGCTAATTTTCCAATTAGTATCTAAGTGCAAGTGGATTCGAACCGGCAAAAGCAAGCCCAGGCACTAGATACTTTTTTTAACTTAGAAGGACTAACAAAACTTACAAATTTCTTTGTAGCTTTTGTTATACTCTTTCTTATGCTTCTTGTCTTTCCCAAGACTCCACAATATTCTAGGAATCTCAGATTTTGTGAATAGTATGAACATGGTGCAAGTTTATATAACATTAACAACACCGGTCGATGTCGCTAAACACCAACCGGTGTTGGTAATTATACTGGTCAGTGTAGAGAGAGTGCTTTTGTTCCATGGCTTGCATCATTTCTTCCTTTAGCTTCATGATCATGGCCTCTAGGCGATCTTCATTAGACGTTTTGACAGTGGACTTGGATTTTCCCTTTTTAGAGTGTTTATCTCGTGCACTGCTTCAAGAAGCTTTTTCTGCCTAACCACTTTCGACATACATCTTTATTATTGGGGGACACCCTTGTATCCAGAGTCCAAAATGCAAAGACAATATATTGAACCTCTTGTGTAATGCTACTACATCATTGTTGTTGTCTTTGGTACATGGATAGCAACAAAATTCCATGATCTTCGATGAACAAGCGAGATTTTGCAGGGTCAAAATTCCTTCTATGGACACCCTTGAAGCTTTGAGGATTTTGTAATCTCAAAATCCTAGTATTTGATCCATTAGAATTCATCACCATCATCATGGTAGACCTTTTAAAGAAAACTTCATCAGAGGTTCATGGCTACTTGGCACAACTTAAGGTGCTGCGGATGTTGGATACAATTGCTCCTTGCAAAACTGAAGCTCATTGGCATTGTGCAAATTCTTGACACGGTGATGAGAAATTATTTGTTCAAAAAAATCATTTCTATCTACTTAGTCCATTCTTCTTGTTTGTTCAGCAAGGATGACGCAACCTCATTCGCCATCTTTCCTCTCTTGTCCATGTCAACTTCAACATTTAGCTTGATCTGCAATAGCTTGCTTCATCCTTGCTTTTTGTCAATGCTTTCTTTTCATTGCAACATTATATTTTCTTACAGTGTTTACCTCTTGGGGGGTGCACTAATAAGAAACCCTATGTATCACATGCATTCAAAGGGTATTAAAAAAGCCCCTCAACTAAAATTTTACCCCCAATAAAAACACCCCTCTTTATTTACACAAACTAAGTGATATTTTTCTAAAATTGAATTAAAAAACCCCTCCTGTTATTGTAATACTGTTAAATTTTTTCAAAATGTTGAATTAAAATACCCTCCTTTTGAATGCACATGGTACACTAAACTTTTATAAGGTGAACCCCCTAAGGTTTACCTCTTGTTCTCCACTGGTCAGATGTGTTAGTGTCCCTACATTGACATCCTCTGGTGCAAAAGGCAAATATGTTAGATGCACTTGCAAAAAAGAAACATAAAAGATCACTACCTAGACAACTAGTTTCATTCTAAAAGATCAATTAAGAAGAGAAAAGCCAATGTATTTCCTGTGGCACAAGCACCTACCATTAATTCGTTGATAAAGAAAGAAGTACAAGAAATGCACTAGAGCTTGTAAGAAAGGACAGTGCAGAGAGAGAGAGAGAGAGAGAGAGAGAGAGAGCTTGTAGTAGTGGAAGAGAGAGGTAGGAAAGGAGAGACAAGGTGAGCTTACAGGCCAAAAGACATGAGACAAAGCAGGGAGACAGAATCAAGGGAGAGTTAGAGTAGCCCAAGATCATGGCCGAGGGGGAAGAGGGAGTTGCAAGGTCATTATGAGCCAGGACGTGGGACATGGAATGTTATTTCTTTATCACTTACCACTTGCAAATCTACACTTGCAACGTGCTTTTATAGGCACTCAAAAAGCGTTGTCCAAGGAAACTGCTTTTGAGTCCAGCCAAACATGCACACACCCGTATCTGTTTCTCTTTGAGCTTTCTTTTGAAAGTTCATGCTTTCTAAGTTATTATTTTGCTATGTTTGCATAGGACTCTTATGTCCCGTCACTCTCGTTTCCTCTCTTTTTCTATTTCTCTCGCTCTTCCTCTCTTTCTCTCTCGCTCTTCCTCTCTTTCTCTCTCGCTCTTCCTCTCTTTTTCTCTTCCTCTTTTCCTCTCTTTCTCTCTTTCTCTCTTTTCTTGTCTTTCTTCTCTTCCTCTTTCTCTCTTTTCCTCTCTTTTCTTCTCTCTTTCTCTATTGCACTTCCTCTCTTTGTCTCTTTTTCTCTTTCTTCCTCTCTTTTCTCTCTTCTCTTTCTCTCTTCCTCTCTTTTCCTCTCTTTCTCTTTCTCTCTTTTCCTCTTTTTCTCTCTTTCTGTTTCTTTCTTTTCCTCTCTTTCTCTCTTCCTCTTTCTCAATTTCTTTCTTGGTCTTCCTCTCTTTCTCTTTCTCTCGCTCTTCTCTCTTCCTCTTTCTCTCTTTCTCTCTTCCTCTCTTTTCCCATCTTTCCATCTTTCTCCTACTCTCTTCCTCTCTCTTCCTCTCTTCTTCTTTCTTCTATTTCTCTTCTTTCTGTCTCTTTCTCTCTCCCTCCTTCTAACAATGTAACATCTAATTTGAGAATTGTAACCTCAAAATGAGAACTCTAGGAGAATCTTTGAAAGATTCTCTTCTTTTCATGTGAATTTTACATATTTTTTTAAAAGATGGTGATTTTGCACAATGTCTTTTGGCAAAATGTAAAAATGATCTTTTTTTGAAATTTTGCTGACAATAGTTTTTCAAAAAACAGGCATGAAAACCTTTATTTAGAATACAAAAAACACATAAAATACAATAGTGTCTCAAAACCATTACAATATGGACCTATGCATCCAATGCAAATAAAAGGGTCATCCCATAACATATTTCAAAAGTCTAACATGCTAGAAATTACATTGCTTCACAAATATACATGGCATTGATCCTACAAAAACAATAGTACTCATCCTCGGATCCTATACCTTCAAATGCACTAGAGCTAAAGCTATGTGGTAGAAGTTGTAATAGCCTTCCTCATCCAAACTATCCACTAGAACATTCTCTGAGTTAACCTAGTCAAGTTATGATGCCACCCTCTTTCTTGCATGGCATCCTTAGCTTTAAGGTGTGCAATATATCCAATCAATGTCTTTGGAATCTTTCGAGATAATGTCATGTATTGTGTCCCCTTTCACAATTTCCCTACTTGTCTTTATTGAAATGTGTGTAGTAAAATATCTAACCTGATTTCTCAGTCAATGATATCATCTACCAAGCTCTATTGCTTTATGCGACCAAGCTATATGCTTGGTCAATGATATCATTGACCGAGTAAGCCAAAACCTTTGAAAGCTCTAAATTATTTGAGGAAAAACTAAAATTTTTGTAGATACATATTTTGGAACTTTTGACGTCAGAAATGAGTTTGAAAGACTCTAAAACCTTGAAAACAACTATAAACATGGGTATCTTTCGATGATTTTTTGAAAAACCCTAGATAGGAAAGCATGCGCCCACTTGCTAGGTCAATGATATCATCGGCCTAGCATGCAAACGTTTGGTCGATCATTTGATCAACCAAGAATGTTCTTGGTTGATAATATCATCGATCAAATGCATGCCAGGTTGATCGAGCCGAACGAACACTTTCCCATATGTAATTTTCAAAAAATCATTGGAAGGTAGCCAAGTTTGCAGTCATTTTTAGGGTTTTTGGTCCTTTCAAGCTCATTTTTGATGTCAGAAGTGCTAAAACATGCATCTAAAAACGTTTTAATTTTATGTCAAATAATTTAGAGGTTTTGGCTCACTAGATTAAAAGTTTTTCATTCTTGCTTTATGTGATTTAAAAAGAGAGTGAAAAGTTTGATTTGGATAATAATGAGTAGAACATGCTATTAGGTGCAACAAGCTAAGATAATAAATTTTTTTTTCGAGAGACGTACAAAGGTCACGAGGAGGAAAAAACTTTAAGACTTTTAGAATAGAGAAATTTGAAAGATACTTTGCAATTTTTAATTTGTAGGCATGATGTTTGAAAAATGCATGAATTCAGTAAGTTCTTAGTTTTTGACTATGCAAAATATAGATAGTTTTTTGAAAAGCTATATTTTAATGAATTTTTGAGGGAATTTTAAAACGGGTACCAAAGTTACATTACACTTGAAATAGATGTTACACTACTTTCTCTCTTTTCCTCTCTTTCTATTTCTCTCTTTTCTCTCCTTCTCTTTCTCTCTTTTTCCTCTTTCTTTTCTCTCTCTTTATCTTTCTTTGTTTTCTTTCTTCCTCTCTTCCTCTTTCTCTCTTTTATCTCTTTCTCTTTCTCTCTTTTTCTCTCTTTCTCTTTCTCTCTTTTCTCTCTTCCTCTCTTCCTCTTTCTCTCTATCTCTCTTCCACCCTCTTCCTCTCTTTTCCTCTCTTTGTTTCTTTCTCCTACTCTCTTCCTCTCTTTTGCCCTATTTTGGGGAAGCGTAGGAGTGTTTTTCCTTCTCTTTTGCTTAGTTTTTCCTTCATCCCCTATCTTTATCTCTCTTTCCCCTTCATCCCTTCTCTTTTATATATGGCCCTCTCATTTGCTGTCTTTTCCCTTCTCTTTAACTCTCTTTCCCCTTAATCAATCCCTTCTCTCTCCCCCTCCCTTTTTCCACCTCTATTCTTTTTTTTTTTTGGTGGGCAAATAAGAGTTTAATTATATTATGATCATAGGCTTTGTACAAATAATTTCCATAAGAAGAAAATTCCCCTCTCTAGAGAGGAATAACTAATATGTGGACAAAATATTTCTTGCAGAGAACACCATATTAGAGAATTTGGGAAAATCCTGATAATTTGGGAACTTTTGAGGGGTTGTAATTATGTAACATTCAATGTTTTTCATTGATTTTTCCCATAGATTTGGGAGTCCATCCAAATCTTGTAGATGTGCATGGTTTGCATCAACATAAATAAAATGTCAAATGTTGAGGCTTCGACCAATGCATGGTATTTTTTGAGGGGTTACAATTACAATGCATTGAGTGCACTCCATTGACTTTCTCCCTGGATTTGGCCGTGTATATGAAATTCACAATTTGGAGTGTGCCTGTTCTGCATTAGCCGAGAAAAAAACATCATATGTTTGAGTTTAATGAAGCATTTTTTGCCTCTTCTAAAAAAAAGGTGGTGTTCAAAAACACCATTTTAGTTTAGTTGGAGAAAAAGTAAGAATGCAACACTAGTCCTTGATATTTTGTCGAGTGTGCAAAACTTGCAACCACAAAGCAATGGTCTGCAAAAAAAAAGATAAAGAAAAAAGATCAATGTCATACCTTCCAAATATTTGTCAGTATTCAAATAAATTATTGTTGTGCAAGGAAAAAAAAGTCATGCTTTTCAAGTACCTTCACTCCATTGTGGAGTCAGCATCAGAGTCAGAATCTGTTCTATGAGCCAAATTGGATAAAGCTCGCTTGCGTGCAATGGTTGGTATCTTCACCTTGATGGGGAGGTTGCTGCTCTTCGAGGAAACCTTCTTTGAGAGGTTACATTTTGGAACCCATGACCATACAATAGCATCAACAGATTCCCAACGTGGAGGATCACCTTTATTGCACATCCAAATCTTGTTCCAACAATCTGCATACACCTCCTCAATTTCTGCATTGTGTCTTTTGCATATAGGTGCCCAATATTGTATGAAAACCTTCTTGAAATTTTTAGATTTATTATCCTTCTGTACATCAGTTTGAGCAATGCCTAGCCAAATTGGGTAAATTTTTTCTGCTGGTCGGACCAAAAGAAAGTGTCCTTTTTGTACATCAACCATTGGATCAAATGATTGTTTTGGCTTTTTCCTTTGAGGTCCATAGTAATGATCATTCAACTCTTCAATTCCTTGAAACTCATCGTTTTCATTATCAAATACTTGCACACAATCAATATGTTGCGTCTTTGGCCAAAATCTCTCGTGCATGCCCTCTACACTATTGTTTGGTTTATCAAGCTCATCAATCATGTTCTTCCAGTACTTCACTACTGGCTTGTAAAACTTTGTGAAAGATGCATCTGGACCTTGCAGGTATGCCCATTTTTCCCAAAAGTGTACATACTCCTTGATACCAACTATCACATCTAAGTGATCCTTCACATACTTGAACATGGTTACATAAGGCGGCTCTCCACTTGGTAGCATTGGATGACCATCCGGATGTCTCTTCCACAACTCAATGCCACCTTCACTTGGTTGCCAATCTAATGATCGTGGATGCACTTTATATTGCATGATAGGAACTTCATTTCGCATAAAGAACCGAAATTGGAGAGGCTTTGAGTGTCCCACTAAAGAATCTTTCCCATCGCATAGGCATCCATCAACATAGCTCTTGAAATCAGGGACTTTCGTTACCAAAAATGGCATTGGAGAAGACTCCTCACATTGTCTAAAAGTATCCATGAGATGTGCAAATGTCAATGTTTGGCTAGTTCTTAACCTCTCTGAAAACCTGCTTAACATTGCATCAATATCCTCATGTGTATGCCCAACCATCAAGAATCCCAATTGAATTGACTTGAAAATCCCTCGAGCAACAAGTATTGATAGGTATGCAAACAAGTACCTATTCTTGTTTTCAGAACCACAATTATCCAACTGCAACAATAGGTGTTCGGGTAGTTTCTTATAAGGATTTTCTTGATGGGAACTTCCAAGTCCAAGGTCTTTGAATGTTCCACCCACTGCTCCAAGATGAAGTTGTTGCTTGCCACTAGAAACATAGTGAGAATCCAATGCTTCTCTTGAGGTTAGTGCATTTAGCAGAGCGTTGTCAGACCTTGGCATCCCATCATGTACTAAATCTCCAAGTGCATGGTTATCAAATCTTTCAAGATTTCTCAAACACAAAGCCAATGAACCAATCGTGAAGTTAGGATCCGACGGCCACAAGGATAAAGAAAAGTGACCATAACGTCCTTGACCATGTCCATGTGTTATCATGCCAGTCAAAGCCACTGGGAGCTGAAAGGACTTGTCTGTGTCCTTTGAACGATTGCGTAATCTAGGGATGGCTGTCTTCTTTTGGTCCATCTTATCATGGATAATGCACAAGTATGTCTGAGGATACATTTCAAAAAATCTGCGCCAAGTGTAGTACACATTTCTACAACTTTTTTGTTGTAACATGTGTTTTCTTCTATCCTCCATCAACTTATTACGTTCATTTTGGCATTTTGTCGCTGCAAGCTGAGCCTTGATTGCACTGCATAAACCACACTTAGAGAATTCACTTGTTTTTGACAAAGTTACATGCTTGAATTCAGAGTTCCATATGCGGTTGAATGTGGAAGTTGACATCTCTTTACAACCCAAACTATGCTTTAATTGCATGTTAACTTCATAGAGAATATCAACCTACTTGTATACATCCGGTATCACCAACTGTGTTTCCCTTGATCCATCCTGAAGTGTTCTACTTTTGTGTGGCATACGCTGAGAATTGTTATCCACAAAATCTTGGATTATGGCTCTACCCAGTTCTGTGTGGTCCCAACCTCTCCGCACGATTCCTTTATTACCATGTATGCACCTTCGTATACCAATTTCAAATTGCTCCCTGTATCGATAAAATGTTGTTTTTGGAATACCATGCATTTCATACCATGCTCTACAACAAACTTGAATACCATTCAATGAAAAGACATATTTGAACTGCCCATTGTCATCTTTTCGACAAGCAACCCCAAGAGTGTCATATACATAATTGGTGCGAGCCTCCAAACTTTGGCCCCAATACTCTATGCGTAATTTGGATATCATTTGACGATCGGCAAATTGACAACAATTTTGTTTACAACAATCAATCATCGATACTTTTATGACTGCATCCCTTGTGAGTCTAGATGATGCTAATGGCATGCCATGTTTTTTAGCTTTTCTCTTTATCATGCAATAACGCCTCTTTTTTGTGGATTTTTCCATTGGGTCCTCATCTTCCATGTGCTTTTTCCCAAAACCACTTGAAGAATTCATGGTGACATCGATTCTTAATGAAGTTCCATCTAAAAAGGTTATTTGTGCAATGGGCCATTTTATTAAGTGGATGGTATCGATGCTTGATACATCACTATGATACTTTTCAATTCCCACACCTAGATTACCTTCACCAAGCATCTCAAAATTTATAGGTTCAAATGGGTAGTCATACAAAACAACACCCTCTGCAATGCTCTTGGTTTTCTGCTCATCCCATATTAAGACTTTCTTGTCCTTCCATGATTCTCGAATGGAAAACTCATCATATTCACATAGAGGTTCAACGTCAATGGTATCTGATGTTATATCATTCATTGGTACAATAGCTCCATTGACATTGTCCACACAACTCATTGATCGTGCTTTCCAACGAACAACACTACCCAAAGCCTCATAGACTAAGAATGCATCCATTGTAGGAAATGGAAGAAGTGCACTTTCATCCATACAAATATCGATCGCCACTGATACATTGTTTTCCCCCAAGGGCACACCTTGGCACATGTCATCATGTGATGTAGAGAATATTGTCCCAATGGCAACAATCTTTCCACTGACAAGCAAGTTGACTTTAACCCCCACTTTCAATGTGGCACCTGCATAGTACATAGCATTTGTTATAGTTCAATATTGATATCTGATGGTGTGACTTAGGATGAAAATGCTTTACAAGATTTCATTGCAAGACCAAATCTTCCTAAACCTTGGTGCTTTGAATTTTAGGCAGCAAAATTTGGCTACATGGCCAAATCTTCACAAACCATGGTGCTTTGAAATGGAGATAGCAAGATTTGTCCCCACAAACAAATCTCCCGAGATGCTGGTGCTTTCAAGAAGCCATCAAGATTTATCCACACATCCAAATCTACTTAGACCTTGGTGCTTTGAAAGAAGCCCACAAGATTTGGCCACATCGTCAAATCTCCCCAGACCCTGGTGCTTTGAAAGGAGCCAAAAAGATTTGGCCACATGGCCAAATCTCCTAAGACAGTAGTGCTTTGAAAGAAGCAATAAGATTTGGCCACGCGGCCATATCTGCTCAGACCTTGGTGCTTTCAAAGAAGCTAGCAATATTTGGATGCACGGCTAAATCCTTCAAGACCTTGGTGACTTCTTTCAAAGCACTGAGAAGATTTGTTTGTGGCATTCTTTCAAACTTGGGGAGATTTGGTCATGTGGCCAAATCTTGTAGGCTTCTTTCAAAGCACTAGGGTATGGAGAGTTTTGGCCATGCAACCTCCTCTTGCATGCTTCTTTCAAATCACCAGGTTCTGGGGGATTTGGCCATGTGGCCAAATCTTTCAAAGCATTAGGGTTTGGGAAGATTTTGCCGTGCTGCCAAATGTTGCTAGCTTCTTTGAAATCACTAGGAAGATTTTGCCACATTGCCAAATCTTCTTTCAAATCACTAGGAAGATTTGGCCACATGGACAAATCTTCAAACATTAAATTTAAAAATTGAAAATCCAGATTTTAAAATTTAAAATTTAAAGTTCAAAATTCAAAATTCAAAATTCAAAATTTAAAATAAAAAATTCAAAATTCAAGTTTCAAGTTTCAAATTTTGAAATTCAAATCTAGAGATCCTACTTTCAAAAAAATCGTACATGCTTTTCATGATTCACACTATTACACTTTAAAATCATACTATTACTTTAAAAGCAAACTAGAAAATCTAAAACTATTAAAAAACCAAAACTTTAAAAGGCAAAGCTAAACAAACCTTTTAAACCAAGCATAAAAAGTAAACCTATGAGAAGGAATTGAATTCGTCTTCATGGGGGATCAAGTGCTAGGCTCACCTTGTTCTCTCCCTTCCCAGATCTCCAATGTGTACGTAGGGTGGTTTGAGAGCTTTAGGACAACGTCTTAGATGGGGTAGTTCTTGAAAAACACTCCTCCACCCTTGCTTAGCTAATTGCAAGTAAAAAAGTTCAAAACTATGTCAAAATGAGAGGTCCCGGGAGGCTCCCCATCCCAGTTTTGTCCTAACAATGTGTACTTAACTATGTAAGTTTTAAACTTCCATTACCAATTCAACTCTCCATAGATTCCACACACAATAGTTGGATTAGAAAGAGGTCTTTTTTTTTTTTGCTCTACATGCTTTTGAGTGGATTGCTCCTTCCCCCCAAAACATGCTTTTTTGGGGGGATTGCTCCTTCTCTTTCCCCCCCACCTATTTTTGGGTTCCTCTTTTCCCCCTCCTTTCTCAAGCCGCTCCACGCTGCTGCTGCTCCTCCTTCGGTTTGTCGCTGCTCTTCTCGCCCTACTCAAGCTGCTCTGTCGTCTTCTCTTCTCCTCCTCCTCGCGGTTCCTCGCTCCTCCTCGTGGTTCGTCGCTACTCTTCTCACCCTACTCAAGCTGCTCCTCATCCCTCCGTCGTCTTCTCTTCTACTCCTCCCCTCCTCCTCGTGGTTCCTCTTCTCTCCCGCTCACGCCGCTCCTCCTCCTCCTCCTCCCCGCTCATGCTCCACTCTCCTCGTCCCTCCGCCATCTTCTTCCCGCTCCTGCTCCTCCTTCTCACGGTTCCTCTTCCGCTCATGCTTTGCTCTCCTCGTCCCTCCGACGGAAGCTCACTCATGCTCCACGTTACTCCTCTCCGTCCCTCTAGATCTTCCCAAAGGAGGAGACACTGAGCAGCTGCTTCAGAAGGATCACCACCGAAGAGCTTGTAGAAGGAATACACCGATATGAATACTTGCTGCCGGAAACACTAGATTACACAGGGAAGTAAAGAGTATGGTCGTCTGCCCAAGAATTTGTTGCAAGACAAGAGATAGGATAGGAGCCAAAACGTGGAGTCTCAATCCGACACTGAGAATAACGAGAACACTGTCCACAATTGATTGAAATCCAAATAGCACAAGCTCACGAACAACAATGGCTACTCAATCATCCAAGTAAGAAAATGAAAGAAATTGAAAGTGTACCTAATTCTTGCATCTTCTCCATTTTTTCCATTTCGAAACACCACGATTTGAAAGAAAGAGTCTTGTAAAAGTAGGAATCTTGAAGTGTGATTTGAAAGTAGGGTCTTTATTATATGATTTGACTTTCAGATCTTGAAATTTGAAATTTGAATTTTGTATCTAAGATTCAAAATTTCAATTTTGAATTTTGAATTTTAAATTTTGAATCTAATATTTTGAATTTTGAAATTTGAAATTTCCAGATTTGAAATTTGAATCTTAAGATTTGAATTTTGAATTTTAAATGGGGAGATTTGGCCATGCGACCAAATCTTCTTGGCTTCTTTCAAAACATACAAGATTTGGCCGTACGACCAAATCTTCCTAGACCTTGGTGATTTGAAGAAGCTATAAAGATTTGGCATCACAACTAAATCTTCCTAAACCTTGCTACTTTGAAAAGATTTGTCCACATAGCCAAATCTTCCTAGACACTCATGATTAGAAAGAAGATAGCAAGATTTGGCCGCATGGCCAAATCTCCCTAGACCCTCGTGATTAGAAAGAAGCTAGCAAGATTTGACCGCATGGCCAAATCTCTTTAGACCTAGGTGATTTAAAAGGAGCTAGAAAGATTTGGCATCACAACCAAATCTCCCCAAATCCTGCTGCTTTGAAAAGATTTGGCCGCATGGCCAAATCTCCCTAGACCCTTGTGATGAGAAAGAAGCTAGCTGCACAGTCAAATCTCCCTAAACCCTCGTGACTTATAAAAAGCTAGAAAGATTTCACATCGTAGCCAAACCTGTGCTTTGAAAAGAATTCGCCGCACGGCCAAATCTCCATATACCCTTATGATTAGAAAGAAGCTAGCAAGATTTGACCACACACAAATCTCACCAAACCCTGGTGCTTTGAAAAGATTTGGCTGCACGGCCAAATCTCCATAGACCCTCGTGATTAGAAAGAAGCTAGCAAGATTTGGCCGCATGGCCAAATCTCCCTAAACCTGGTGCTTTGTAAAGATTTGGCTGCACGGCCAAATCTCCCTAAACCTGGTGCTTTGAAAAGAATTGGCGCCATGGCCAAATCTCCCTAAACCTGGTGCTTTGAAAAGAATTGGCCGCACGGCCAAATCTCCCTAAACCTGGTGCTTTGAAAAGAATTGGCTGCACGGCCAAATCTCCATAGAACCTTGTGATTGGAAAGAAGCTAGCAAGATTTGACCGCACGCAAATCTCCCCAAACCCTGGTGCTTTGAAAAGATTTGGCTGCACGGCCAAATCTCCCTAAACCTGGTGCTCTAAAAAGAATTGGCCGCACCGCCAAATCTCCCTAAACCTGGTGCTTTGAAAAGAATTGGCTGCACGGCCAAATCTCCATAGAACCTTGTGATTGGAAAGAAGCTAGCAAGATTTGACCGCACGCAAATCTCCCCAAACCCTGGTGCTTTGAAAAGATTTGGCTACACGGCCAAATCTCCCTAAACCTGGTGCTTTGAAAAGAATTGGCCGCACGGCCAAATCTCCCTAAACTTGGTGCTTTGAAAAGAATTGGCTGCACGGCGAAATCTCCATAGACCCTTGTGATTGGAAAGAAGCTAGCAAGATTTGACTGCACACAAATCTCCCCAAACCCTGGTGCTTTGAAAAGATTTGGCCGCATGACCAAATCTCCATAGACCCTCGTGATTAGAAAGAAGCTAGCAAGATTTGGCCGCACGGCCAAATCTCCCTAAACCTAAGTGATTTAAAAGAAGCTAGAAAGATTTGACTGATTTGAAAGAAGCTAGCAAGATTTGGTTGCACAGCCAAATCTCTCCAGACCCTAGTGCTTTGAAAGAAGCCCACAAGATCTGGACACAAGGCCAAATCTCCCCAAACTTTGGTGCTTTGAAAGAAGCCCATATGATTTGGCCACACATCCAAACCTCCCCTTCCAGTGCTTTAAAAGAAGCCCATAAGATTTGGTCGCACGTCCAAATCTCCCTAGAATCTGGTGCTTTCCAAAGTTACTACTATGTCTAGTGTCAATTCTAGATTCTATTTCAGATATGTTTATCGATAATGTGTTTTGTCTAACATTAAAGATTATAAAGATGATAGTTTGTATATTGCTTGGATTTTTTTTACAGGAAAGACACAAATGTGAAGAAGGTTGAGAAAGTTATAAGTGGATTTGCAGAAAAAAGCATACCTTGGTACTTTGACATATATAGTATTGAGGGAGCACAGTTGACACGAGTTCACTTATTTGTTTTGTTACCTAATAAAAGTGCATACACTTGTGTTGGATCGGTACATCAAATCACTGAAGATGTGGTTGGAAAAGTGGGAGATATTGGATTGTTGATCATGATAAATCAAAATAAGAAGTTTCTCTTGGATCCCAGCGATTATGAAGCATCTCGTATGAAGTCTGATGTAGATGACAACATGCACTCAAGAGGCTGGATAAGTGTTGAATCAATTGATGGAAATGAAATTGACACAGTGACAACAATCATTGAATCATATCGCAAAGTTTCAGCAACATTAAAGAAGCGTAAGAGTGGGGAAGATAGTGGGGAAGGAGCAAAGAAAGGAAAATCGACTGTGGTTCAAGCACCAGGTGGTAGCGGAGAAGGGGCAAAGAAAGGAAAGCTAACTATAGTTGATGTACCACAAGAAGGAACACCTCCAGAGGGTATGCTAGCAGTTGTGGAAAGAAGCAGTGGTAGTGAATTGGAGCCAAGTGGAAAGGTCATAGGAAAAAAAGGGCAAAAGAAACCATCAGGCTTGGTGGAATATGAAAAATACTACCCATTCGGGTTGCATGCAACATTTTCAATTCCAGTTACAAGATGTCAAAAAGCTCCTCCAAGCTATGTATATAGAGGGTTGAACAAAGAGCATGTGGAGAAGCTTGCTGCAGACTTCGGTTATAACTCTAGGCCTCCTGTTGCTGTAGCGGATTTAATGCCTTTCAATCCTGAAACAAAGCAGCCCCTGAAAAGGGTAGATAAAAAGGATTTAACCAAGTGCCACTACTGGATACTATCTGGACAACATTCAATATATGCTGCTAAAATATTCACATCTAATGATGATAACAGCACGGCCCAAAGAAAGAACTACTACCGCACCCACCAGGCGAGGATTGTAGTGAATTGTCCCGCATGATTTTGTGTGGAGATATCAAAGATGGCAAACCTGGAGTCTCAAAATATCTTGAGACAATCTCCATACATTGATATACTTAAGCAGGTGAGGGGACAATGGATTCTCTTTAACAGACCCAAGAAAGCACAACAAGGGCTTGCAAAAGGACATCCAGATCGTGAGAATTGGGATGTAAGTATAGATTTTAATTATGAATCATTTTTTACAAGTCGGTTTCATAATTATTACATTCTAATGGATTCATATATTTTGCAGGCTTTCATTGACATTGGCAAGGTAACATTGGGCAATAGCTTTGCCACGAAGGATGTACATATGATAATCACAAGCGATGCCATTTATGATGGTTGGATCTCCATCTTTGAGGATTACATTGCAGGCAAATATTCACAAGATGGAAAATGCCGTAGGCAACCCACAGTCTCAATGTTTAGATGCTTGCGTGGATTGAGTGATGATCAAATTGGTCAAATTCAAAATGACATTAAGGAAGGTAGAGTAGTCATAGCTAAAACAAAGACGGATGTCATGATTCTTGATATTGAAGGACGAGCTATGCAGATCAAGAGAGATGCTACACTACAAGAAGAACTTTATATGTTTATATCCGCAGAACGGCCTTCTTTAATGTTAAAAAATTGGGATGAGTGCAGATTACATTTTAAAATTACTCCAGAATTGTATCATTGGATTCGTGGTTGCTCTGACTCATGGTTAAAAGTGAAGCTTCAACAGGGCAAGGAAACTCCACCATTGCCTGATGCTGCAAAGGGGTATCTGAGGTGGATTATGGGACAAAGTGAAGGTGCAAGTCATGGACCGAATTCCACCCGGCCTTGGAGGTTCTACACAGTCGGTTCAAACATGGAGGGAATGGAATTTATACATAATGTGTACCAAAAGCCAATGGCAATAGGGGTTGCCTTTTTGGATGTAATGTATGGACCAAGCAGAAGTAGAAATTGGAATGAGGATCGCTTTGAGTGTTTGTTGAAAAGCTTGATGACAATCGCTTCTCCCCCAGTGCAATTCCTTCTTGTGGTGTTCTTGACCATGGACCATGTATCATGTTTGAAGAATGCATTAAATAAGACATGCGGACAATATAAAATACACTTCGGTTGCCTTAATTTTGAAACTGCAGATATCTTTGTCACTGGATCTATGGATGGCTTAATTGCCTGTGTATTGGTAAGCAAGGAAAAGCATTTCAATGATATTGAGCGCTATACCAATGCACAATGTAAGCCATCAATATATGTTGCAGATGAAAAATATGAAAAATCAAGTGGTGCAGAAGAATCAAGTGATGAGGATGATGATGACGAGGATGATGATGATGAATTTGACATTGAATTGTCCTTGAAAAGAAAACGTTCAAGTATCATGAAAGACATGATCATGGGTTTCTGTCGAGAAGATGAGTATGTATTGGACTTGTTCTCTGAGGGGCTTGCTGCAATAGAGTCTCTTTCTTGTAAGAGGTGTGTTGTTTCAGTTGTTGAGACTTATGAGGAGTTGGCAAAGGTTGAAAGTATATGTTGCACGTATGCTTACAGTAATCATGAAATTCGACAATGGGCTGGCTTGCAAGAACCAATATTGGCAATAGAGGGGGTGCCAAAAGAAGATGATACAATTGAAGGTGGAGGGGATAAAGAAATTGATACCATACCAGGACAAAAAGAGCTTCAACCCTTCAATGAAGAGCAGCGTGAGCATTTACAAAAACACGCTTCAAAGTTTTGGGAAACAGAAGAGGAAGCAACAGGTCCTTGAAATTGTCCTTTTATATGGTGTTCATGTTTTCCATATGTTATCTTGCTATATTCTCCATATGATGTATTAATTTTGTTCCAAAGATCTTTTAATATTTCTTGGAAATTTCTTCTATCTCATTGCCATAATTCAAACATTCATATGTATTCTTGAATATGTTTAATTTTCTATATTTCATGAAAAGATGTGTTTGCATGTTGTAATACCTTCGGAGTGTGATACACATCCAAATTTATTTACGAGTTCATAAATGTTAAAAAGTGTGTTGAGTCTTGATCGTGATGAATGAATTAGTGTAAATTGTTGTTTCTATCCTTATTCACTTCATATGAATGCTCAAATATGTTTTGGCCGCTTGGCTAAATATTTTCTTAGTGGGAACACTTGGGCAATGCTAGATAATGTTGGACTCCACTCTATCTATTACGCAAAGGTTTTTGGCATTGTAAGGATATGTAATTTTGGGGATTAAAATAACTTGAACGGGTATAGATTCAACAACTTTAGGGGGTATACTAAGCATATGAACATGAATGCTTTCTTTATTTTAGTATTCCAATTTTGTTTTGAAAAAGAAAAACATGAATGCTTTCACACAAAGAAATTGCAGTGAGAGCACACAACCTAAAGTTTGACAATTTGGTTTTGTAAGAAAATAGTACGCAGCGGAAGATAACAACAAAACGCAAGTACACGATGGAAAAGCTGGAGAGAATACAAAAAATTCTGATATACCAAACTGCTGATACAACTGATGGTTGGCTGTCCACGCGTGCGCTCTACAGACAGAGCTTCGATGGTGATCTAGACAGATGCTGGACGGAGGACTATGAGCGTGAAGAACTGGTGATCTGATGATAGGGGGTGGCCACTTATATAGTGTAAGTGGTTGACGGTCGGCCCTGTAATAGGCAGTCGGCCTAATAGACAGTCGGCCTGGAAGACCACCGACCCTTCAGAAAACATGCCGTCGGGCAGATGAAGGATAGCGCATAGGTCATACCGTTGGGCCTGGGGCTACCGGCAGCCCCCGGACCCTGCCGCTGGGGGCTTTGCCCCCAGACCCCCACCAGGGGCCTGCGCCCCCCGGACCCCCTGCTATCGGGGGGGCTATCGCCCCCCCGAACCCCCCCTTTGTGCAGACGGGTATCTACTCTTGGCTCCTAAGCCGTCTCATAACCATCTGGTCTACTCTAAGACCCCTTCCAGTGTCTAAACTGGGGATCCCTCCCAATATCTGATACCCATCATGGCTTCTCCTCATATGGGGGCCTTACAACATTGGGTACACAGACTATTGGTGGGTTACATGAGAGGTGGACATTTGAGCTAACTCTAACACCCCCCCTCAATGTTCACCCGAAGATGAACTACGTGTTCGGACCAATGCCGAGTCGATGTAGATGCCGCAACAATAAATCACTCCCAAGAGCCTTCGTGAAGATGTCTGCGCAATTGTCCTCTGTGGGACAATACTCCAGCTCTATGACTCCATCCTCGATGAGCTCTCGTACGTAGTGATACTGGATCTCTATGTGCTTTGTACGAGCATGGAACACAGGATTCTTTGCAATGGCCATGCAACTCTGATTGTCGCATTTTAGAACCGTCGCATCTTCGATTGGAACTCCTATGTCTTGCAGGATCCTCCTTAGCCAAACTGCTTCACAAGCAGCAATGCATGCTGCCTTGTACTCATCTTCTGTCGAAGATAGTGCCACTGTTGGTTGCTTCTTGCTAATCCAAGAGAACACTCCTGAACCAAGTGAGAAACAATATCCAGAAACTGACTTTCTAGAATCACAATCTCCCGCCCAATCTGAGTCACAGTAACCCGCCAAGGTCTTCCCTGCTCTGTAGGTAATGCCATACTCCAGTGTACCTTTCACGTACTTTAGCACATGCATCCCTGCTTTCCAATGGTTCTCTCGAGGTTGATTTGAGAACCTACTAAGTACACCAACTGCAAAGCTGATATCAGGTCTAGTGTTGCACAGAAAAATGAGACTCCCCACAAGTTTCCTATACTCCTTGATGTCGACAAGTGGTGATGCATCCTCCACTGAGAGCTTACCATTCACCTCCATGGGAGAGACCACGTCCTTACACTCGGTCATACCGAATGCCTTCAAGATCTCGCGAGCATATCTCTACTGAGAGATGAAAATCCTGCCAGGTTTTTGCCAAACCTCAATGCCGAGGCAAAAGTGCATGAGCCCCAAATCTGTCATCTCAAACTCGGAACTCAACGACTCCCTCAACTGTTGCAGCATCTTCTCATGATCTCCTGTGATGATCAAGTCATCCACGTAAAGGACTATTACCACATACTTGCCATCCTGCTTACAAACATACAGGTTAGCATCAGAAGCACTTTTTGAGAAACCAATAGATATGAGAAAGCTATCAATCCGTTGGTACCATGCCCTTGGGGCCTGTTTCAGCTCGTACAATGCCTTCTTTAGTTTGCAAACCTTGTTCTCTGAATTGGGCACCTCAAATCCTGGTGGCTGGAACACATATACCTCCTCCTTGAGATGTCCATTCAAGAACGCAGATTTCACGTCCATTTGAAACACCGGCCACTGCTTATGAGCAGCCAAGGCAAGTACCACCCGAATAGTTGTCATCCTTGCTGTAGGAGCAAAGGAATCCTCAAAATCAAAGCCTTCAACTTGAGAGTATCCTTGTGCAACAAGCCTAGCCTTGTACTTTTCCAAAGATCCATCAGATTTGTACTTGGCCTTCCATACCCATTTGGTACCAATGATCTTCCTTTTTTCTGGACGATCAACCAAGTCCCAAGTCTGATTCTTCATTATGCTGTCATACTCCTCTTGCATGGCAGCTTTCCAATTTGGATCAACCATTGCCTCATCCAAATGCGTAGGCTCTTGAACTTTCATAATCTCAGCCATCAAGGCCATATTGACTATGTGTTCAGAAGCCCTTTTCTGCTCCTCTATCCTCTTTGATCGTCGAAGTCCATCTGCAGATGACTCCGCCAAGTCTGGAACCGGATTCTTCTCATCAAAGAGCTGCCTTGCCCACTTTGGAAGTGGCTTACCTTGTGGAGCCAAGGCATGTTGTGGTGTTGGTGGAGTCTGTTCCTCGAAGTACTCCTCCTCATTCTGCAACTCTGCTTTAGATACGGGCGCAAGGTGAGTTACTTTTACGGCTGATGATAAAGTGGAAGGGCATACCTCCTCCTCCACTGTATGTGGCTGTTCCCAAAACACCACATCACGACTGACCACGATCTTCTTTGCCTCTGGATCATATAGCCGGTACGCCTTTGACTCCTGGCTATAGCCCATGAAGATACACTTTCTGCTCTTTGGATCTAATTTCTTTCTGGTGCTATTTGGAACATGAACAAAACACTCACATCCAAATGTTCTGAAATGAGAAGCGGAAGGCTTTTTACCTGAATAAGCCTCCAAAGGTGTTTTGCCCGTCAAGGCCTTTGTGAAGCTTCGATTGAGGATGTAGACTGCTGTATTGACTGCCTCAGCCCAAAAAGACTTAGGCAATCCTTTACCTAGTGCCATGCATCGTGCCATCTCCATGGTAGTACGATTGCGACGCTCTACAACACCATTTTGTTGTGGAGTATGTGCAGTCGTGAGTTGGCGCTTAATGCCATTCTCGTGCAAGTATGTGTCGAACTCTTTTGACAGGAACTCTCCTCCTCGATCCGTGCGAAGCTTCTTTACCTTCAGCCCGCTTTCGTTTTCCACCATCTTTTGCCACTGTTTGAATTTTCCAAGAGCTTCAGCCTTATCTCGTAAAAAATACACCCACATGTATCTACTGTAGTCGTCGACGATAAGCATATAGTAGTTACATCCCCCCAAAGCTTGAGTCGGAGCTTTCCCACTGAGATCAGCATGAACCAATTCTAGAGGAGCCTTTGCCCGATAGCCGCTCTCATGTGGAAAAGCCTTCCTTTGTTGCTTGCCCATCATACAAGCTTCACAAGGTTCCTGCACCTTTGAGAGTGCAGGCAAGTGTGCAACCATCCCTGTTTTCTGCATTTCCAAAAGAATAGGATAACTAAGATGACCAAATCTTTCATGCCATACCTTACTGATGCCCACTCCTGAAGAGACTGTTAGTGCCGTCAGCTCGTACAGATTGTTCTTCCTTACTGCCTTGCCGACCACCTTGCCCGCTGCATTAAGGATTTCTGCTCCGGTCCTCTTGAAACGCACCTCCAAGTTGCGATCAGTTATCGCAGCAACCGAAAGCAAGTTCTTCTTTAGCTGAGGAACTAGTAATACATCAGAAAGCTCTTTAGTTTCACCCTCTTGAATGGAAAGAGAGATAGTACCTGTACCTTCCACAGGGCATTTTGCATTATTACCGACCGTCACGTTCATGGGCTCTTGTAGAGGCTTGAAAGAGCTATACCAGTCCTTCTTTCTGGTCATGTGACGGGACGCTCCACTATCAAGGAGCCACGAATCATTCATTGTTGAAACTTCTGTTGAGGAGCATATTTCTTCAATTGCAACCCATAGCTCCAACTCAGTCTCAACTGTGTTGGCAGATTCCTTGCCTTTCGAAGAAGACTGTGTAGTGCCATTCTTTTCGTCCTGCTGCTTCTTTCTGCAATCCTTGATCATGTGACCGCTTTTGTTGCAGTAGTGGCACTTACCTGAAAACTTCTTCTTCTTACCATTCTTCTTCTCTCCACCCTTCCCTTTGGATGTGGTTGAGAATGCTGCATCACTTCCGCCATCGCGGGTCTTCATTCGCATCTCCTCCTCTAGAAGCATCGCGCTGAACTCTTCAAAAGTGAGGGGTGGATTTCTTACCTGCGTGTTGAGTGTCGTGACCAACGCATCGTACTTTTGTGGAAGGATCCGAATGCACCTTCTGGCCAACTCTTCGCTGGTCTTTGTAATCCCAACCGCCGCCATTTGATCACGTAGATTCTTGATCCGTGTGATGAATGTCTCAGCTGATTCTCCATCAGAGCACCTCTCTGCAGCAAGCATATTCTCCAGATTTTGAATTCTGGTCTGATTCCGCGTTTCATACTGACCTTTCAGTATGTTCCAAGCCTCACTTGCCTTGTCTGTATGCTGAATCAGAGTCAAAACAGAATCACTTGAACTGGTAACAAGAGCGCAGAGTGCATCTGCGTTCCTTCGTTTCCATGCCCGAAGAAGATCTGCATTCGGTGGCGTTATGACGTTGGGGTTGTTTGGATTCGGTGATCCAACCGGTTCTGGATCCAATCCCAGAACAGTATCCAGAAGCTCATATGAATCCAAGATCGCGCTGATCTTGAATTTCCACAAAGTATAATTCGTCCCATCGAGCTTGCCTTCATTGAAGGCAGGTGGACGAATTCGCAACGGGGTTACAGGTTTTCCATCTCAATCTTCAGTTTGTTTCTACTTATGAATTTCATTTCCTTGTTTATCAACAGATATTGGCCATCTCAATTTCACATCGCTAGAAGCATTGCGTGTACATGTGACACCTGATCCAATGATTCATTATGTGCCTAATTTGAACATTAGCATGCAAGTTCCAAGCTCAACATGGTTGATTGAAAATGTTGAGGATGCAATATCTGCAGTTAATGTTCCATTGACAAATGTGAATGCAAGCTTAGAAGGTAAAGGAGAAGATGCAATGTCATTGTATGAAGCCAAGGTGTAGGAAGAAATCTTAGAAGGTAAAGGAGAAGACATAATGTCACACTCAGAAATAATGTCAAAAGAGGTGATAACAAAAATAAGACTAGCAGTGATAATAGATTTGAAAGGGTTATTGCTCGAGCATTGTTTTTCAAAGTCAAATAAACATATGAGCTTGCACAATGGGAAGCATTGGCTTGTTCTCCATCCTGGGTGTTTAGAGTTTCTACAATGGTTGCTCGATCACTACCATGTTGGCATTTGGTCCACTGGAGGAGAAAAGGGCATGGTGCAACACATGCTGGACACTTTGGAGCATCATGTTAACAGAAAGTTACATTTCTTCATGGTTTGGGGTGCGATGGCATGCCACAAGCATACAAAGAGTAGAATCATTCGACCAGATAGGATGAATGTGGAAGCGGAGTTTAAACCATTAATGAGAGTGTGGTGTTGTTTTAAAGAGGAATGCAAACCAGCAAGAACAGTGTTCATTGATGTTTCGCCTTACACGGGTTGTGTTAATTCAGCAGAAAATTGCATTTTCCCTACAAAATTTGATATAGATTGTGGTGATTCTATTTTGCTTCATGAATTATTACCATACCTACAGATGCTAGATGATGCAGTAGATGTGCGCAGTGCCATCTCTTCTAACAGATTTGGTCAAGCTCCGCGATTGTCGAAGGGCATGATATGTTCTATTATTTTCAACCAGTGATCCTTGAATTCAAAGAAAAAAACAAAGAAGTTCTCGAAAGGATGAATGTCGAATCTCATATGTCTACTCGTAGTTCAAAAAAAGACACAGAGAAAGGTATTACTTCACCTATAACCAAAACTAGAGTGAGAGGGACTTCTCCTACTACAAGAAGTATGGTGCATGCTCAACATGTTACATTGAATGAAGAGGAAGAACGCATGCTAGGAAAAATTGCCAAAATGGGGCCATTGAAAGATAGTGAGGCAAAACGCTTTGCTATGGTTCTTGGATGCAAGGAAAGGGGAATCACTGCCGATGCTGCAAGGGCATTCTTAGCCAACTTGATTCGATTTTATTGTATAGACAACCCTTAGGGAATGTGAGTGATCTTGTTAATTAGAGTTGCAAACACAAATGCTCAACTAAAACATTTGTACCTACATTCTGATTTATATTTGGACACTATTTGGTTAGATTCGATTTTCAAAACATTATGTTTCAATTTGTTTTGTGAAAGAATTAATAGACGTTGAGTTAGTACCTTGTCCAAAAAATGCTATGTGCTTTATGATGTGAGTTTGTATTCCTCCACTAAAAGAATGATTCTTTGATTTTAAACATATGATAGGTGTTGCAGATTGTCCTGAAAAGTTGAAGAGCTATCTTATTACAAATTTTGATCCTGCATCCAATGGCTTATGGAAACATAAATTGCCCATACCCATTGAGCACGTGTTCGAAATGAATGGCATCCATTATGAAGTAAAGAAATCAACAAAACCTGGGGCAGGATATGGTCTTTTTGTACATACGAGCATCAAGAAAAAACAAGATTTGATGGTATATAATGGTCCAAAGTATGATTATGATACTTGGAGATCTCTCCTCAAGTTTTTCCCAAGGATGAAGACTTATAGAATGTTTGAAGATCCATTCATTGAGCCATTGACAGATGTGAAATGTATTGTGGGAGATGTATTGTATGGAAACATTGCTGGATATATAAATAGCTCAATGTATTATAAAGAAAGAACAAATGTTATATTTGTATACATCCCTAAACTACCACCTTGGGCTCAAAAGTCACAAGGAAATTTGAGTGCCCATGGGTACATTACTGTGCAAACCATAAAGGATATCTCCTTCGGAGATGAGCTACTTTGTGAGTATGAATACTAGTATGGAATTGTTAATGATTATGTTAAACAATGTGGTGAAAAATTGGCTATGTGTCAATGGTTTTGATTATATTTAGTACAAGAAAGCAATTTAAAAAAAGGTTTTTATCAAGACCATGTCTCTGAGTTTCATGAGCTCTATTGTGATGGAGAGTTTCATGAGCTCTATTGTGATGGAACGGTGTTTTTGAACACCACATTTATATGATGGATGTCAAAGCTCTACCATAATCCTATTGCATATGTCAATACTGCAATTTATCAACATAGAAACATAAGCATTTGACATTAATTTTATACATCTAATATACCAAATAAAAATTGACAGTTGTTGCAAGTTTAATTTTGTTTTTGAAGACCACATTTATATGATGGATGTCAAAGATCTATAACAACCTTATTGCATATATCAATACTCCAATTTAATTTACTCCAATGAATCTTCCTAACGCAACATCTATAAATTGGTTTTTCTTTGTGGTTTCGATGCATACAAAACAACAAACATCTTTCTTTCACTAGTAAATCAACAAGTGTTTTGGCCATGGAGCCATGTTCACATCTATTAAGGCCTTTTGCCATAGCAACATACGGAAGATTTTTGCTTGGGTTTCTAGGAATTGGGAAAGTATTGTGCATGGTCTAGTCTCCCCCAACATACTTGAAACTTGGGTCCTCAATGGAGCTAATGTTTCAATAAAAAACATTAAATTTTACTTTTGAAGTGACTATATTTTATTTCGTGGGAATTGGGATTTTCCCAAATTCTCTAATATAGTGTTAGAGAGGACAAAAGCCAAAATCTGCTCCCCATGGTGACATAATACCTTCTTGGTAACTCCTATGTAGAAGGAAAAAGTGAATAGTTTAATCAGCTTGCAGGTTCATCCTTAACAAGGAATAAAGAAGGTAAGAGTTGGGCTTGTAGATCCATGCTGGAGTTGGTACAACTCCCAACATCTCTAATGTGATCATCCAATTGAACATGTAATTGATAGATCTGATCATTAAAGTTATGTATTTCCTGATCCAATAAAAAATTGGCCTGGACCATAGAAGATAGGCATCAATTAGTAAGTACAGCTGCATTCTTTCCATACCAATTCAAGAATAACTGTTCAACACACATGTACTCATGATTAAACTCATATGCATTCCTAGCAATCCATATAACCATAGTGCATGTGCTCTGATGTTGACCCATGTGGCATAAGGTAGCTTGAGTATAGCTCTGAGTAGAAGTGATTTGCAATTGATTGGTTCCCCTAGCATTACCGGAATTGCCTTCCAAACTTTTCTGGCCCTGGGGTAGAGGCAACCACAAGAAAGAAAGACAACAAGCTACAGAGGGAGTTTGACCATGCATGCTAACGTGAGCAACGCCAAAGTTTGGAGGATATAACTTAGTAGAGGCAATGACTTGTGCTTGTAGGGGCTCATGGATGATCGTAGCAGCACTACCTGCGCGTTTCATGGCCAAACATGGATGGAAAGGTGTCTAGTGATAATTTTTGAAGTGGGATTTGTTGGGAGGCTACTGTGTGCTAATGTGTGTCCAGGTGATATTCAAGAGGATTGAAAGATGGACCATGGGTAGTGCCATGAAGAAGAGAGACCAACCATGTGCATGAAGAGGAAGTAGGGCAACCAAATGGGAGTAGGGACCATAGAATGTGAGCAACCTTTGCTCATTTGAAGAGATAAAGGGTGGCGGTTTTAAGCATATGACGTAGTCGGTTCCCTTGATGACAATGAGGTCTAGGATTGTTCATGTTCGATCTTATCATGGGAGATATGAGCATGGGATTCATAGAGTCAATGGCAGTTATATGCAGATTTGAAATTGTCAATGTGTTGTGCATTTTGAGTCGTGGTTCATGTGTATTTCAGTGTCTTTTCTCACTCAATTAGTGGAAGTTGTTTGGAGTTCTTGTGTCGAGGATACATGATCTCGACATTGGTGTTTATGCTCTATCTATATGAGCTATCCACACCCTGCTAATCCCACTGGAATCCTAACTTCAGTTGTTCCTACAGATGCAATTGAAGTGAATAATGATTTTATCTCTTGAGCTTGGTGGGCCAGGAATACGTGGCATTTTGTTTTATGTTGAGATTATGCTTTCTCTAGTTCACAAAAATTATTGGTCTGTGGTAGTACATGTAAATGATGAGGAGTGGGCTGAAGTAGAATGGCCTCCTAAGGATATGTGGCCTAAAGATGTAGTGAGTGTTGATGTGTGCATAGATGAAGACTTTGTATGAGTCACTACTACACACGGATCCTATTGCGACGTTTACGTACCAACGTTTAGTGCCCGCTTAGCGTTAATCGTCGGTATGAAAAGCGGGTTTCGTAAATCGTCTCTATATAGCGACTGTTGCTGAAAGTCACTATATAGCGACACTGATACAAAAAATTATAGCGACATTTTTACAGAGAGGTTTTTTTTTTTTAATAGGCCTTAAAAGTTAGTTTTTTCCAATGACAAATTTTTTTAAATTTTCATACATGTTTGAGCTCATAGAGAAATAAAAAATGAGAGCATGTACATCAAGCCTTTGAAGCTCATATATTCATGTCCAAGTTTGAGATCAGAAAAATCAAATAAGAGCATTTACATCAACTGTTTCATCTTGAGCCAAGTCTAAGGCGCCAAGCAAGTCTATCTCCAACTCTATACCGAGTTGATCTCCTATATCATCATCGTACTCTAGCATCGTACGTTCACCTAAAAGTATTTGATCATCTTCTTCAATAAAGCTTAAGTGTGGTGATTGATCTTGATGATTGTTGTCTTCTTCGTCAATATCGTGATCTCCATCCTCCTCCCATGCGATGTCATTATGCGCATCTTCCTCTTGGCTCATATGGTGATCTACATCTTCTTCGCTAGATTCATCAATTGGATCCGGCATTGGTAGTGGCATCTCCATATCCACATCTCGATCTTCAAAAATTTGCTTACTTCGTGGTGCAACTTGGATCACGTACCACCATCTTGGATCAGAACGATCCGGATGAAAAACCACCTATATTGAAGATGGGTGCCAAATGTTGTCAATTATATATATATCAATGGACTTTAAAAATGAAAGCTTCGACTAATTAAATCATTAGTATGCACCTGCTCACAGTGCTTGGGAAGAACAAAAGTATCACTTTCATCGGTCCAATGTTTGGTGGAGTCTATTGCAAAGAGACCGCTACTATCTTTTCTCACTGTCGCATGGGGACCGTTGTAAGTAGTTCTAAACCATTTTACATCAAGAATGAAAATAGTAAATCATCTGAAATCAATTTCATAGATGTCACGTATGGTTCCACAATAATCCAACTATGAGGAGAGAAGATTGGTATCCGAAGCACTTGCTCGGCTATCTTGTGTGAAGTTAGCCATGACTCCACAATCATACGTGACTCTCTTTGAATCGATGCGTTCCACATGAAAATGTCGTCCATATGACCATAATGCACTGTACTTTTTGTACTGTAAAAGAGCATCATTAAAACAATGAAGATGCACCTATTTTATAGCATATATTGCCACAAATAATTACTTAATTACGTCAAGAGATAAGAAACTTACATGCACCATACATCCAGATGATAACTCCCGCTCGTGCTCGTTTATTGTCTCTCCATCACGTTCGGCTTTTCGTAGAGCCAGTTGTAGCCAATCAAGTGACATGTGAGTAGGGAGAAGAGCCAGATCTCGTGGATATGGTTGTGATCGCCTGTACATTACTCTGAATCTCGTCCTTGCATTTATTCTTTTTGCTTTGGCCACTTCATATCTCTCAATCCACTTCTGCATCTTAGGGCTATTGAGGATACAAAACTTATTGAATTTCTCCATTTGCTCTTCGCTCATCTTTCTTTCAATCCCTTTTCCTTGGGGAACCTCGCCAATGATGCGATCATCATCCTTGTTGTGCCAAGCTTGCGGCATATCAGGATCCGTGGATGCAAGAAACTCTGTGATATATACTAATGACTCTTGCTCAAGCCATCCCTCTGCCATGCTTGCTTCCGGTCTTGCTCTTTGTCTTACAAACCCCTTTAAAGTTTTTATAAACCGCTTGAGAAAAAACATCCATCGATTATGAACGGTACCTGCTATAGCCACCTCATCAACTATGTGCACAAGCAAGTGGACTTGAGTTGTCATAATGCTTGAGGGAAAGTGCTTCTCAAGCAAGCATACGGCTTCGATGGATTCCACCCTAGCCTTCTCGATGCTCGATATAGAGATCTCTTTTTGAGATATCCACCTATTTCACATGTCCATTAAGAAAATACATAATGCGATTTGATAGTAAGCATACCTCACAATACCACAGATCTTGAATATAGCATTTCTAACATCTTCTTGTAAGCACCCTTTTATTGTAATTGGGAGGATGAACTATTAAAGCAACAATGAAGTCATGTCAACAATATAACATAATAATAATTACGCTAACGTATCACTATTATCGGTACACTAATTCTACTTAGAATACCTGTAAGACCTTGTGCCAATCATGGGACTTGAGGCCACTAAGCTTATTGTCCTTTGAAAATGCTCCTTTCAAGCAACGCATGTACCCTGTCGGTGTTTGAAAAGAGGCAATGTCTGCCTTGACCGCTGCCTCCTCCCTTGTAGAGAGGATCCACGTTGCTTTCGGGAGGACAAATTTTCCCGAAGCATGCACTTGGGGCCACAAACGAGACATCCTATTCATAGCACGCAAGTCTTCTCGCACTCCTCTTGAGTCCTTGGAACCAACCAAGTGTGCCCAAATAGTAGCCCCCACATTCTTGAAGATATGCATGGGATCCAAGAGATGATTGATTTGTAACTGACCCCAATAAGGAAGCTCGTGAAAGATCGATAGCCTCTTCATACCAGGAGGAGGTTCCTCTCCATTCACCCTCCAAGCTTGAATCCAATCACTTGCCTTCAAATATGATGGTGGTGGATCAAGCTGACCTCCACGTGCGAGATGGTCAAGCAGAAGGTATCGAGCATGACCTTCATAAACATTTTTCCTCATATGTTTGGAGTAGCGTGCAAGCGATTTCAGAGCCAGTCCACAAACAGGACAAGCATGGTACCCACTTGTAACAAGTCCTGCACGCGTGCATGAATGTGTTAGTACAAGACATGCATGCAAAAGAGAGTAAAAAAAGCATAATCCCTCATTGTACATGTAAAGACATAACCACGTACATGCACACTCTCCATATCCTGGGTAGTCATGCATGGTCCACATCAAGATACCCTTGACCAAAATATCATTGGTATGTCTGGGAGCTCTGGAAATATCAAAGATCTGCACCCCTCTCCATAATATCTATAACTCCTCTATCAAAGGTGCCATGTACACGTCCATGTTTTTTGCCTTGTACTTTCCTGGCACAAGTAGTGCAAGCATGAGGTGTCCCTTTTTTATTGTTAGCCATGGAGGGATATTGTAATTCACCACGACTATGGGCCATGTCGACCAAGATGTCGAGCGTAACCCGAAGGATTCATGCCGTCCATGGCTAGCCCAAGATGTAAGTTGCGTGGCTCCCTCGCAAAGTCCGGCCACTGATTATCTATGTGCTTCCAAGCTGCACAATCTGCGGGAATCCTCAATGTGTGATCAGTGGACCGATGAGATGCATGCCATGTCATCAACTTTGCTATGGATTTGCATCGAAACATGTGTTGTATTCTTGCAATGATGGGAAAGTGTCTTAAGACCTTTACCAATATCTGCTCACCCTGCAAGTCATCTCTATATCGTTGTTCCCCACACTTTGGACAACTAGCCAAATCTCCATGCTCACAACAAAAGAGAATACAATCATTACGGCAAGCATGGATGGTATCATAATCCATACCCACCGTTGTTAGCATCTTTTTCGCTTCATCTCTTGATGCGGGCATGGTATTTGGTGCAGGCAACATCTTCTGGAGCAACCTATGACAAAGACATTATCCAAATGATGATTCTCAAAACAAACAATATCCAAATAATGAGTCAAATTAATGCAAGGGCTAACCTCATTAAGGCCGAGACACTTGTATCCGACCACCCATACTGTACTTGTAGATTCAAGATTGAGAGACAAGCACGTAGTTTAGACATCCTAGCACCCTCGAACAATTGTGTTGACTGCAACTCTTGCATTTTGACCTCAGACTCTGACATCATGTGTAAGTGGGATGTAGTGCCCCTAAAAATGGAATCCATCATGTCGACCATACCCTCGTCGTCATCCGGGAGACTATAGTCTTGTTGAAAGTGAGAAGGTATATGTGTACCCTCGTCACCCTCCTCATCCTATTTTAAGATTTCATGTAAATATAAGATCTTCTATTTCCTGGTATACAATAAGATTGCGAACTTAAATAGCTTTGACTTACCGATGATCCATCAACATGTGCAACACCAACGGGGGGTACTGGTTTCGGCTCCTCCCCATACATCCGCAAGTGGCACATGATAATACGACGTTGATGTCGTACTTCTCGCTTGCAATGAGTGCAATGATAGTATAACCTCTCCGTAAGCCACTTCGTGCTCCCGGGCGTTGGCGCATCATCGGACAAGCTTCCACTCGTCCCTTCCATCTACACTTATAAAATCACAACATAAGCATGAAGAGGAGATATTGACAATTATAAAATAGCATGTTTGAGCTTCTCTTGAGGCCATATTAAAAAAGTGACAGTAAGCGTCGCTATATAGTGATGCTGTGGGTTAAAACCCGAAACGCTAAACACGTGGCATTTTCTTCAAACTATTCCCTAATCTCTCAAGTAAGCAACCCAAAATCTCCTCCCACCTATTTTCGACAACCTCCCACCTATTCCAAGACCTCCCACTCTATTTTCCACTCCTCACCCTTCTCCTACCTCTTGTACTCCCTCTCTATCCTTTTTCCTCTTTGGTTTCTTGAAAGAAAGTTCTTCAAGAGGTGAGTTTGTTTCAACAATGTAGGTTGTTCATTTGTTAGCTTTAGTTTTGTGAGTGTTTCTTCTTGTATTGCTAAACCTGTAAACTAGTTTTCATGCTTGTTTTGAAAGGATTGAAACAAAAAACGAGATTTCAAGAAAGAAAACTCACCTCTTTTTTCTGTATTTCTCTTCCTTCTCTTTCTCCTTGTCTCCTCAATCTCCTCCCTTCAAGAAGTTGCTTTTGTAATCTCCTCCTTCCACTAATATCTTATTTGAAAAAATGGGTTGTTTTCTCTCTTTTGTAGGGCCAGTCCACTACACCAAGCAGGACATACTTTTTCAAGTAAGTGCTTCCTCTTTTTTCCATTTATTATTTTTGTTATTTGCATTGGCCTGCAGCTAGTGCCTTAAGCGCTAGCTGCAGTGATGGGTGTAGGAACCCTCTCTTCCCCTCCCACTCTTTCCTTCTTCCCCCTTCTCTTATTCTCCTTTTTCCCCCTTCTCTTTTTTCCCTCTTCTCTTATTCTCTCTTTCCCCCTTCTCTCTTTCCCTCTCATCTCTTTTCCCTTCTCTCTTTCCTTTCCCTCTTATTCTCTATTTCCTTTCCCTCTTATTCTCTTATGCTTATGCTTCTCTCATTCCCCCTTCTCTCTTTCCCCCTTCTCTATTTCCCCCTTCTCTTATGCTTATAAGAGAAGGGGGAAATAGAGAAGGGGGAAAGAGAGAAGGGGGAATGAGAGAAGGGGGAAAGAGAAGGGGGAAATAGAGAAGGGGGAATAAGAGAAGGGGCCCCCTTCTCTTATAAGCATAAGAGAAGGGGGAAATAGAGAAGGGGGAAAGAGAGAAGGGGGAATGAGAGAAGCATAAGCATAAGAGAATAAGAGGGAAAGGAAATAGAGAATAAGAGGGAAAGAAAAGAGAGATTATGCTTATGCTAATGCATGAGCATGAGCTTATGCTTAAGTTTCCGCATGAGAAGGAGCTTATGCTTATGCTAATGCATGAGCATGAGCTTATGCTTATGCTTATGCATAAGCATAAGCATAAGCTCATGCTTATGCTCATGCATGAGCATGAGCTTATGCATAAGCTCCTTCTCTTTTTCCGCATGAGCATGAGCTTATGCTTAAGTTTCCGCATAAGCTTATGCTTATGTGTGAGCTTATGCGGAAATAAAGAATAAGAGAAGCTTATGCTTCTCTCATTCTCTATTTCCGCATAAGCTCCTTCTCTTTTTCTGCATAAGCTCCTTCTCTTTTTCCGCATGAGCATAAGCATGAGCTTATGCTTAAGTTTCCGCATAAGCTTATGCTTATGCGTGAGCTTATGCGGAAATAGAGAATGAGAGAAGCTTATGCTTCTCTCATTCTCTATTTCCGCATAAGCTCCTTCCCTTTTTCCACATAAGCTCTTTCTCTTTTTTTGCATGAGCATGAGCTTATGCTTAAGTTTCCACATAAGCTTATGCTTATGCATGAGCTTATGCGGAAATAGAGAATGAGAGAAGCTTATGCAGATCTCATTCTCTATTTCCGCATAAGCTCCTTCTCTTTTTCTGCATAAGCTCCTTCTTTTTTTCCGCATGAGCATAAGCATGAGCTTATGCTTATGCTTAAGCATAAGCTCATGCTTATGCTCATGCATGAGCATGAGCTTATGCTTAAGTTTCCGCATAAGCTCATGCTTATGCATGAGCTTATGCGGAAATAGCTTGGGGGGGTCACTCATCATATGTAACCCTATCACGTGAGTTCAACAGAAGGATATTTTTTATTTCTAAAATTTACAGAAATAAATATACATAAGGGACTATTTAAAATAGTTTTGGAAAAAATTTACAGATTTGTATAGAAAAGGGGTACATTTTATTAATGAAAAAATTTACAGATAAGGGATTTTAAATATAGGCCTTGAACGCATGTGATATAGAGGGTTTATACAGTGACCCCCCTGAGGGAAATAGAGAATGAGAGAAGCTTATGCTTCTCTCATTCTCTATTTCCGCATAAGCTCCTTCTCTTTTTCCGCATGAGCGTAAGCATGAGCTTATGCGGAAATAGAGAATGAGAGAAGCTTATGCTTCTCTCATTCTCTATTTTTGCATAAGCTTCTTCTCTTTTTCCACATGAGCATGAGCTTATGCTTAAGTTTCTGCATAAGCTTAAGTTTAAGTTTCCGCATAAGCTCCTTCTCTTTTTCCGCATGAGCATAAGCATGAGCTTATGCTTATGCATGAGCTTATGCGGAAATAGAGAATGAGAGAAGCTTATGCTTCTCTCATTCTCTATTTTTGCATAAGCTCCTTCTCTTTTTCCGCATGAGCATGAGCTTATGCTTAAGTTTCTGCATAAGCTTATGCTTATGCATGAGCTTATGCAGAAATAGAGAATGAGAGAAGCTTATGCGGATCTCATTCTCTATTTCCGCTTAAGCTCCTTCTCTTTTTCCGCATAAACTCCTTCTTTTTTTCCGCATGAGCATAAGCATGAGCTTATGCTCATGCATGAGCATGAGCTTATGCTTAAGTTTCCGCATAAGCTTATGCTTATGCATGAGCTTATGCGGAAATAGAGAATTAGAGAAGCTTATGCTTCTCTCATTCTCTATTTCCGCATAAGCTCCTTCTCTTTTTCCGCATAAGCTCCTTCTTTTTTTCCGCATGAGCATAAGCATGAGCTTATGCTTATGCTTATGCTTATGCATGAGCATAAGCATAAGCTCATGCTTATGCTCATGCATGAGCATGAGCTTATGCTTAAGTTTCCGCATAAGCTTATGCTTATGCATGAGCTTATGCGGAAATAGAGAATGAGAGAAGCTTATGCTTCTCTCATTCTCTATTTCTGCATAAGCTCCTTCTCTTTTTCCGCATAAGCTCCTTCTTTTTTTCTGCATGAGCATAAGCATGAGCTTATGCTTATGCTTATGCTTATGCATGAGCATAAGCATAAGCTCATGCTTATGCTCATGCATGAGCATGAGCTTATGCTTAAGTTTTCGCATAAGCTTATGCTTATGCATGAGCTTATGCGGAAATAGAGAATGAGAGAAGCTTATGCTTCTCTCATTCTCTATTTCTGCATAAGCTCCTTCTCTTTTTCCGCATGAGCATAAGCATGAGCTTATGCTCATACATGAGCATGAGCTTATGCTTAAGTTTCCGCATAAGCTCATGCTTATGCGTGAGCTTATGCAGAAATAGAGAATGAGAGAAGCTTATGCTTCTCTCATTCTCTATTTCCGCATAAGCTCCTTCTCTTTTTCTATATGAGCATAAGCATGAGCTTATGCTTATGCTCATGCATGAGCATGAGCTTTGCTTAAGTTTCCGCATAAGCTTATGCTTATGCATGAGCTTATACGGAAATAGAGAATGAGAGAAGCTTATGCTTCTCTCATTCTCTATTTTCGCATAAGCTCCTTCTCTTTTTCCACATGAGCATAAGCATGAGCTTATGCTTATGCTTATACGGAAACTTAAGCATAAGCTCATGCTCATGCATGAGCATAAGCATAAGCTTATGCTTATGCTCATGCATGAGCATGAGCTTATGCTTAAGTTTCCGCATAAGCTCATGCTTATGCATGAGCTTATGTGGAAATAGAGAATGAGAGAAGCTTATGCGAAAACTCATTCTCTATTTCCGCATAAGCTCCTTCTCTTTTTCCGCATGAGCTTCCGCATGAGCTTATGCTTAAGTTTCGGCATAAGCTCATGCTTATGCATGAGCTTATGTGGAAATAGAGAATGAGAGAAGCTTATGCGGAAACTCATTCTCTATTTCCGCATAAGCTCCTTCTCTTTTTCCGCATGAGCTTCCGCATGAGCTTATGCTTATGCTTATGCTCATGCATATGCTTAAGTTTTCGCATAAGCTCATGCTTATGCGGAAATAGAGAATGAGAGAAGCATAAGCTCATTCTCTATTTTCGCATAAGCTCATTCTCTCATTCCCCCTCATCTCGTTCCCCTTCTCTATTTCCCCCTTCTCTCATTCTCTATTTCCTCATTCTCATTCTTTTCTTTCCTTTCCATCTTCTTTCCCTCTTTCCTTTCCCTCTTCTTTCTTCTTGCCTATGCCTATGCCTATGAGAATGCTTATGTTTGTTTTTTTGTTTTCTATTTTCGTGTTTGTGTCTATGTTAGACATGGGATCACGTCGCTCATCCGACGAGTACGGACAGCCTCGCAGGAGGAGAGCTCACGATCTATATGCTCCAGAGGACTTTGATTCCTCTCAGGCGACTACCCCGAGGACTACCCCTGGTCCGACCCCTCTTCCACGTAGCACTGCGACTACCCCTCGGGGAACTCCTTTGCTAGCCATGCATGGCTTTGTCGGGAGTCCCGACGAGTTTGTAGCATAGATGAGCGATGAGGAGGCAACGAGATTCTTCTCTTTGCTCTCTCAGAGGACCTCGGCAATTCCTTCCCCTACACCGATGGGTGGACGTACTGCCCAGCCATCCCCTCACGCCCCTTCGACCGCGGGATCATTACCTGCGCATGCCTCTCACAAAAAGGAAGGAAGAGTAGGACAGGCGGCTCATGTTGTGCTGACTCAGGAGATGTAGACGAGTCAGCACACTCACGCTCCTTTAGGTCTCCACTTGGTCCGGAGACACAGTATCAGTCAGGTCCCTTTCCCTCTCCTACTCCCACTGCTACTCCTCGCTCCGGAAGCGCTCGCGCAGCTTCCACTCCTTCAAACTCTGCTACCGTCAGTCCCCCTTACTCATCAGGGGATCTCTCCTATCAAATCACATCTGTCGGAGAGATAATAGAAGATAAAAAGGGCAAAGCAGTGATGGCCGCCATGAGGAGGTTGATGAATCATCACTTCAAGAGCAGCATAAATACTGATTGGCGGTATCAAGATGCCCAAAAGAAGCAGGCGGTGATCAATGAGTTAAAACAAAGATACCCTAATCCACCAAATGTGGAGTTTAATGATGATTATATGCGAGAGCACATGGGTTTGGTCCTAAAGCATCGTAGATCAACCTTGTGTACTTCTATTACAAAGGGGTTGGCTAAACCTAGCTGGGCAGACAAAGCTGATTGGAAGTACTTCAAGAAGCAACATAGGGACCATCCCAAAATGTTCGAGGGTCAGAGGAGGGCTACGAAGAGATGGCTAGATGTCGTAGGTACTTCGCACTTTGGTGCAGGCGGACGGTATGTGTTCGAGGCAATCGTGGTAAGTCTACTTCTTCCCATTTAATGTATTGTTCTATTTGTTTTACTTACATATTACATGCACTTTAGCTAACTCTAACTCTCGTAAATTGGATCCATAGCAAGCTGCGATGGGTCGTCTTCCTACAGATGCAGAGACGCGGCGCGCATTTCGGATAGGAACAAAGCCGTGGTTCATTGAGCAAGAGGCAATGGGAGCGACAGTCGATTGGGCTGAGGTGGCTGCTCGCACGGTATAAGTTTACTCCTACTTGTAATCTCACTTTTTAATTTAAGTCCCAATCTAATTTTTGATTTATATGGTTCACTCTTAGGGTCAAAGCTCAAGCGTCCCATCATCGGAGGCGAGCGATCAATAGGGGCAAGGATCGGACGCAGGTGGCAAGGACGAAGGAGAAGACGCAGGTGTCGAGGACCAAGGAACAGGCCAACAAGACGAAGATGATTCGGATTCGAATGAGTAGTGGTAGTAGCATTTTGTATATCCGCTTGTTTGAGCAATTTTGTATCGCCCTTTCGACAGGGTAATTTTGTTACAAACACTGTTGTATATGTCCGACATGTATATGCATTTGTTACTCATCATTTCACAAGAACAATTTTGTATCACCCTGCAAGTAAGGGAAATTTTGTTATAAAAAACTTTCTTTTGTAATTACAAACACTGTTGTATATGTCCGACATGTATATGCATTTGTTACTCATCATTTCACAAGAACAATTTTGTATCACCCTGCAAGCAAGGGAAATTTTGTTATAAAAAACTTTCTTTTGTAATTACAAAAAGAAAAAAGGATTAGTGGAGCTAAACAGGGCCAAAAGGAAGCCCTGTTTAGCCCCACTAACCTTTTTTTTTTACTTCTATTAATCGTCGCTATATAGCGACGTTTACCAGTGTCGCTATATAGCGACGATTAATAGTGTCGCTATATAGCGACATTTTTATCATCGCTATACAGTGATGTTTGCCAGTGTCGCTATATAGCGACGCTCCTTTTCCGATGCTTTTAGCGACTTTTATAGTGACGTTTGCGCCCGTGAAAAAAAAATTTTTTAATGTAAAAAGCGTCAGTATTTCCATCGGAAAATGGCCTATGCCTTGTAGTGAGTGTACAGCTTTGCTCTGTGTTTTGCTTTCCAATAGCATATTTAGTGGATGAGAGTGGCTATAAAGGCAGGATTGGCTCTATCATTTTTGTGCATCCATCACTATATACCAACACTTCTTAGTATCGACATATACCGACACTAATACTGGCACACATTTATCAATGATTTCTGACGCTTTGCATTCAAAAAAGAAAAAATAATGTAATTTCCATCGGTATTGATGCACAACAAGATAAAGCAACTATAGATGTGCTTGAATATAGATGCGCGAAATAGCGTACACAGATATAATAGTGAAAATACAGGCGCGTCTATGAGCACATCTAATAGCACGGTTATTAATGCATCTAATAGCGCGTCTGCCTATTGATAACTGGATTAAATATTTTCGACAATCTTATCTTCTTTCTTTTGCTTTTGTTGGTAGCTAAGGTTGTTCTTCATTTTCTTGTTCTTATAATTTGTTGAGCCATATCTTGTTTGTCATTTGTATCCTCCTCATTTAGATCAACTATCAACTATATATTCTCATTAATCCCTCCACTTGATGAAGATGCTATTTCTTTTTTTTTCAATCTTTTGAATATTATCTAATGGAGAACATGGAACTATTTCTTCTAGATCCATTGATGCGTAAATATAAATTTGATATAAAAATCAATTTGTAATTTTTGATTTACATTTTGTGATTTAAAAGAATAAAACAATCAAATAAATTTTTTTATATTTAAATATTTAGTAATACTTCTTTGTAGACAATGTTAATTGTTTCATCATCTGTGCATTCACTTTCAAATAATGATGTATCTTCTTTTGCAATAATTGCTTTGATGTTATTTGGAGATGATACTCTAGATAGAGCAATATATAGTTGGCCATGTGAGAATACTGGTGTTTTTAAGTATAGTCCTAGTTGCTTTATTATTTGTCCTTGAGATTTATTTATGGTCATTACAAAAGCAAGTTTGATTGGAAATTGCCTCCTTTGCATAGTGAATGGCAGGTCTCCAATAGTTGGTGAGAGTGAAATCTATGGAAGAAATACCCTTTCACCCCAACTTGTGCACCTATGATGATTTCTACTTCAATAACCCTTCGGTGGAAAGCCTTGCACAAGAGCCATGTACCATTGCATAACCCTGAAGATGGATCCAGGTTTCTCAAAAGCATTCTTGGAACATTTTCTTTCATAGATAACTTGTGAGGAGGGAATCCACCTTCTAAATTCAATGAATTGAGAAACTCAATTGAACATAGGCTATTGCTAGACATTGGTTCATTATCAATTAGAGAATTAGCACTGAGATAAACATGTGTTTGCCCTGGCATTCTAGACATTGTCTCATTGTTTATAATATCCACCTCATTATTTCTTGGTGCAAGGATAGCTGTTTCTTTGAAATATTTTGAAGGGTTTTGTATGTTTGACAATGATGGATATGTCAACTCAATCAATTCTATGATGCTTTTTGACTTGATGATCATTGATTTTGGAAGTTTTATTAAATTTTTTTCACCAATTTGAAGGCTTCCATTTCCAACCTAAAGCAACCAGGAACACAATGAATTATTGTCTCTTATATCATGTCTAAGATTTCTTTGGACGCGCATATTGCGTGTCAATTGAAGAACTTTTACATGATTCTAGAAGCTTGATTTTACCAAACATGTATTTACAATGTCTTGACGTGATCCCTTGCATACAATTGGTAATATTTGATGAAAGTCACCTTCGAAAAGGATCACTTTGTTTCCAAATGGCTTATAAGACTCTGAGTTGCTACACACAATGTCATTCAAAGTTCATTCCATTACTTCAAATGCATATCTATGTGTCATGCGCGCTTCATCCCAAACAATCAAAGAGGTATTTCTTATGAGTTATGCCAGATGGCTAGTTTTAGATATCTTGCAAGTGGAGCTCTCATTTGGATTTAAAGGTAGTTTAAATCGAGAATGTGCAGTACGATCACCAAGCAATAGTAATGTAGCAAGACCTGAGGATGCAACTGGCAAGCAAATTTTTCCAATCCCTCGAAAGTGTGAAAGTAGGCATCTATAGACAAATGTTTTTCTTATGCCTCCAGGTCCATCTAAGAAGAATAGACCTCCTTACTCTTTGTTTACTACATCTACAATAATATCAAATGCCTTACGTTGATCTGAATTGAGTGTTGAACACAATTTGCGGGCTTGAAGGGACATCTCATCCTTATTATAGCCAAGTTCCTCAATTATCAAATTGTTATTTGTTTCATTTGAAATGCTCTTATCAGGAGGAAGTGGTAGACCAGGATAGTCATTAAGGCTTTTATTGCTTGCTTGCAATATTCTTTGGAGATCCAATAATGCACTATTGATAGCCATATTTTCAATATCTCTAACATCAAGATAATTATTTTGTTGTTGGAACTTATAAATAAAATCCTTAGAAAAGAATGCACTCAAAAAATTCCATAAATCTTTGGGATATTTGGGTTCACAAAAGAGTAGTATAGTAGCAAATAATTGTTGTAGTTGTTGCCCTGATTGTACTTGAGGAGCCTCGTGCAAACATTCATGCCACTCTTCATCGGATTCTAATAATCCTCTGGTTGCACATGCCTCTTTGAATGTGTTATACATAACACCTTCAAAAGTTCGGAGATATTCAAAAGAGGTGGCTCCTATAAGATTTTTTGTAAAATAATCTATTAATATCTATAAATTATCTATTTTATAGGAAATTAATTTTTAAAATGTATAGCTTTTATATAATTAACATTTTTTTAAATCTAACATTTATTAATAGTTTTATAATAATTAATTATAATTAATACGTGGAACAACGCAAAGTAGCATGCGTAAGTACTAGTGCTCTCCTACTGAAGGTGGTACAAAATACATCCTTTAATTGTATTTCCTTGTCTTTTGAGTGTCCAAAATCTGTCCTTGGTTAACCAAACCCAATATTTTGGAAAATCTATGTATAATGTTGACCTTGCTTGTATATGTATTGTATTACAATGAAACCATCCTCTTAGTGTTGTATGCTTGTTAGTGTTGTATGCTTCCCTTCTTCATTCTGAATAACATCATGAAAATTTTCATTATCTGCAAAAGTCACATTCTACTCATTTGGAAGATGAAGCCTTTGAATGTCTGGTTTCTTATCATGCAATGGAAATCCATAAATTCTCCAAGTTGCTTCTAGTGTGGACACATAGCATGCATCAAGATATTGCTTAATTTCATCATTTTTTTCAATTGTTTATGTCTCTCGATCACCTCTTTGTGTTTGCACAGTTGCGCGATCATGTCCCTGTGAAGATAGTGGGAGAGAGGGAAGGAGTCTCACTTGCGGCTTTCTCACATAAACAATTGGGGGAATACACACAAAGGTGGAGGCTGAAAACAGTTTTCCTCTTCTTAGTTGTGAAAGCCAAAAGAACTCTAATACAAAGAAATAGAAGCACCCTATATGTGGGTCTCAATCCAAACTCAACTAACTAAGGTGGCATACTAACTGAGCCACGAACTAGTGTAGATAAGGATAGCTGTCATCCAGCTATTATTCATGGGCGGTGTACCAACCGGATCTCCAGCTAACAAGTCGGTGACATAAGTACACAATGCTCACCCTGGCATATCTCGAGTGGAGCTCGATATCTCAACACTCCCCTCGAGCTCAATCCCAAATCCTGCACACCAAGCAGGTCTCTGAACTTGCGCAGCTTCTCTGCGCCCAATGCTTTCGTGAATATGTCAGCTACCTGATCCTCTGTGCTGACATAAACTAGATCAATAAGACCTAGTAAAACCTTCTCCCGCACATAGTGATAATGCACCTCAATGTGCTTTGTTCTAGCATGAAAAACTGGGTTCTTTGCCAAGTGTATACTACTCATGTTGTCACAATAAATGACAAGCGGCCCATCTATAGACTGATGCATATCATTAAGTAGCTTATGCAACCAAGCTACCTCACATGCAGCCATTGCTGCACCCCTGTACTCAGCCTCTGTGCTCGACAAGGCAACTGTAGGCTGTTTCTTGCTGCTCCAAGTGACTGCAGCACTCCCAAAAGAGAACATATATCCACTGGTAGATCGTCTATCAGAAATACTACCAGCCCAATCAGCATCAGTGTATCCATGCAACTGTATCTGAACCCTAGCCTCATAAAATAGTCCATACTGCAATGTGGACTTCACATACCTGAGTATGCGTGAGTATGCGTCTAGCTGCATCCAAATGCAGTTTCCTTGGAGCCTGCATAAACTGACTTACCAACCCAACAGCATAGCTCAAATCTGGCCTGGTAATAGTCATGTAAATCAAACTTCCTACTATGCGTCTGTACATAGTAGGGTCTTCCAAAAGCTCACCTGCATCTGTGCTCAGCTTCACATTCTGCTCCAAAGGAACTGAAATAGGCTTACAGCCTGTCATCCCATATTTGGATAGCATGTCCAATCCATACTGCCTCTGCAAGAGCTGTATCCCACTTGGTGATCTAATCACCTCAATGCCCAAGAAATAACGCAGCTCTCCCAAATCCTTCATCTCAAACTTCTACCTCAATAGCATTTTCACATGAAGGACATCTTCATCACTCTCACCTGTGATGATCAAATCATCAACATAAATGACCAGCAGCATAATCCCTTTCTCTGTTTTTCTCACATAGAGTGAGAAATCTGCCTTGGAAATCTGAAAGCCAATAGTGACAAGATACTGTCCTATCTTGTCAGACCATGCTCTAGGTGCTTGCTTCAAGCCATACAAGGCTTTCTTCAACCTGCAAACAAACTCAGGATGAGTAGCATGAACATAACCTGCTGGCTGCTCCATAAAGACCTCTTCTTGCAAATCACCATGCAAGAAGGCATTCTTTACATCCATCTGATGTAAAGACCATCCCTTTGATGCAGCCATAGCAATGGCTGCTCTTACGGTTGCCATCCTTGCAACCAAGCTGAAAGTTTCTTCATAATCAATGCCATATGTCTGTGCATACCCCTTGACAACTAATCTTGCCTTGTATCTATTCACAGAACCATCTCCATTGTGCTTGATCTTATAAACCCACTTACAGCCAATTGCATTCTTGCCTTTAGGCAAAGGCACCAATTCCCATGTAGCATTAGCATCCAAGGCATCCATTTCTTCATCCATGGCTTTCTCCCATTTTTCATTTCCCATGGCTTGCTCAAAAGAAGTGGGCTCTGGTTCCTGTATCACTTTGACCATATAGGCATAGTGAATGGTTGTAAATCCATCATATTTCCGCCTATCCACAAGATACCTAACCCTGGTAGATGTGCGCAAAATAGGCTCACTTCCAGGTGCTCTCAAAACATCCCTGGTCTTCCTTACTCTAGGTGTAACAACAGAAGGAATACCCAACTCATCATCAATGCTCTGTTCTGAGCCACTGGATTCACCATCCACAGAAGAGTAACCTGCATTCACATCAAACATGGGCTGATCTACCTTCTCTTTTCCTTTTCGTGATACCTGCGTACCACTCTCTGCATTGCTTTGAGGAGATTCTCCTGATCTCAATCTGCCTGTCCATGGCAAAGTATGTGAACCACTGCTAGAGGACACTGCAGGTCCACTGATATTTTGTGATTGCTGCTGTGAATTTTGTGCAGCATTACCATTTTGTGCATCTACATCAATCATCACATTTACTGGTTTATACCAGCTGCTCATCTCATCAAAAACAACATCTCTGCTCACTGTGAACTTATGTGTAGAAGGGTTATAGCATCTATACCCTTTCTGCTGCAGAGAATAACCAATAAAGACGCACTTCTCAGCCTTTGGATCCAACTTGGACCTCAACTCATCTGGCACATGGACATAGGCAATGCAACCACAAATGAGAAATATCTGGTTTCCTACCAGTATACATCTCCTCTGGCGTCATGCCATGTATTGCTGCAGTGGGAGTCTTGTTCATTATATAGACTGCTGTAGCAACTGCTTCAGCCCAATAATAATCTGGTAGACCTTTTTCATTTAGCATAGCCCGAGATACCTCTCCAATATGCCTGTTTTTTCTGCAATTCCATTTTGCTGTGGGGTATGACTGTATGAATATTGCTGCTTTATACCATGCTCCTGCAAGAACCTTGCAAACTCATTTGAGAGGTACTCTCCCCCTCCATCTGACCTTAGGCATTTTATTTGCAGGCCTGTTTCTTTTTCAACCATAGCTTTGAAATCTTTGAAGTGCCCAAACACTTCACTTTTCTTTTTCATAAAATACACCCACAGTTTTCTGCTAAAGTCATCAATAAATGTGACAAACAATAAATGTGACAAAATAGTGACAGCCTCCAATAGATGCAGCTTTTGTAGTCCACACATCAGAGTGGATTAATTCCAATGGCTTTTTACTCTCTTGAACATGCCTAGGAAAAGGTTTCCTTGCCTGTTTCCCAAATTGACAGGCTTCACAAACCTTGTGCATTTCTACAACCTTGAATTTAGGCAATCCTGCAACAATATTTTGGGCTTGCATTGATTTAAGTCGCTGTATATTAACATGACCAATGCGTTTGTGCCAGATATCAATATCTGCAACTACACCGGTCCCATGTGCAAACATTGCTGCACTCAATTCAGGCATGTCTGCATCCAACGTAAACATCCTGCCCTTCTTCTTTCCTTTTGCTATCAAGCGACCGTTATTTTTCATACCTCAACAAAGCATCCATGAGGATTAAATCTAACTTGCAAGCCCTGCTCAACCATTTGACCAACAGAAACCAGGTTCTTGGTGATGTTCGGGACATGAAATACATCAGACAAGTATTTCTTTTTCCCATCCTACATAGACAAAGGAATTTCGCCAATCTGCACAATAGGATGTGCAGTATCATCACCAGTCTCCACAAATCCTGGTTTTTCCATTTTTCTTGCATCCTGCATCTATTCAGCGTGACCTGTCATGTGGTTTGATGCACCCGAGTCAACATACCACACATCATTGCTTTCTTCTGCACTTGTTACAGAATTTGTCATATGCTGCACCATAAACAAATGCTCATTTCTGTCATCACCCTGTCTACTAGAGGATGCATAATTGCCTTGCTACAATTTTCCATTCATAATGTCATTCTGTTTTTTATAGCAGTCCTTAGCCATATGACCCATTTTGCCACAATAGTAGCATTCAATATTGCTGTTTGCATTTTGGCCTCTCTGCCATGCACCACGGCCTCTTTGGCTCCCCCTGCCTCTAGAGTTACCACGTCCTCCTGCATAGGACTGGTTTTCTTGCGTTTGCTGCATATTCTGATTTCTACCACGGCCTACAGATCGGCCTTCTCTACCTCTGCCTCTACCTCTGCCGGCATTTGAGTAGAAGACAGTTTCTTTTGAAGTTCCTGCTCAAGAAGATGCACCACCATTTCTCTGCTCTTCAGAAATTAGAAGAGCAATCAACTCCTCAAAATCAGGAAATTTTTCACGGACGGCAATGGATGTCTGGAACTGTGCATAATCCTTTCCTAGACCATTCAAGGTCACAGAGACCAAATCGTCATCGTCCACTGGCGACCCAATGGAAGCAAGTGCATCTGCAATTTTCTTCACTTTCATGTGGTAGTCATTTATGCTCAAATTTTCTCTCTGCACATTGTGCAACTCTTGTTTGAGTTGCATTTTCCTGGCTTGCGTATTTGTGCTGTACATTTTTGCCAAAGTATCCCATGCCTCCTTTGGCGTATTCGCATCCTGAATATGCACAATCATGGAGTCCGAAATACTGATAGACAGCCAGTACATAACTTTCCTGGCTCTCTCATGCCATCCTTTGAATGCCTGCATTTCCTATTGACTGGGAACATTAGGAAGAACAGGTTCTTCTTCATTTCCTGTAATGAACTCCCAATAGCCTTTTCCCATCAAGAAATTCGTCATTCTAAACTTCCATGCCTGGAAGTTGTTCTTGTCAAGATTTTTAGTGACAATCTGTGAAAGAGAATCAGATGCCATTACAGAACACTGGAAAATATTCTGTCACTGCAAAAAACACAGCTTTTGCCTAACACAGGCAGAACTGCAAAACTGACGAAAGTGGTATTTCACCACACAGTCACTTCCTAGTGACGATTTTGCATCAACAGGAAACAAGCATGAATCTGCAACTCCCAATATCTCTGCACAAAGGCATACAATGCAATTTCTACGGCAACTTTTCACCAACCCGCAGAACAGTGGTCGCACAGCAAAAACAGTGCCTTTTTTTGAGTGCCTGCGGAGAACTTCCGTCTCTAAAACGGGCCCCGAAATGACCTCGAATCAAAAAAATAACGTCACTGAGGGCTTCGCCTACACCCGCAGCATATACTGCGCTCTCACCACACCGTGAAGGGCGTCTCAATCTGAGACAGTGCACTCTTGCACTTCTGGCTGTGCTACCTACAGAGATTTGCTCCCAAACTCGAAATAGGAAAGCAACACTGGTCCTCTTACTAGGACACCACGAACTTGGCTTGCTTTCTTGAGCTCCTTACCACGAACAAGGCTCTGATACCATGTGAAGATAGTGGGAGAGAGGAAAGGAGTCTCACTTGCGGCTTTCTCACATAAACAATTGGGGGAATACACACAAAGGTGGAGGCTGAAAATAGTTTTCCTCTTCTTAGTTGTGAAAGCCAAAAGAACTCTAATACAAAGAAATAGGAGAACCCTATATGTGGGTCTCAAACCAAACTCAACTAACTAAGGTGGCATACTAACTGAGCCGCGAACTAGTGTAGATAAGGATAGCTGTCATCCAGCTATTATTCGTGGGCGGTGTACCAATCGCATCTCCAGCTAACAAGTCGGTGACATAAGTACACAACGGTCACCCTGGCATATCTCGAGTGGAGCTCGATATCTCAACAGTCCCTTGTAAACATACTTGTAGACATATTTAATGGCAGATATAGTTGAACAGACTTCAACATTTATGTGTGCATTATATTTTGTAGATAATGTTGGATTGTATGGCACAACCCTACGATTATCTATAAGAGACCCTCTTACTTCTACTGATCTTCCATTGTTTGACCGTCTATAAAGTGGGTAACCATCTGAATCAACAATTGTGGATTCTAAGAAAGTCTTAGGATATCGCTTTGAACATTTTCCATTTTGCATGCAACTTGCAAGGTCCATGGATAGAAGTCTTTAAAATGGTCTCATATAGCAGTGGGTAACTATTGTGTCAAGGAATCTCTGCACAAATAACTTTATCATAGTCGTTCACATTCTTGAGTTTTTGCACACTTTTTAGAATTATCAAGATGTGAGAATATGGAAGGCCACGTTTTTGGAACTCTATGACGTAAACATATCCTTTCACTTTTCCAAATAGTTCATTCTTTACAATGTCATCCATAAGAGTTTTTTGTTTTTGAGCAAAAACACATGCTATTAGATCAGGACGATCATTAGCCGTTTGTGCAAACAACAATCCACGTTTGATTTCTAGCCATTGTGGGTTGCAAGTGAATGTGATAAACAAATTTGGTTTTCCTCCATATCTAACTATAGCCATTGCATCCTGATATAATCGATGCATTTGTCTTGGTCCACTGGTAAAAGATGAAGGCAATACTATCCGTTGCCCTATAGTGTTTCCAAGGATAGGAAGACAACTGTTTGCCCTAGAGATCATGTCTCGAAGTCCTCTATACATTTCAACTCATAGTTTATGCTAATTGTTGCGGATCCAATCCAATCTACATTCTCGGGGGGGTCACTATGTATAAATCATCTGTATCACGTGCATTCAAGGCCTATTTCTAAAATCCCTTATCTGTAAATTTTTCATAAATAAAATGTACCCCTTTTCTATACAAATCTGTAAAAAATTTCCAAAACTATTTTAAATAGTCCCTTATGTATATTTACTTTTATAAATTTTAGAAATAAAAAATATCCTTCTGTTGAACTCACGTGATAGGGTTACATATGATGAGTGACCTCCCCGAGTCTACATTGTTCGATGCTAACATATGCATCAACAATATATTATTGTAGCAATCTTCCTATTAATAATAGACCTTCACAGTCGTCTTGGCGAACTTGGAGCCTTGCAGAATAGAATTGCATTTGTGATACATTATTTCCTGCACATGAACTTTTTTAGCAATTTGATGTATTTAGAACCAATTCTAGGTACCATCCATCATCTACATAAGGGAATAAAAGAGCATAATGCAGGGCCATGTAAGAGGGGTGCAAATTTGACACATGATGCAAAACATTGTCTTTTGTTCGAAGCACTATATCACGGTGGTTTGTTGCTTGATCATTTTCTCCAATCATAAGAACAACAATTTCACTATTTGTTGGAAGGTTATATTGATGGTTACCTCTTTTTGCCAAGAGTACAAGTTTCAAGGATTCATTAGGCTCTTCTTCCAAACTATCTCTCATGTGGCAATAAAAACAGACATAAGGATTTACTTCATGCATCATGTTTTGTAATGACTCCAATACCACAGGGTCCAATGTTGGCATGAAAGACATTCTGTTTTCCGATTCATGCTCAGTGTCATATATGTACATTTGTGCAAATCTTGGACCTTGAAATTGGGGTTGATTTTCATTTGTATTCAAAGATGGTATCAATGATCCAATGCAATGATACAATGATCCATGTATCTTGAAAGTGTATACTCTGCCGTTCCCACAAACACTTTCATCTATCCTTGCTCCCAATGATGAGAAAGCTAGAATGCTATTGTAAGCTCGAATTAGAATTTTGAAATCTTGACTTTTTCTATCATTACCACACAATAGCGTCCACAATGAAACTAGCTGTTAGAGTTAGCTCAAATGTCCACCTCTCATGTAACCCACCAATATTCTGTGTACCCAATGTTGTAAGGCCCCCATATGAGGAGAAGCCATGATGGGTATCAGATATTGGGAGGGATCCCCAGTTTAGACACTGGAAGGGGTCTTAGAGTAGACCAGATGGTTATGAGACGGCTTAGGAGCCAAGAGTAGATACCCGTCTGCACAAAGGGGGGGTTCGGGGGGGCGATAGCCCCCCCGATAGCAGGGGGTCCGGGGGGCGCAGGCCCCCGGTGGGGGTCTGGGGGCAAAGCCCCCAGCGGCAGGGTCCGGGGGCTGCCGGTAGCCCCAGGCCCGACGGTATGACCTATGCGCGATCCTTCATCTGCCCGACGGCATGTTTTCTGAAGGGTCGGTTGGTCTTTCAGGCCGACTGTCTATTAGGCCGACTGCCTATTACAAGGCCGACCGTCAACCACTTACACTATATAAGTGGCCACCCCCTATCATCAGATCACCAGTTCTTCACGCTCATAGTCCTCCGTCCAGCATCTGTCTAGATCACCATCGAAGCTCTGTCTGTAGAGCGCACGGGTGGACAGCCAACCATCAGTTGTATCAGCAGTTTGGTATATCAGAATTTTTGTATTCTCTCCAGCTTTCCATCGTGTACTTGCGTTTTGTTGTTATCTTCCGCTGCGTACTATTTTCTTACATGGTATCAGAGCTCAGGCTATCTGAGTAACGACTTTATTGCAAGTTCAACGAGCTTTGTTAGCAAAGGCTACTAGGAGTGATGGCTGCACCAACCCCGTTGCGAATTCGTCCACCTGCCTTCAATGAAGGCAAGCTTGATGGGACGAATTATACTTTGTGGAAATTCAAGATCAGCGCGATCTTGGATTCATATGAGCTTCTGGATACTGTTCTGGGATTGGATCCAGAACCGGTTGGATCACCGAATCCAAACAACCCCAACGTCATAACGCCACCGAATGCAGATCTTCTTCGGGCATGGAAACGAAGGAACGCAGATGCACTCTGTGCTCTTGTTACCAGTTCAAGTGATTCTGTTTTGACTCTGATTCAGCACACAGACAAGGCAAGTGAGGCTTGGAACATACTGAAAGGTCAGTATGAAACGCGGAATCAGACCAGAATTCAAAATCTGGAGAATATGCTTGCTGCAGAGAGGTGCTCTGATGGAGAATCAGCTGAGACATTCATCACACGGATCAAGAATCTACGTGATCAGATGGCGGCGGTTGGGATTACAAAGACCAGCGAAGAGTTGGCCAGAAGGTGCATTCGGATCCTTCCACAAAAGTACGATGCGTTGGTCACGACACTCAACACGCAGGTAAGAAATCCACCCCTCACTTTTGAAGAGTTCAGCGCGATGCTTCTAGAGGAGGAGATGCGAATGAAGACCCGCGATGGCGGAAGTGATGCAGCATTCTCAACCACATCCAAAGGGAAGGGTGGAGAGAAGAAGAATGGTAAGAAGAAGAAGTTTTCAGGTAAGTGCCACTACTGCAACAAAAGCGGTCACATGATCAAGGATTGCAGAAAGAAGCAGCAGGACGAAAAGAATGGCACTACACAGTCTTCTTCGAAAGGCAAGGAATCTGCCAACACAGTTGAAACTGAGTTGGAGCTATGGGTTGCAATTGAAGAAATATGCTCCTCAACAGAAGTTTCAACAACGAATGATTCGTGGCTCCTTGATAGTGGAGCATCCCGTCACATGACCAGAAAGAAGGATTGGTATAGCTCTTTCAAGCCTCTACAAGAGCCCATGAACGTGACGGTCGGAAATAATGCAAAATGCCCTGTGGAAGGTACAGGTACTATCTCTCTTTCCATTCAAGAGGGTGAAACTAAAGAGCTTTCTGATGTATTACTAGTTCCTCAGCTAAAGAAGAACTTGCTTTCGGTTGCTGCGATAACTGATCGCAACTTGGAGGTGCGTTTCAAGAGGACCGGAGCAGAAATCCTTAATGCAGCGGGCAAGGTGGTCGGCAAGGCAGTAAGGAAGAACAATCTGTACGAGCTGACGGCACTAACAGTCTCTTCAGGAGTGGGCATCAGTAAGGTATGGCATGAAAGATTTGGTCATCTTAGTTATCCTATTCTTTTGGAAATGCAGAAAACAGGGATGGTTGCACACTTGCCTGCACTCTCAAAGGTGCAGGAACCTTGTGAAGCTTGTATGATGGGCAAGCAACAAAGGAAGGCTTTTCCACATGAGAGCGGCTATCGGGCAAAGGCTCCTCTACAATTGGTTCATGCTGATCTCAGTGGGAAAGCTCCGACTCAAGCTTTGGGGGGATGTAACTACTATATGCTTATCGTCGACGACTACAGTAGATACATGTGGGTGTATTTTTTACGAGATAAGGCTGAAGCTCTTGGAAAATTCAAACAGTGGCAAAAGATGGTGGAAAACGAAAGCGGGCTGAAGGCAAAGAAGCTTCGCACGGATCGAGGAGGAGAGTTCCTGTCAAAAGAGTTCGACACATACTTGCACGAGAATGGCATTAAGCGCCAACTCACGACTGCACATACTCCGCAACAAAATGGTGTTGTAGAGCGTCGCAATCGTACTGCCATGGAGATGGCACGATGCATGGCACTAGGTAAAGGATTGCCTAAGTCCTTTTGGGCTGAGGCAGTCAATACAGCAGTCTACATCCTCAATCGAAGCTTCACAAAGGCCTTGACGGGCAAAACACCTTTGGAGGCTTACTCAGGTAAAAAGCCTTCCGCTTCTCATTTCAGAACATTTGGATGTGAGTGCTTTGTTCATGTTCCAGATAGCACCAGAAAGAAATTAGATCCAAAGAGCAGAAAGTGTATCTTCATGGGCTATAGCCAGGAGTCAAAGGCGTACCGGCTATATGATCCAGAGGCAAAGAAGATCGTGGTCAGTCGTGATGTGGTGTTTTGGGAACAGCCACATACAGTGGAGGAGGAGGTATGCCCTTCCACTTTATCATCAGCCGTAAAAGTAACTCACCTTGTGCCCGTATCTAAAGCAGAGTTGCAGAATGAGGAGGAGTACTTCGAGGAACAGACTCCACCAACACCACAACATGCCTTGGCTCCACAAGGTAAGCCACTTCCAAAGTGGGCAAGGCAGCTCTTTGATGAGAAAAATCCGGTTCCAGACTTGGCGGAGTCATCTGCAGATGGACTTCGACGATCAAAGAGGATAGAGGAGCAGAAAAGGGCTTCTGAACACATAGTCAATATGGCCTTGATGGCTGAGATTATGAAAGTTCAAGAGCCTACGAATTTGGATGAGGCAATGGCGGATCCAAATTGGAAAGCTGCCATGCAAGAGGCGTATGACAGCATCATGAAGAATCAGACTTGGGACTTGGTTGATCGTCCAGAAAAAAGGAAGATCATTGGTACCAAATGGGTATGGAAGGCCAAGTACAAATCTGATGGATCTTTGGAAAAGTACAAGGCTAGGCTTGTTGCACAAGGATACTCTCAAGTTGAAGGCTTTGATTTTGAGGATTCCTTTGCTCCTACAGCAAGGATGACAACTATTCGGGTGGTACTTGCCTTGGCTGCTCATAAGCAGTGGCCGGTGTTTCAAATGGACGTGAAATCTGCATTCTTGAATGGACATCTCAAGGAGGAGGTATATGTGTTCCAGCCACCAGGATTTGAGGTGCCCAATTCAGAGAACAAGGTTTGCAGACTAAAGAAGGCATTGTACGGGCTGAAACAGGCCCCAAGGGCATGGTACCAACGGATTGATAGCTTTCTCATATCTTTTGGTTTCTCAAAAAGTGCTTCTGATGCTAACCTGTATGTTTGTAAGCAGGATGGCAAGTATGTGGTAATAGTCCTTTACGTGGATGACTTGATCATCACAGGAGATCATGAGAAGATGCTGCAACAGTTGAGGGAGTCGTTGAGTTCCGAGTTTGAGATAACAGATTTGGGGCTCATGCACTTTTGCCTCGGCATTGAGGTTTGGCAAAAACCTGGCAGGATTTTCATCTCTCAGCAGAGATATGCTCGCGAGATCTTGAAGGCATTCGGTATGACCGAGTGTAAGGACGTGGTCTCTCCCATGGAGGTGAATGGTAAGCTCTCTGTGGAGGATGCATCACCACTTGTCGACATCAAGGAGTATAGGAAACTTGTGGGGAGTCTCATTTTTCTGTGCAACACTAGACCTGATATCAGCTTTGCAGTTGGTGTACTTAGTAGGTTCTCAAATCAACCTCGAGAGAACCATTGGAAAGCAGGGATGCGTGTGCTAAAGTACGTGAAAGGTACACTGGAGTATGGCATTACCTACAGAGCAGGGAAGACCTTGGCGGGTTACTGTGACTCAGATTGGGCGGGAGATTGTGATTCTAGAAAGTCAGTTTCTGGATATTGTTTCTCACTTGGTTCAGGAGTGTTCTCTTGGATTAGCAAGAAGCAACCAACAGTGGCACTATCTTCGACGGAAGCTGAGTACAAGGCAGCATGCATTGCTGCTTGTGAAGCAGTTTGGCTAAGGAGGATCCTGCAAGACATAGGAGTTCCAATCGAAGATGCGACGGTTCTAAAATGCGACAATCAGAGTTGCATGGCCATCGCAAAGAATCCTGTGTTCCATGCTCGAACAAAGCACATAGAGATCCAGTATCACTACGTACGAGAGCTCATCGAGGATGGAGTCATAGAGCTGGAGTATTGTCCCACAGAGGAAAATTGCGCAGACATCTTCACGAAGGCTCTTGGGAGTGATCTATTGTTGCGGCATCTACATCGACTCGGCATTGGTCCGAACACGTAGTTCATCTTCGGGTGAACATTGAGGGGGGGTGTTAGAGTTAGCTCAAATGTCCACCTCTCATGTAACCCACCAATATTCTGTGTACCCAATGTTGTAAGGCCCCCATATGAGGAGAAGCCATGATGGGTATCAGATATTGGGAGGGATCCCCAGTTTAGACACTGGAAGGGGTCTTAGAGTAGACCAGATGGTTATGAGACGGCTTAGGAGCCAAGAGTAGATACCCGTCTGCACAAAGGGGGGGTTCGGGGGGGCGATAGCCCCCCCGATAGCAGGGGGTCCGGGGGGCGCAGGCCCCCGGTGGGGGTCTGGGGGCAAAGCCCCCAGCGGCAGGGTCCGGGGGCTGCCGGTAGCCCCAGGCCCGACGGTATGACCTATGCGCGATCCTTCATCTGCCCGACGGCATGTTTTCTGAAGGGTCGGTTGGTCTTTCAGGCCGACTGTCTATTAGGCCGACTGCCTATTACAAGGCCGACCGTCAACCACTTACACTATATAAGTGGCCACCCCCTATCATCAGATCACCAGTTCTTCACGCTCATAGTCCTCCGTCCAGCATCTGTCTAGATCACCATCGAAGCTCTGTCTGTAGAGCGCACGGGTGGACAGCCAACCATCAGTTGTATCAGCAGTTTGGTATATCAGAATTTTTGTATTCTCTCCAGCTTTCCATCGTGTACTTGCGTTTTGTTGTTATCTTCCGCTGCGTACTATTTTCTTACAAGGTCTTTTTACTTTATGCAAGATCACTCATCCAATAAAGCAACATAGCTTTCCAAAGCATGTATCATTTGATGATTTATTATGTTTCTCGCCTTTCCAGAACTTGGCTCCACAAAATAAGCAAATTAAGTTCATTCCACCAAGATCATTTCAACCATTGACATTTTTCAAATGTTCAAATGAAGGATGTGATTGTCCCATGGATGCATTTGTACTTGTTTCTTGTCTTGAATAAGTTTCTTCTCTTTGGGATTCTTCAATCATTCTATAGAAGCTCTCGTATATATTTGTAATTTGTGAAGGGCCTTGAAAGTTGTTTATCTAATTTCAAAGAAAGATATTTCTAAATAAGGGATTAGAATATCTATTTAATCTTTAAAAATTTATCTACTGTTAGATGAGTAAGGCTCTAAATATGTTTCTATTCATCCATACTACAAATACTGATTATGTGCAATATGTATGAATAATATCAGTCTTGGCATATATACAGACCTCATCTTGCATATTACTGATGACGTCGTTGCTCTTGTATAAATCGTTCAATTGTCGTGAGCGTTTTCTACGTCCACTTTGGGATGTTATATTAGCCATTTGTTTTGATTGATACAACTCTCTACGTATTTTGTTCCTTAAATTTTGATCCATGTTTTTTGTTCTGTGTGAAAAAAATATTTATATAAATTTTTTATTTTTTTTCTATAAAAATTTAGAATATATATGAAATATATATTAACTTATATTGGATAACAAAAATATGCATCTCTATTGAGTTTATTCAAGATATAAGTATGAATCATCAATTTCCAATTGAATAAGATTATTCTCTGGGTTACATAAATTTTGTAGAGGTATCCTTTAGTGTTCAAAGCCAACTAAAGGTACATACTTGCATCCATTGTAGAAACGTAGCTTTTTCTTTTGGCAAGAAAGTGCAAAATAAGTTCAATGCCTCTACCATGGTTGGATTGCCCCAACCATCAAATGAACATTTTATGTCAATCCAATTAAGTACTCCAAGTTGTTGTATGGTCATGATTGTACCTATGTATGGATCCACACTATAGTTCCATTGTAATTTGTCAACATCAAATATCAATCATCCTTTGATGCAATTGAAGCGTAGATGGGCACATTCTCTCACCAAGTAAGTTGCTTGGGTAAGAGATATACAATGAGAATGATCATTGATTTTGTGGACAATATGAAAATATTTTTGTGAGAGATCAAGGTTGTTTTCTTTTGTAATATGTTGAGTCTTAATTTTTCCTCCAACATAAATCTTCTTCCAATAAAGCTTCATGAGGTATTTTCCAAATTTAAGAGCTAAACTCTTAGCTAAATTCTGAATCCTCTTGAAAATATTTCTAGCATAGTGAAAAAGATTCCTGGTTATTTTGGTTTTATTAATTTTCTTCTCTCCAAGGACATTTTTAGTGTTTAACATATGAACCCATGATGGCTTCTTCCACTTCATCCTTGTTAATGAAGTAGTCTTAGTTGTCTTACTCGCACATCTCTTTCCTTTATAAAGTAACATCTTCCTGTTCATACATATAATTTTTAACTGTCCATATTTGAATGGAATAATAATCTAATTCATAATTTTGTTGTGTATTATTTTAAATCTAGTAATCACGTTGGATCTATTTGGTGTTTTGGTGTTGTGTATATGTGTTTGTCTCTTTGACTAATCTTAAAGAAAGTGTTTATTTCTTTTTATAATTTATATATATATACTTATTTATTTTTATTCTTATTAATATTTTTTGATATCTTAGTATAGATATGTATATTTACATTGCACATAGGTTGTTTTATTAAGAAAATATAATATAATCATAAATCTTTTTATAATAATGAAACACACTAAATTTTATCTAAATAAATGAATTGCAAGAAGGCAAATATTATTTATGTTTAAAACTATTTCTTTTACCACAGAGTCATTATTTTGAAAAACAATGTATATATATTTTTACAAGATACATTTATAAAAAAGAAAGAGAGAGATGGAGAGGGAGAGCGAGAGAGATGTTTAGAAAAAAAAACTGTTTTGTTTTTTGTTTTTGTGTTTGTATGTTTGTCTTTGAGTTTGTGTGTGTGTGTGTGAGAGAGAGAGAGAGAGAGAGAGAGAGAGAGAGAAAGAGAGATGTCTAGCAAAATTTGTTTTGTTTGTCTTTTTGTTTTTTTGGTGTCTTTGTTTATGTGTGTGTGTTTTAAATGCTATGTATATATATTTTTAAAAGATACATGTATTAAAAAGAAAGAGAGAGAGGGAGAGGTGGAGAGATGGAGAGAGAGAGAGAGAGAGAGAGAGAGAGAGAGAGAGAGAGAGAGAGAGAGAGAGAGAGAGATGTCTAGTAAAATTTTATTTTTTATTTTTTTGTGTGTGTGTGTATTTGTGTCTTTGTTTGTATGTGAGAGATGTGCGTGTTTTTGTTTGTGTATGTTTGTTGTTTTCTTCTTTTTTTTTTTTTTGTGTGTGTCTTGTTTGAGAGAGAGAGAGAGAGAGAGAGATTAATTTCACCAACTTGATGTAATGAAGGAGGCAATGGGAGGTAATGGTTTACTGAGTGCTACAGATCCAACAATGTTTACACAAGAATAACTACAAAAAAAAAAAAAGTTAGAGCTAAGTTGATTATGCATCTTTTTTTTTGTGTTACATATTATTTTTATTTTTATGTCTATTACTATGCTCAATACTGACTCTGACTGGGAGGGAAATTTCAAAAATTTCAAATGGTGTGCAGCGCGATGCAGAGAGAGTCACTGGGCCTTCTCTACCAAAACACACACACACACGGACGGAGAGAGAGAGAGAGAGATGTGTCGCCATATCCTCTGCAGCTTGGGGTGCGGTTGTGGCAGTAGCACACGCAGCCCAGCCAACAATAGTGGTTGCAAGACAGGTGCCAAGAGCCTTGGAGGAGGGCAGGCAATAGCAGAAGCGTCATGACGGCCATAGGTGAGTCTTTCTCTCTCCCTCTCTCTCTCTCTCGCGCTGCTACAGCAATAGTTTCAAGCGGACTCTCTAGCTAGCTGCCAGAATTCTTCTTTTCTCCTGTGTATATCCAATCAGCCCCGTGAACCCATATTCTGCAACCAAAGATTTCATACCCCTCCCTGCGCACACCCGCACGGGAATACACCTCACATACGATCGAACCTCCACTCATCCGATGGAAACGATCTAATCTCTACGAATATATTTTATGATCGAACAAAGCAATTGATTACAATTTCCACATATACTGGATGATTGCCTTTGACCTGTTGACTACGAACGTCTTTCTAACTACGAATGTCCTTCCAATGTGCCTCGCAATTTTACCTTCATCCCAATGAAAATGCCTTGAGGGTGGCTATGACTCCGCAAATTCCTTAGCAACATCCGACTACATAATGTTGAAAATTATCAGCGATCCCAATTTCAATCTGACTAAGATCACCAATCGCAATTAGCGATCCCAATTTCACTCAGAATATGACCAGCGGCTATGACCATCGATTACATAATAGCTTTTCTTGAATTTGATGTCCATTTGACTGTGTTTTTTCATCAGCAATATTCTCTATAGAACTGTCAGAACTTGACGTAGAATAAGCTCGATGCTACGAGGCATTCCTCCAAACAACGTATTGGAGGAAGGGTGAACTTTCTATACCTCGCTGTCGCTGCAACATAACATGCTCACTGGAGACTTACGTTCTGAGCTAGGAGGGATGATATTAGTTTAGGGAATCGATATTCCTGCAAATGATTTCTCTGGAGTTGTTCCCGAAAGTATCAGGGACTGCAAATCCCTTTCATTTCTGAACCAGTCGAGAAATAAGGTAAGCGGGGGAATGCCTAATGACTCGGAAATCTCAAGAGTCTTAATGTCCTCAATCTATCTAACAATCTGGTTATAGAACTATCTCGCGGATGCAGCTTTTCTTGCGGAGCTTGACCTTTCATCCAATAATTTGTCCGCCCTTTTGCATTCATTTCTGATAAACATGAAAAAACTCAGGTTTCTAAATGTCTCCAACAATGACTTCATAGGCTATATCCCGACTTCGGTTGTTTCTAGGCGACTGAATGCATCTTCATTCCTTGGAAATGCAAAGCTCTGTGGCCCCATCGTTCATAAGCATTGCCCAAGCCCTTCTTCCCGGACAACTCTTCACAAGGGAGCAGTAATTGGAATCGTTATTGTTGCTATCATGATTGCGTGTGAGCATTTTTCTAGAGCCACAGAAGATGCAAATCCCTTTCGTTTCTGAACCTGTTGGGAAATAAGCTAAGCGGGGCCGGAGTCCATGAAGCATTCGAATGTCAAGAGTCTTAATGTCTTCAATCTATCTAGCAATCTACTTACAGGAACTATTCCTATCCAGCTCGCGGATGCAGCTTTGGGATGATGACCAGGCTCAAGGCAGCTTGATCAGAGAAATATCAGTTTTGGGAAAGATTAAACACCTTCTCTCTTCTTTTGCTTTTCGGATTCTTGCTTTTACTTCACCATTGCTGCTTGAAGAGAAACGGAAAATTGTTGCAGATATGGACACTGGTGAAAGGGAAAATCCGCCATCAAAATCACACAGAGGCAGTATGAGCAGTTTAGGTGATCAGTGCACGTCCCCACTGGACGAAGGAACGGAAAGTTGACCCAATTCCGGATTGCCTCGAATGTTCTGATGGTGGGACGACGACTCGACGAGCTGAAGAGAAGATTGATAGATTTCGCCCTTGGCTCAAGCCTCATCAGGCAGCACACTCCTCAATTTCTCGAATACCTGTTGCCATTCCTTTTCCGGCTATCCTCGCCAGCACCTCCTCAGGTCAGCTCAGTACTACTCGTCCCTCTGGCCTTTCCAACTCAGGACCACCAGCCAGAGGCCGACACGATGGACAGCGAAGTGGGGATGGAAGGCGCGAAGGAAAAGTGAAGTGGAGTGGAGAATGTGAGGAGGGAGGGGAAAATGCTCGAAACGGCCGGCTCTCAGCATTATACGTTCCTGCCAAAGCCTGAATGTCTCTGGCCGTTCCCCATCCTCGCAGGCCAATATACTCACCACCTCCCTCCCCGACACCTCCCTCTCCCACACCCCCCTCGACCTCTCATCCTCCATCGTCTTCTCCAACATATCGAACATGCCCCCATAGTAGAACAGTGCCTCCTTGAACCTCGTCCCAAAGAACAGCCCGATGCACCCCGTGCTCACCACCCCTTGCACCACCACCTCTGGATTCATCTCCCTCACTTTGCTTAGTAGTTCCTGCTGTGGACTCCTCGCCATCACTGTCTCGTCCATCAGATGCCTCAGCCATCTACGCTATGCTTCACCTCCGCTCATGGAGGCAGCAGGAACCGTATCTTCCCATGGAAACAACTCATCATCTTGTCCCACCAGAGGATATATACGCTGCTGACTCAAGGAAACCCCCATGAGCAATGCAAATCATATTGAATTCACAGAAAGCGAATTCAAAAGGCTTACCCAGTGCTTAAATTTGCTGCACAACTTTGGGCTTCACAAAATTTTCCATGAAGTTTAAAAAAAAAAAAAAGCTTCAAAATGAAGCTTTTAATCTTAAGTTAGGCTTCAGTTTTATATTTAACTCACCTTTACTTCTAAACTAGAGTTATAGTCTATAGAATAAATCATACATATAACTAAAACATCAATAATAAAGGATTCTGGCATTTGGAAGACTGAAAGGATTCAATTTCGAAAAACTACAAATCCATGATTCTTCTTTTCTTAGCATCCTCCCATATTTCATTTACATTTTGCCAATCAACACAAGATACCTCAGGGCCAATTAATGAGACTCTCATCAAAGCCTCTAAGGTATCTATCTTCAAGCATGTCCTTCGAGAACTCTTAATAAGCTTTTGCTTTGAGAATCCGCGTTCACATGCAATTGAGCTTCCTGGAAGAACGAGGATGATTTGCCATAAGCGCGTCATATTAGGATAAGTTGCTTGCCAATTTGGTGTAGATGAAAATACACTCCAAGCATCCTTCATTGACAAGCCTTCACAACCTGCATTAAGAGTATCAACAGACATGTGTAGCTCATTTGTGCAACCTGAAGCATCCATAATGTGACCACCAAATTTGTCGAGGAGCCTTTGTAGCCATGTGTTTGTCATTGACTCCCTTACGAAGATATCTTGTGAATAGTGCTGAGGACTAAAAAGCTTAATTGCATTAAACAAAGGTAAGTCAGGAAACCTTGCATCCAAGCAATCAATGACTTTTTGTGCAAATTCTTTGGCAATAGCAGTGCAACTATCCAAGTCCACTCCTCCTGTATCCACCAATGCATTACCCTTGTTGTCCTTGCGTGGAATTTGAGCATATCGTAACTGATGCACAATCACATTTCCTTCGCCTGTTTCATGATTCAAGGTTCCACCAATGGACTTGGCAATAAACTTGGCAACATTTGTATCCTTTGAGATGCTATCCCACAAAAAATTCCTTTGCAAAGATTTAATAGTGACATCAATTGCTACTCCTAGAGATGTCAAATCAATGTTTTCTTCTTGAAACTTTTCGTTAAGCAGATTCAGATCATGTAAAACGTCCACTAGCATATGAATGCAAAACTGAAGCTTAAAAATTCTTGCTTTATTATACCATGATAATGCACCTTCTTTCCAAAAGCTCAAAATAGCAGGCATAAGACTTATGAGCCTCATCATGACATCACCCCTAGCAAGCCATCGCACATCATGAATCTTGAGCACTTGTACATCATCCATATTCATTGCCTGAACAAGACTATGAAACAACTTGTGCCTAAGTTGTGATGCATGTATCCATGAGTAGATTCTATTTGTAATTTTATCAATGTATGATAAAAAGGGAAATTCCTTTGATGTATCTGCTACTACTAGAGCCTCCCGATGTGCTATGCAGTGTACACTCACTAGATGAGCAATCTCTCTCCATAACTTTGTCACAAGACCATCATGGCATCCAATCATAGCACTTGCACCATCAGTTGCTATGCCAACTAACCGTTGAGGAGATAAGTTCATTTCGCCCATAAGTACCTTGACTGCATCAAACATTGTTTGTGCATATCCATCTTCCACAATAAGGAGCCTTACAAACTTTGTACAACATGTGCCTTTTCCAACTTCAGAAAGATATGTTATATAAACAATCAGATGTTTCTCATATGCCCTATCAGTGCTCTCATCTAGCATCAGCCCTGTCAGTGCTCTCATCTAGCATCAATGCATAAAAAGGACTCGATGACATAGCATGTCTTTGACAAGTAAATAGAGCCTCAGATATTGATAGAAGAAACCCTCTGCCCGAGACCATGTTAGTGTAGGATGAGTATTCACTACTCAATGGCATATTTGGCAGATGTAAACTATGTCCCAAAGAGAAAGTGCTTCATATTTGCTAATAGCCAAGTCTTCTTGTGCAATAAAGTACACTAACTTCATCACAGTGATGATCCTATCTTTATTGTCATCCATCATTTTTTGTGAGTGTTGAGGTAGCTTCATCTTTCCTTTTTCACTAATCCATCTTTGCCTGGCAAAGTGATGATCATTTGCCTTAGCATGTCTTTTAATGGCTGTCAAGTGCAAAGTTGTGCATCCATTTCCTTTTCCCCAAGGCCCTTGGACTTTATATTTCTCACACCACTCACACTTTAAGACTTCCCTTCCCTCAAAGATGAAGACCATCAAAAATGGCCACTTGATCATCCACTCTCTCTTGAACTTTCTTGTGACCTCTTTTTTCTTTTCTCTGGTAGAAGGATCTATGCTTGAGTTAACCTCACCCTCAGCAATTAATCCCAAACAATTCCATATCATGCCCTAGATCATCATTTTCAGTTTCAGTTTCATCATCGATCTCCTCACCCTTAGATCCAAAAAGATCATGCATAGTTGATTCATGAGTACTAATGGCTGGGGATTCTTGAGATGTAGGCTTACTGCCAAACATATCTAATAATGTCTTTTGATGACTCATAGCTTGTGTTTCCTAGTTTTAAAAAGAACGTGTTAAAATGATTCTGTATCCTAATGACTCGTAGCTTATGTATCCTGATTTTAAAAAGAATGTGTTAAAATGATTCTGTATCCTAATATGCTTCAGTAATGTATAATGGTTTTCATTTCTCTCTATGGTTTTCATGATGTATAAAATTCATAAAAAATCAGGATAAAGCTGAATATAATCGCAATTCATAATGTAAGAAAACTGAGGTACCTCGAAAGTGGATTTTTGAAAGCAATCTGCTGATCCAAGCAAGCCTAGGGCCCTCAAGCTCAACCTTTTTTTCTGTTGTGGCAGTCTGGTTCAACAAAGGTGATTAGAGCAATGATAATAGCTAGGTGACCTCCAACAAAGCACCTGCAAGGTAGCAAGGAAGCTACACATGAATGAATCGCCATAAATAAGCTACAATAGAGATTATTAAGAGCAACTTTCCCACACAAATCGACTGAAATGCATTCGTATCTACATCTCAAATCCTCATGCTTGCTTTTAACTCAATGACAAAAAAACAAAGCTCAAAAGCTACCTGCTGTACTCGTTGACATAGGCTTTACTCATCAGAATCTTGATCCATTTGAAAGCTAACTCCAGAATCCATATTTGAATGCCTGTACAGTCTAGCTATATTCGCTGTTGTAGACTCGCCAGTCCAGGCCCCCAACTCTAGGGGAACTATGTACCTCTAGAGTCGTCTAACTGAGTTGACACAAACAACAGATTCGAATTTCGGCTGGTAACTGAATCCGAGACTCGAGTCTCCCATCGATATGCTTTCCAACGTCGTCAATCGAATTCCACGGTTCCACCTGTAGGCTGTAGTGCGACATGCATCACAAACCCCCCTACTGCACCATGCCCAAGCACCCTCAGCTGCAGTGCCCACATGATCACCAAGCCTGCTGCCTCTATCTGTTGTTCGCTCCAGCCTGCCACCTCTATCTATTTTTTGCTCCAGAAAACCTTCAGGAAACACTCCTTGGCTATCTGTTATATTTATAGCCTTGGGTAATAGGAACTTACAAGAATCCATGGCCGACTGAGGACTCCTCACTTCTGAGTCGGACTGCCCGACTGGCCTTTTCTTGGAGCCTGGAGGCTAGACGAGTTGAAAGGATTGAGGCTTGAGCATCACGATTCACCGCGGTCACCGCGGTGTAGTAGAAGGCTGAGGCTAGCCTCTGGCCAGTGGCGGGAAAGAATTGCAGATGGATCATGGAAGACTAAGTTGAGAGACTGCAGTGAGCAGGGCTGAGGCCCGAGGGAGACAGTAGACTCGAGACTCTCGAGAGGCTAGAGTGAGTAGGCAGCTTAGGCTGCAAGATCTTGAGGGTCTGTGAACAGTGAGAGAGATCCGGTCCCTGGATTTTGGATTCTGAGAGAGAGACTCTCCCCGCCCCCCGAGATTTGAGAAGTCTACTTCAAAAACTTCAAACAAATTACGAGTCACGACTTTAATCTGTGTTCTACAGACTACTATGCATAATGTATATATATTATATACTATACTATAGTCTGTAGTATATAGTTGAAGCTTCGGAGATAGGCCTGAGCTTCAAAATGAAGCTTATACGAAGATGCCAGGCTTCAGGCATGCTGCATAGCTAAATTTTCTGAGAGTCATTTGAAGCCCAAAATGCCAATGAAGCTCAATCTGTGCAGCAAATTTAAGCACTTGGCCGCTTACCTGTGGATTGAATTGTTGAGTAGCCACTCGTGATTGTCGGTGTGGACCAAATAAGTTTGATTTGAATTGTCGGTTTTTAAATCCTTTTTTCAGAGTTTGTACAAATCGTAACAACACAAAAAGATAAGCATCAGAGGGTGAGCAAGAAAGATAGATTGAATTGTTGAGTAGCCACTTGTGATTGTCGGCGTGGACCAAATAAGTTTGATTTGAATTGTAAGTTTTTTAATCCTTTTTTCAGAGTTTGTACAAATCGTAACAACACAAAAAGACAAGCATCAGAGGGTGAGCAAGAAAGATAGATTGAATTGTTGAGTAGCCACTCGTGATTATCGGTGTGGACCAAATAAGTTTGATTTGAATTGTCGGTTTTTTAATCCTTTTTTTAGAGTTTGTACAAATCGTAACAACACAAAAAGACAAGCATCAGAGGGTAAGCAAAAAAGATAGATGGCAAGCAAGAAAGATAGATGGCCAAGCAAGAGTGTCCATTCACTAACAAGCACGCCTTAAACGTGCAAAAATATAAGCCAAGAAACTGGCTAGGATAGACTAGCCTAACGACTACCATGTGGAGTTGTATATGTGGCCAGGTCGGTGTCGCTTGGCACATGAAACAAGGATCTCTTTGGTCGATGTGCCAGTTGGCCCAAGCGATGTGTTCGGCATGGCGTCACATCTTTCCTCCCTTGAAACTTGGTGGCTCTTGCATGGAATGGCTTGATTTAAGATATATAAGCAGTAGTGTGGCTCTTCCGGCGATCTCGCATGCAACAATGAAGAGGATATGTGTTTTTTCCCACATGTCAAAGGACCTAATAAGGCCCAATCCATTGCGCCAAGAATTTTGTGCCAAGCCTTTTTTTGATAGGGTAGTGCACCATCACTAAAAGTTTGGCAGAGAATTTAGTAGCACGATGTTGCTTATTATAGAGGATCCTTTGTCTACTTTGAGCCTTTCTCAAATGTTATGCATAATTTTGCCATAGAAAAGAGAGTATGTCCTGTAGATAGTGTTATGTTTGACTGTGTGAGGATCAACCAAGCTGACTTCTGGGGAAAACTTTGGAGGCCTTCCATATAGTGCATCAAACGGCCTCAATTGAGTTGATTCCTAGAGAGCTATATTGTATGGTACGATGATAAATTGATGAGAATATCTCAATTTGTGTGAGCAAGGTCAATGTTCATTGCTAGCATTAGTTTGATCGTTTGATTTAGGCATTCTGTGAGGCCGTTACAATCAGAATGATAGGTCTTGTGAATTGTTGTTTGATGTTGAGAGTATCAGAGACTATCCTAATTACTTCTGACTTGAAATTACTACCTTAGTCAAAAAACAATTGCTCAGGACAGCCATATGATAGTTCAAGTGATGAATGAGGAAGTTTGCTACATTTGATGTAGTAATGGACTTGAGAGGCTGTGCGATTGTCCATGTAGTTAGGTAATATGTAAGAACAATGGCGTATTTCTTACCATTAGTAGATGTTGGAAATGGGCTCATAATGTCTTAAGTGATTAGCTCAAAAGGTCGGCACATTGAAATAGATTGTGAATGCCATGTAGGCTTTCTTGTGGGAGTTTTTAATTGTTGGAAAATCGGGTAACTTTGAAGATAGAGATGCACACTGTTGCGCATTTTCGGCCAATAAATCTTCACTTAATGAGGTTTTGTAAGTAATTTTAGTAATCCCAAGTAGCCACCAAATGCTACAAGATATTGGTTAGTTTTCGATATCACAACAACACAAAGCATCCATAGACGCGCACACAAGTGTGTTTCCTTAACTTAAAAAAAAACTTATGGGTGCGTCTATTTGCATGTCTATTAGTGCGTCTACAAACCTGCATCTATAGGCATGTCTATATAACAGACAGATGCGCATGCATATAGATGTGCTATTAGACGCTCTGTAGAAATTAAAAAAAAAACAAAAAGATGCGCTTATAGATGCTTTGTAGATTTATTTATTTTTTTAAGCACAGTTTTGTGTGGTTGAACAGAATGTTATGTATGTTGTGTGGTTACAAGAATCCCATTTCATGTCAAAAGTTTGGGCATTTTGGAATGGACGTACCAATCTACAATATTTTCTAACATGGCCATATTTATTACAGTTGAAACACCTTGGCTTACCATTATGGTCCCTATCCGGTAACTTTTTGTCAGAATTAGTAGGCTGCTTAGGGCAATACATGTTCTTTTGAAAATCTTAAGCACTTTGGGTATGATCTATATCCATGGGAACTAGAGCAGAATGATATGAAGGAACCGGAAGCAAAGGAGGCAGAGATGGAACTTTTGCACTTAGCTTGCTAGATGTGAATTCGATGCGTTGGGCAATGAGCAGGGCTTTATTTAGAGACTTAGGGCCTTGATCTTGAGTACGAATTGATATCTCTGGTCGCAGGCGTGGCCATAGGAAGAAAAGCTTTAGATCTTCAATCATATTCGAGTCGACTCGCAGAAGTAGATGTGTAAGCTTAACTCCAAATTGTGAGACTGTATCGGACCACTGTTGAAGTTCTTGAAGTTGAGTAAGGGCGTCTCTTATTGTGTCGGTGTTGCCAAACGGCGTAGTAAGAGGATGTCAGAAGTGTGGCCAGGATTGTTTTACGCCTTCATCAAGTTGATGATACCACGCAGTAGCAAGAACTTGAAAAGAGGGCTTGATTTCCTCAACTTTTTGAGCATCGGACTAGTGATGATACTCGGCTAAATTGGAGAAATGATCCAACCAAAGATAGATGTCATCTTCCATTGAACCCATATACGGCTTTGGACGTTAGAATCGTGGCCTGAGTTGTAGTTTTGATGCGATGTCAGATGGGTAGTAAGATTGGCAGCATGCACATTTGATTGGACGAGCTCGGTCAAGAGAGACACCAACATTTCGGTTGCGATATTCCTCGGTGGAGATTGGTGTTGCTGTTCTTATTGTTCATACTCCATCACGAAGGCGTCTCCACCAATACGTAGCAACTATGTTTGTAGATCAAACTAGAGCTATGTAAACGTCAAGACAAAGCATGCGCGACTCGATGGAATGACCAAGAATGAACAGATCAAGCTCCTTGACTTCCATTGCAAATGCACCTTTATATTGCTTGATGTTTACAATGGCACTCAGGCTGGATCAGATGAAGAAAGCCTAACAACTGTTTTGGATCGGGTGAGCTAGCCATGGAGCTGATGTGGAAACAAGCTGAGCTGGCACATGATCGGAGGGGTCGTCACACTATATATAGAAAATTTTTAAACTGTTATTCTTTTGGGAATTTTTTTAAAATAAAAATTATATGTAATGTTTTTGGAGAAACAATTTAAATCAACTTATCATAAATTTTTTGTACGTGGCCCACCACGGGTTCTACACTGGTTCTTTCTAGAGTTCAAAGTTGGAATTACATTTCAGAAGAATTCTCTCCACGTGCTAGCCGTTCACCTTCCTACAGTTCAATCTAATCTCTCCCTGTGTGCCTGTCAGCGGGCTGATATTCCCCATGTTCACCATCGATGTTGCGAATGCGCTGAAGAAGCTGCTCTGGCTGCCGCTGTACGTGTTCACGAGAGACACAGTGCTTGATCCTGACGTCGAAAACAGCTCCTGATCGGATTGCAGTAGTCCTTCTCCGTTCTGCAGGTTCACATAATAGTTGTTGTCGAACGTGTCCTGCGTGGTTGGATCCAAGGGAGACAACGCGTTTGGGTCTCCCCCGCTTTGTGGGCACGTGCTTTGCAGAGTCGTGAGATAGGAAGAATTCAAGGTTGGATCTGGACTCCCTGTGCCGCTGAAGTTGTAAAGCCGCGAGCTGAAGACTGTGCAGCGGGCTCGCCCGATGGTATGAGCACCTGTGAGCAGATTAGAATTTCTCAGTGCATTATTATTCTGAAATCCTTGAGACTGACCGACAACATAGCGTTCGATTGCAGGAGAGTCACGACTCACCACACAAGATGGATCACTTCAAAATTCAAAAGCGAGAATTGTAGATGATATTTGATTACACAAGGAGTAACCTGAAAGAACAACTGCATCTTGTGCGGACAAGCCCACATTTGTAAACTTGCCAATGACAGTGTTTATATCTGTATTGGGTGCCGGTAGGTCTTGTGCGGGTGCAGTAGAACTCACAGTCGTTGCATCTCTTCGTCCCAGTTGGACCGTCCATGAAGGGCCTCCAGCCTGTGAAATTTCGTCCTATTAGCCCAGTCTGCGATTTCTGTTCAACTTTCTAGAACTAATTATACTTGGTGAGTACGTTTGCTTACGCGAGTGACAGATGCGTTAGCTGCAAGAGCTAAAATATCTGCACACGACACGGTTGCGTTACACACAGCTTCCACTGCAGACTTGATGTTATCCACCACATCGAATCCTCTTACAGAATTGTTGTTAGGAGGAGCGGTCTTTTCCCCTATCGTAGTCGCAGTGTCGTCCAGTAGAATCGATCCGTCACAACCCTGCCAGTACACAAGCCGATATCAGAGAATCCGAAGCATCTTTCGTTGCAGAGGGCATGCATGGCTAAAGCTACCGACTAGCTCCCCTCGCCCCGATCACAGTTTAGTTTGAACGCCGCAATGGAAATGTAAGACTTGAAATGTAAGGCTCGTGATATATTCTTAAAGCCAACATGTCTCAGGCCCGTGTTCCTTCAAATGCATGCATGCCTTAGTGGGTACATAGGAGACTCTTTGTTATCAGAAAATATAGGGTAGAGTCTAGACAAACTGATGGACATCAATAGCAACAGTCTGATCTGCGCTTGTAACTAAATAATACATCTCGATTCAGAAGTCAGAATGTTAACGGACATTGACAAAGCAATCATGGAAATGTAGTCGCAGCAATGAAGCAGCCATTCTAGCTTCCTGTTGGACTGCCTGTTGTACAACTTGCTCTACAACTGTTGCAACGGTTGGACAAGAAGTAGCGTAGAAGGTAGCGCTAAGCTGCGCATATGTTTGCGAAGATAGAAGGAGATACAAGACGAAGCAAAAATATAATGCTACTGGTTTTGAGAAACGCTCCATTTCGAAAGTGAGCTGTGACCTCCACAAAAGTGGGTAGACGTATGAGAGAGCGAGCTCGCTTGACAAGAACAACTAATTGGACATGGAAATTCTTCTGTGTCTTTCCCCATGTCAGAGCTTCAACTATTTATAGGAAGGGTTACATCGATCAGGAAAGCGCGTGACGAGTCCTGTAGCGATTAAAGATTCACTTGCAAGAAAATTGGTGTTCTGTCGTCCGCCGCTTGGAAAGACTTCAGGGTCTTCGTTGGCTAGTCCTGTAACAGAAACGAAAGTTAAAAAAGATTGAGACAGGGCACCATCGAGTATCTCGGCAGTCAAGTGGTCTAGAACATCTCGAATATAATTTGTCCTGTGTAAAACATTGCCTAAGTGAAAAAGGGTTGGAAATCAATCAGTCAATACGCTATTGTTGGCTATGCGTTACGCGTTTGAAGCTCTTTATTTTCGCTTAGAACTGTTGGCTGCGATCCAGCAAAACAATGCATATGATTATTCCTGTGATAGAGCCACAGGGTCAAACAGTCTATACGAGGCTTGGCTTGGAAGATGGGAAGGCCAAAGTGAGCCGATTATCGTTAATATTTCAAGAAAGTGCAACACGACTTTAAAGCTGGAAAGTCGTTTTCCTGCGCCTCATTGTGGTTGTGCATGGCCGCAAGAAACAGCATTGTAAATTCGTCGTAGTTGCTGTAGTGTGAACATCAGTTTGTTAAGGGTCGAGTTTGCCGATTGCTTTCAGTGGTTCAGGGTGAGGAGGCAGTGTGCAAACAGGCTGCGAATTCGTTGAATATAAGGGTTACGAAGTTCTTGTCCAAATGAAAAGTTTTGCAACCGTCTTTCAGGCTAGAATCCAGCTCTAGACTGTCGCGCGTCGCCGACCTCAAAGACCACATCAATCGGTGCTTGTCCAACCCTCTACCTAACCGCACGACGTCGATCGGACCATCTACAGCTGTTGTACTTGTACAAAGTGCTGTATATGTTATTCCATGTAATTGCCCATCATAGAGTGACAGAACTGATTTACGATCACCGAACTCGTCTTCAACATAGATGTATAAGAATACGTGCAATGAAGGCCATAATCATTCATGTCTTTGTACGATAAGACCTCACACCGGCCGTCCACAGCTCTCATCGTTTAGCTTTTTTGACCTTGGCAACATTTAGAAAACGACCACAACTATTCTTGCAAGTAATTATAATACACACGCGTCTTGACAAATGTGCCCACCTCCAGAGTCCTGATTGTCAAACACCCTTCGTTCATTCCCCGCGGCCACCTTATTTCCTTCCTCTTTCGTTCTCCCATGAGATCACTGTTTTTTAATCTTTGCTTAAGAACTAGCTATTACAAAAAGCGTGCTCTATCTTATAATATTACAAAACAAAGTATCAACGAATTTTCTCCTAGCTTTTCCTAGATATTATTGCTCCTAAGTGCAAGATCTTTTCATCCACATCATATGCGTATTGACTTTGTTCCCTCATATGGAACTTTTGACAACTTCCTGTATAGAGACCATCTTTCAAACGTCAACATATTTCTCACATGAATTCTAAGCATATTTTCCTTCTAATCTAGGGGATTGAATTTCCCAAGTAAGATCATAATGCATTGTTTTCTATGAAACTTGGTGCTCATTTACAAAACAAATGGGGGAAATCTATTACCTACATAGAAAATGAAGCATCCATCTAGGAAATACTATTCCATATCCATGCATTACTTATGTATGTATGTAGAAAAGGCAACATTGATCTAAGGAACAAGGGGAGAAGTCTATTATGTATACTAATATGAAACCCGTGGCAAGCCACAAAATATTGTGATGTGAGGTGATGCACAAATCAATGGTTATGACAAAAGAATCAAGCCTTCGGTACTCTATCCTGACACTTGCATCTTCTCCTCAGTCACAAAGACCTTATAATCTACTCATATGCCTCTACAACTTCTTACGTTTCTATAAATTCCCATTCACGTAGAGTCCTCTCATTGATGTACAACCTTCCTCTCATGATCTAATTACCATGTCTGCGCTACCCATGGCTGCCCCACCTACATTGCTCTTGGTCCTCATCCTTTCTGCTGCCACCCTCTCCTCGCCTAGCTTACTGTGAATTTCTACCATTCTTGCCTCAATGTCGAAAGCATCGTGCTAGAGGTTGTTCATACTGCCATTAACGATGACCCTACTATTCCCGACGGCCTTGTTGCATGGCTTTGGTGTTATTGACAATGCGAAAAGAAGCTTGAGGCTGTATGTACAATGGTGGTGTCTTGTGCTGACATCTTGGCCATTGTACCGTGAGACATCGTGGTGCTGGTGAGCAGCCACCGTTGCATAAGCAAGACAAATAATTCATTTCTCCCTTTCACTTATCTTGCCGTAGGAATCAATTCAAACATTGGCTACATTAACAGATTACAGGAAAAAATATGAATCTTGTAGAGGTCCATTGTTCCTTCACGCTGTGCTGGAAGCATCTGATTGATTTCATGGATAAATTTGTAATTTCAATGAAGCATCACTACGCAAGCAGATCTTGACAATGTCTAGATGGATGAGACGGTAATACAAAGGATCTTGTTTTGACCCAGGTCGAGAGAATGTAAGGATTGGTCGTGAACTAATATTGTCTTCTTGATCAATCCACCGATTGTGGACCTGGACATGCTGGAGATTGGTACCGGAGGATTGACCACGGAAAAGATCATTCGTATTTTAAAGAAAATTATAATCGTTTGAATTGTTAATTCGATCTCCTTCCAATTTGGTTAGGCTCCTCTCCTCATAGGTTGTGACGTCCGCAGTGTAGAAACCAACAGGTCGTGCGCATAGGTAGAATAGATTGTTATATTGATTTGTGAATGTGTCGAATACATAGTTCTTGTGGATGACGGTTACCAATCGGTGTGTACCTCTTGGCATCACCTTGTGGGTGTGTGTGTGATTGAGAGGTTAATCGGTACTCTTACTTCCTATACTCCGGAGCCCTTAAGATCATTAAGGTCTTAAGAGTAATAGAGTGTGAAACTTTATTTGAAGTGAGATGGAGCCTTGTTGTACTGCTTCACCATTTAATCTATATGCTATAATGTATACAAGTATGCAACTTATATTCTATCCCGGATCCACTGATGTCATCCTAAGCAATACAGACATGATTGTTGTAAATCAAGGTCTTTCTTATATCATTTTGACCCTGTGTTAGCTAAAATGAGATGGACTGCATTTACATAATCTAAGTACTTATGTTGCACACAAATTCACTCGGAGCACACCGCATGTGCTTTAAAGATACATGAGGACAAACTTAGTTTTATTGTGCTATTGTTAAATTACTAACATATGAATAGGAGTACTTACATGGTGGGTTTTCGCAGAAGTATGGCCTTGGGCATTGTCGGGGGGGGGGGGGGGGGGGGGGGGGAGGGGGTTTGATAATTACACAGCTCTCATAAAAATACAATGATGAACACCAACACAGCACTCACAAACCATCTGGCTACCCCAATTGTCTTCAAAAACAACCATTCGTCATGGCTAGGATCCTCTCCAGGACACCATGGTATCACATCTCACCCTCAATAAATTTTGGCTTCTATGAACGGGCAATTTGTTTGAATATCCACCCCGTCATCTCATAGGAACGGAAACAATGATTATAGCCTCGATCTCGTAGCTTGGTGAGTTTAGATTAAATAGATGAGAAAAACTAAGGTACAATTACAAAATCAAAGCCTTTGAATGGATCTTCTGATTGAGAAATTGAGCCTTTGAATTGATCCCAATTGATAAATTGAAACATTCGTCCCAAATGTTTCTCAATAAGACTACACATGTCAATTAGAAAGTCCATCAAAACCCATCTCCCAAGTTCAAAAAATCTCTTGACTACTATCCTTGTACACATGATTACATAACTTGATGAAAATGACAGGGGATCAGTAAGTCGTGTTCGAAATTCTTTTATCCTACGTTTCAACAAAGGACACATTGGATGACCTATCCATAAATGGTAATTTTGGGTTAATACATTAAAGCGAAGGATCAGCAAGCTGTGGGTTTGTGCATCTCTCTATTTTTTCTCTCTAATCCTTACATTGTCACATCATTCCCATATAGGATCGTCCCTCTTCTTTTTATCTCTTATCTTCATTATAGCATCATCCCCTACAAAACAAATGGAAGGAGAAGGAGGATTGAGGATCAAGATGATCCTCCTTCAACTCCTCACTTGTTGATGTTTGCTTGCTGCATAGAGGCTCACACCAAACTCAAAGGTTTGATAGAGCTCTTGCTCAACTAGAACTTGTTCATTGGTATACCAATTTCAATTCACAATGTGTCTTGAACTTTCAAATCATCGAGCTTGCGTACAATCAACGTGCTAGAAAACGCCTAAAATCTTGCATCCATTACCTCTCTTTCATTGGAAGGGAATTGCTATCTAGTCCTCTGCCTCCATGGCTCAGGAGCTCGCAAGGATTGAATTTGCTTCTGTTGGCAACCAATCCATTCACATGTAGTGTTTACAAGGAGGTTATCCTTTCCAACTTTTATTTCTCTTGCCCTCCATTGTGGAATTTCCAAAAGCTCATCTTCTCTACATCTCTTGTTTGTAGTCCCATACCCTTCCATCCATGCTAATGGCTCAAGCATGTTAATATTCAAAACCATAAGACCCAAGTAGCATGTAAGTCATAGTATACCTCCAAATTGGCCTTCCAGTGGAATCCCTCCCTTCCTCTTGCATGTGTCAAAACCTCAAGGCCATTGTCAACGTTCTATAAAAAGAGTTTGTCTCTCCTAGGGTTCCTAAATGGCATCTGATCCACCCTTGCCATTTCTTGGCTATGGATTTATGGACAAGTCGTAAAAGGCTAGTAAAGGGCATGGAATAGCGGACGACCCTGGCTTGTGTTCTGGACAACATGGAGGAGGTGTGTAACGGGGAAGATCTTTTTAGGAAAATTCACTTGCAAGTTGTCATCACCATGGACTTATTGTACTTCATGTTAACCCTTTCTCCCCCCATCTTCTATTCTCTTCAAACTTATTTTCATTTTTCATTCAATTTGCCTCTCTGACTATCTCCTTCTTGCTCCAATTCGATTTGATCCAATTCCACCATTTGCTTCCTTCTCATCATTATCACTACTCAACCTTTCCATTAGCTAGCTTGCCAGATCTATCCACTCGCATCCTACATCAAACTTCCTCAAAGCATGTCATGTTGAACACCTATTTCAGTAATTTTGGACTTTTTCTGTTATTTTTGGACGAAGCCCAAAAATCCTTCCCAAATGAAAAGTTTACTTTGTGAAAATATCCTTCCCAAATCAAAATTTTACTTTCTGAAAATATTCTTACCAAATCAAAAGTTCACTTTGTGGCACTATCATATTCACATAAAAATATTGTTTTTTCAATCTATACTTTTGCACCAACATGCAAGAATTTGAAATAATCCTATATTAGAAATTCTAGCTATACCTAAGTTATTTGTTAATTTAATTATTTTTAATATTTTTCCTTGACGTGATAAATTTATAAATCCATGAAAGGAGACTTAAATATTTCATGAAAATAACATTGTCACTCGCAATATGTACAAAAATTTTAAAACTTTTAATAAATAGAAAAAAGACATGATGTCATAAGACCCAAGTTTTGTATGAAACCAAAGAATTATAATAGCAATTATAGCTATCATTATATGATTACATTGAGAGATGTTGCTCTCAGCTAGAGTCTTTATATCCAAAATGATATAGATTGAACATATGTTTACAATTTAAATTGTTGCTCTTAAAGAGCCTCAATTCGTGCCATCTGCATAATTTGACTCCCCATTGTCTTATTGCTCAATGTCACGATAGTCCCTTGCCAGGTGCCATCTGCCTTAACTCCCACTTGTCTTGCCAAGCCTTGACCCTTGGGTGCATTGACTCCCCATTGTCTTATTGCTCAATGTGATAGTCCCTTGCCAGGTGCCATTTGCATTAACTCCCTATTGTCTTGCCAAGTCTTGACCCTTGGGTGACATTCAGTGCGTATTTTGACTCTCATTTGACATAGGAGGTAATGACTCTGATTATAATTGTTTTGAATTGGCTTCTTGCCTTTTGCAAGCAAGCTGTAGTAGCAACAATTACATAAATATTAGTCTCTTTTTAATAATCTACTCATTTATTATAATTTTTAATTAGTACTTAATTTATTGGTGGGAGAAGTTATCCGATCAAGTACTCATCAGATGGACACGCCAAGTTATCCTTTGCATGGTCAATCGAGCATTAAATACTATTTTTGCTCTAGTGTCATGCACATCCGTAAAAAAACACGATGCTAGGTATGTTATCTGATCAAGTACTTATGGGATGGGCATGCCACTTTGCATGTAAGTAATTTCCACCTAGTTGAAGGTGCTTTGCATGGTCGATCGAGCATTAAATACCATTTTTGCCTTAGTGTCATGCGCATCCGTAAAAAAACACATTGCTAGGTGTGTTATCTGATCAAGTACTTATGCGATGGGAATGCCACCTTGCATGTAAGTCAATTCCACCTAGTTGAAGGTGTGTGCAAAGTATTGTGCCCATCGGATATGCTTTGCATGGTCGATCAAGCATAAAACACCGTTTTTGCCTTAGTGTCATGCACAATCATAAAAGAACATGGTCCTAGGTGTGTTATTCAAACAAGTACTTATCAGATGGGGGCTCCACTTTGCACACAAGTCCGTTTCAACTAGGTTAAGGTGCGTGCAAAGTATTGTCACCATCGGATATGCTTTGCAAGGTCGATCACACATTATACAACGTTTTCTCGGTAGTGATATGCACATCCGCAAAAAAACACGCCTTTAGGTATGTTATCTGACCAAGTACTTATCGGATGGGTGTGCCTCTTTGAGAACATTTCAATACCACCTAGGTTAAGGCGTAGGAAAAGTATTGTGCCCATCGGATATGCTTTGCATGGTTGATCGAGCATTAAATACCATTTTTGCCTTAGTGTCATGCACATCCGTAAAACAACACGATGCTAGGTATGCTATCTGATCAAGTACTTATGGGATGGGTGCGCCACTTTGCATGTAAGTAAATTCCACCTAGTTGAAGGTGTATGCAAAGGATTGTGCCCATCGGATATGCTTTGCATTGTCGATCAAGCATAAAACACCGTTTTTGCTTTAGTGTCATGCACAACCATAAAAAAACACGTCCTAGGTGTGTTATTTAAACAAGTACTTCTTAGATGGGGGCTCCACTTTGCATGCAAGTCGGTTTCAACTAGGTTGAGGTTCATTCAAAGTATTGTGACCATTGGATATGCTTTGCATGGCCGATCATGCATTATACACCATTTTTCCCTAGTGATATGCACATCCGCAAAAAAATACACCCTTAGGTGTGTTATCTGACCAAGTACTTATCGGATGGGTGTGCCTATTTGAAAACATGTCAATGCCACCTAGGTTGAGGTGTGAAAAGTATTGCGCCCATCGGATATGCTTTGCATGGTTGATCGAGCATTAAATACCATTTTTGCCTTGGTGTGATGTACATCCGTAAAAAAACATGCTACTAGCTATGTTCTCCGATCAAGTACTTATGGGATGGGCATGCCACTTTGCATGTAAGTCAATTCCACCTTGTTTAAGGTGTGTGCAAAGTATTATGCCCATCGGATATGCTTTGCATTGTCGATGAAGCATAAAACACCATTTTTACTCTAGTGTAATGCACAACCATAAAAAAACACGATCCTAGGTGTGTTATTCAAACAAGTGCTTATCGGATGCGGGCTCCACTTTGCATGCAAGTATCTTTCAACTAGGTTGAGATGCATGCAAAGTATTGTCACCATCGGATATGCTCTGCATGGTCGATTACGCATTATACAATGTCTTTCCAATAGTGATATGCACATCCGCAAAAACACATGCCATTAGGTATGTTATCTGGCCAAGTACTTATCGGATGGGTGTGCCTCTTTGAGAACATTTCAATACCAACTAGGTTAAGGCATAGGAAAAGTATTGTGCCCATCAGATATGCTTTGCATGGTCGATCAAGCATTAAATACCATTTTTGCGTTAGTGTCATGCACATCTATAAAAAAACACGCTGCTAGGTGTGTTATCCGATCAAGTACTTATGCGATGGGAATGCCACTTTGCAGGTAAGTTAATTCCACCTAGTTGAAGGTGTGTGCAAAGTATTGTGCCCATCCGTTGTGCTTTGCATTGTCGATCAAGCATAAAGCACCATTTTTGTCTTAGTGTCATGCACAACCATAAAAAATCACGGTCCTAGGTGTGTTATTCAAACAAGTACTTATCGGATGGGGACTCCACTTTGCACACAAGTCCATTTCAACTAGGTTGAGATGCTGCACAGTATTTTCACCATCCGATATGCTTTGCATAGTCGATTATGCATTATACAACATTTTTCCCATAGTGATATGCACATCCACAAAAAAACATGCCCTGAGGTATGTTATCACCAAGTACTTATCGGAGGGGTGTGCCTCTCTGATAACATTTCAATACCACCTAGGTTAAGGCATAGGAAACGTATTAGGCCCATCAGATATGCTTCGCATGTCGATCGAGCATTAAATACCATTTTTGCCTTAGTGTCATGCACATCCGTAAAAAAACACACTGCTAGGTGTGTTATTCGATCAAGTACTTATGCGATGGGAATGCAACTTTGCATGTAATTCAATTCCACCTAGTTGAAGTTGTGTGCAAAGTATTGTGCCCATCGGATATGCTTTGCATTGTCGATCAAGCATAAAACACCGTTTTTGCCTTAGTATAATGCACAACCATAAAAAAACACGGTCCTAGGTGTGTTATTCAAACAAGTACTTATCAGATGGGGGATCCACTTTGCATGCAAGTATCTTTCAACTAGGTTGAGGTGCGTGCAAAGTATTGTGACCATCGGATATGCTTTGCATGGCCGATCATGCATTATACACCGTTTTTCCCCTAGTGATATGCACATCCACAAAAAAACACACCCTTAGGTGTGTTATCTGACCAAGTACTTATCGGATGGGTGTGACTCTTTGAGAAAATTTCAATACCACCTAGGTTGAGGCGTAGGAAAATTGTTGTGCGGATCGGATATCTTTTGCATGGTCGATCGAGCATTAAATACCATTTTTGCCTTAGTGTCATGCACATCCGTAAAAAGACACGCTACTAGCTATGTTATCCGATCAAGCACTTATGGGATGGGCATGCCACTTTGCATGTAAGTCAATTTCACCTAGTTGAAGGTGTGTGCAAAGTATTGTGCCCATCGGATATGCTTTGCATTGTTGATCAAGCATAAAACACCGTTTTTGCCTTAGTGTCATGGACAACCATAAAAAATCACAGTCCTAGGTGTGTTACTCAAACAAGTACTTATCAGATGGGGGCTCCACTTTGCATGCAAGTATCTTTCAACTAGGTTGAGGTGCGTACAAAGTATTGTGACCATCGGATATGCTTTGCATGGCCGATCATGCATTATACACCGTTTTTCCCCTAGTGATATGCACATCCACAAAAAAACACACCCTTAGGTGTGTTATCTGACCAAGTACTTATCGGATGGGTGTGCCTCTTTGAGAAAATTTCAATACCACCTAGGTTAAGGCGTAGGAAAATTGTTGTGCCGATCGGATATCCTTTGCATGGTCGATCGAGCATTAAATACCATTTTTGCCTTAGTGTCATGCACATCCGTAAAAAGACACGCTACTAGGTATGTTATCCGATCAAGCACTTATGGGATGGGCATGCCACTTTGCATGTAAGTCAATTCCACCTAGTTGAAGGTGTGTGCAAAGTATTGTTCCCATCGGATATGCTTTGGATTGTCGATCAAGCATAAAACACTGTTTTTGCCTTAGTGTCATGCACAACCATAAAAAATCACGGTCCTAGGTGTGTTATTCAAACAAGTACTTATCAGATGGGGGCTCCACTTTGCACACAAGTCCGTTTCAACTAGGTTGAGATGCGTGCAAAGTATTGTCACCATCGGATATCCTTTGCATGGTCGATCACACATTATACATCATTTTTTCAGTAGTGATATGCACATCTGCAAAAAAACACGCCCTTATGTATGTTATCTGACCAAGTACTTATCGGATGGGTGTGCCTCTTTTGGAACATTTCAATACCACCTAGGTTAAGGTGTAGGAAAAGTATTGTGCCCATCGGATATGCTTTGCATGGTCGATCGAGCGTTAAATAACATTTTTGCCTTAGTGTCATGCACATCCGTAAAAAAACACGCTGCTAGGTGTGTTATCCGATCAAGTACTTATGCGATGGGAATGCCACTTTGCATGTAAGTCAATTCCACCTAGTTGAACGTGAGTGCAAAGGATTGTGCCCATCAGATATGCTTGCATTGTGGATCAAGCATAGAACACCGTTCTTGCCTTTGTGTCATGCACAACCATGAAAAAACACAGTCCTGGGTGTGTTATTCAAACAAGTACTTATCAAATGGAGGCTCCACTTTGTATGCAAGTCCTTTTCAACTAGGTTGAGGTGCATGCAAAGTATTGTCACCATTGAATATGCTTTGCATGGTCGATCATGCATTATACAAGGTTTTTCTAGTAGTGATATGCACATCCGTAAAAAAACATGACCTTAGGTATGTTATTTGACCAAGTATTTATCCGATGGGTGTGACCCTTTGAGAACATTTCAATACCACCTAGGTTAAGGCATAGGAAAAGTATTGTGCCCATCGGATATGCTTTGCATGGTCGATCGAGCATTAAATACCATTTTTGCCTTAGTGTCCTGCACATCCGTAAAAAAACACACTGCTAGGTGTGTTATCCGAACAAGTACTTATGTGATGGGAATGCCACTTTGCATGTAATTCAATTCCACCTAGTTGAAGGTGTGTGTAAAGTATTGTGCCCATCGGATATGCTTTGCATTGTCGATCAAGCATAAAACACCGTTTTTGCCTTAGTGTCATGCACAACCATAAAAAAACACGGTCCTAGGTGTGTTAATCAAACAAGTACTTATCGGATGGGGGCTCCACTTTGCACGCAAGTTTGTTTGAACTAGGTTGATATGCATGCAAAGTGTTGTCACCATCAGATATGCTTTGCATGGTCGATCACACATTATACATTGCTTTTCCCCTAGTGATATGCACATCCGCAAAAAAACACGCCCTTAGGTGTGTTATCTGACCAAGTACTTATCGGATGGGTGTGTCTCTTTGAGAAAATTTCAATACCACCTAGGTTGAGGCATAGGAAAAGTGTTGTGTCCATCGGATCAGATATCCTTTGCATGGTCGATCGAGCATTAAATACTATTTTTGCTCTAGTGTCATGGACATCCAAAAAAAACACGATGCTAGGTATGTTATCTGATCAAGCACTTATGGGATGGACGTGCCACTTTGCATGTAAGTCAATTACACCTAATTGAAGGTGTGTGCAATGTATTGTGCCCATCGTATATGCTTTGCATTGTCGATCAAGCATGAAACACTGTTTTTGCCTTAGTGTCATGCACAACCATAAAAAAACACAGTCCTAGGTGTGTTAATCAAACAAGTACTTATCAGATGGGGGCTCCACTTCGTACGCAAGTCTGTTTCAACTAGGTTGAGATGCGTGCAAAGTATTGTCACCATCGGATATGCGTTGCATGGTTGATTATGCATTATACAACATTTTTCTGGTAGTGATATGCACATCCACAAAAAAAGATGCCCTTAGTATGTTATCTGACCAAGTACTTATCGGATGGGTGTGTCTCTTTGAGAACATTTCAATACCACCTAGTTTTAGGCATAGAAAAAGTATTGTGCCCATCGGATATTGTTTGCATGGTTGATCAAGCATTAGATTCCATTTTTGCCTTAGTGTCATGCACATCCGTAAAAAAGCACACTACTAGGTGTGTTATCCAATCAAGTACTTATGCGATGGGAATGACACTTTGCATGTAAGTCAATTTCACCTATTTGAAGGTGTTGCACAGTATTGTGCCCATCAGATATGCTTTGCATTGTGGATCAAGCATAAAATGCTGTTTTTGCCTTGGTGTCATGCACAACCATATAAAACCACGGTCCTAGGTGTGTTATTCAAACAAGTACTTATCGGATGGGGGCTCCACTTTGCACGCAAGTCTGTTTCAACTAGGATGAGGTGCGTGCAAAGTATTGTCACCATCGAATATTCTTTGCATGGCCGATCACGCATTATACACCGTTTTTCCCTAGTGATATGCACATCAGCAAAAAACACACCCCCTTAGGTGTGTTATCTGACCAAGTACTTATCGGATGGGTGTACCTCTTTGAGAACATTTCAATACCACCTAGGTTGAGGCTTAGGAAAAGTGTTGTGCCCATCGGATATCCTTTGCATGGTCGATCGAGCATTAAATACTATTTTTGCTCTAGTGTCATGACATCCGTAACAAAACACGCTGATAGGTATGTTATCCGATCAAGTACTTATGGGATGGGAATGCCACTTTGCATGCAAGTCAAATTCAACCTAGTTGAAGGTGTGTGCAAAGTATTGTGCCCATCGGATATGCTTTGCATTATCAATCAAGTATAAAACACCGTTTTTGCCTTAGTGTCATGCACAATCATAAAAAAACACGGTCCTAGGTGTGTTATTCAAACAAGTACTTATCAGATGGGGGCTCCACTTTGCACGCAAGTCCGTTTCAACTAGGTTGAGATGGGTACAAAGTATTGTCACCATCAGATATGCTTTGCATGGTCGATCACACATTATACAATGTTTTTCCCGTAGTGATATGCACATCCACAAAAAAACATGCCCTTAGGTATGTTATCTGACTAAGTACTTATCGAATGGGTGTGCCTCTTTGAGAAAATTTCAATACCACCTAGGTTAAGGTATAGGAAAAGTATTGTGCCCATAGGATATGCTTTGCATGGTCGATCGAGCATTAAATACCATTTTTGCCTTAGTGTCATGCACATCTGTAAAAAAACACACTGCTAGGTGTGTTATCCGATCAAGTACTTATGCGTTGGGAATGCCACTTTGCATGTACTTCAATTACACCTAGTTGAAGGTTTGTGCAAAGTATTGTGCCCATTGGATATGCTTTGCATTATGGATCAAGCATAAAACACTGTTTTTGCCTTAGTGTAATGCACAACCATAAAAAAACACGGTCCTAGGTGTGTTATTCAAACAAGTACTTATCAGATGGGGGCTCCACTTTGCTGCAAGTATCTTTCAACTAGGTTGAGTGCATGCAAAGTATTGTGACCATTGGATATGCTTTGCATGGCCGATCATGCATTATACATCATTTTTCCTCTAGTGATATGCACATCCGCAAAAAAACACGCCCTTAGGTGTGTTATCTGACCAAGTACTTATCGGATGGGTGTGCCTCTTTGAGAACATTTCAATACCACCTAGGTTGAGGCATAGGAAAAGTGTTGTGCCCATCGGATATCCTTTGCATGGTTGATCGAGCATTAAATACTATTTTTGCTCTAGTGTCATGCACATCCGTAAAAAAACACGTTGCTAGGTATGTTATCTGATCAAGCACTTATGGGATGGGCGTGCCACTTTGCACGTAAGTCAATTCCACCTAGTTGAAGGTGTGTGCTAAGTATTGTGCCCATCAGATATGATTTGCATTGGTTATCAAGCATAAAACACCGTTTTTGCCTTAGTGTCATGCACAACCATGAAAAAACACGGTCCTATGTGTGTTACTTAAAAAAGTACTTATCGGATGGGGGATTTAGTTTGCACGCAAGTCTGTTTCAACTAGGTTGAGATGCGTGCAAACTATTGTCACCATCGGATATGCTGTGCATGGTCGATTATGCATTATACAACGTTTTTCCGGTAGTGATATGCACATCGGCAAGAAAACACGCCCTTAGGTATGTTATCTGACCAAGTACTTATCGGATGGGTGTGCCTCTTTGAGAACATTTCAATACCACCTAGGTTAATGGGTAGGAAAAGTATTTTGCCCATCGGATATGCTGTGCATGGTCGATTATGCATTATACAACGTTTTTCCGGTAGTGATATGCACATTGGCAAGAAAACACGCCCTTAGGTATGTTATCTGACCAAGTACTTATCGGATGGGTCTGCCTCTTTGAGAACATTTCAATACCACCTAGGTTAACATGAAGGAAAAGTATTGTGCCCATTGGATATGCTTTGCATTGTCGATCGAGCATTAAATACCATTTTTGCCTTAGTGTCATGGACATCCGTAAAAAAACGCGCTGCTATGTGTGTTATCCGATCAAGTACTTATGTGATGGGAATGCCACTTTGCATGTAAGTCAATTCCACCTAGTTGAAGGTGTGTGCAAAATATTTTGCCCATCGGATATGCTTTGCATTGTCGATCAAGCATAAAACACCGTTTTTGCCTTAGTGTCATGCACAACCATAAAAAATCACGGTCCTAAGTGTGTTATTCAAACAAGTAATTATTAGATGGGGGCTCCACTTTGCACGCAAGTCCATTTCATCTATGTTGAGGTGCATGCAAAGTATTGTCACCATCAAATATGCTTTGCATGGTCGATCATGCATTATATACCGTTTTTCCCTAGTGATATGAACATCCGCAAAAAAACACGCCCTGAGGTGTGTTATCTGACCAAGTACTTATCGGATGGGTATGCCTCTTTGAGAACATTTCAATACCACCTAGGTTGAGGTATAGGAAAAGTATTGTGCCCATCGAATATCCTTTGCATTGTCAATCAAGCATTAAATACTATTTTTGCTCTAGTGTCATGCACATCCGAAAAAAAACACGCTGCTAGGTATGTTATCCGATCAAGCACTTATGGGATGGGCGTGCCACTTTGCATGTAATTGAATTCCACCTAGTTGAAGGTGTGTGCAAATTATTGTGCCCATTGGATATGCTTTGCATTGTCGATCAAGCATAAAACACCATTTTTGCCTTAGTGTCAAGGACATTTGTAAAAGACAGTCCTAGGTGTGTTATCAAATCAAGTACTTATCTAACCGACATGCCACTTTTCATGCAACTCAATAACACCTAGGTTGAGGTGGGTGCAAAGTATTGTGCCCATCAGATGTACTTTGCATGGTATATCATGTATTAAACTCCGTTTGTGCCTCAATGTCATGCACAACCATAAAAAAACACGCTTTTAGGTGTGTTATCCGACCAATTGCTTATTAGATGGGTGTACTGCTTTGCATGCAATGCAATACCATAATTGTTGAGACTCATGCAAAGTATTGTGCCCATCGGATATGCTTTGCATTATCGAACAAGCATTAAACACTGCTTTGGCCTAAGTGTCATGCACAACCATCAAAAAACGCGGTCCTAGATGTGTTATTCGACTAAGTACTTATGGGATGGGCACACCACTTTGCATATAAGTCAATAATACCTAGGTTGAGATGCGTGCAAAGTATTGTGATGATCGGATATGCATTGCATTGTCGATTAAGCATAAAACAACATTTTTGCCTTAGTGTCATGGACAACAACCAATAAAAAACATGGTCCTAGGTGTGATATTCTAAAAAGTACTTGTTAGATGGGGGAGCCACTTTGCAAGAAAGTCAATTTCAACTAGGTTGATGTGCATGCACAGTATTGTGTCTATCGGTTATGCTTTGCATGGGGAATTACACATTATACCCCGTTTTCCCCCTAGTGTTATGCACATCCGTCAAAGAACACGCTCTTAGGTGTATTATCATACCAAGTACTTATTGAATGGGCATTCCACTTTGCATGGAATACCATACCACCACTTTTGAGGCACATGCAAAATATAATGCCCATCGGATATGCTTTACATGGTAGATTGAATATTAAATACCGTTTTTGCCTTGATGTCATGTAGAACCGTCAGAAAACATGATCCTAGGTGTATTTTTCAAACAAATACTTATTGGATGGGGATGCCACTTTGCACACAAGTCAATACTGCCTAGGTTGAGGAATGTGCAAAGTCTTGTGTCCATTGGATATGCTTTGCATAGTCGATCGCACATTATACACCATTTTGTTCCTAGTGTTATGCACAATCGTCATAAAATACATTTGCAGGTGTGTTATTCGAACAAGTACTTATGAGATGGGTGCACCACTTTGTATGCAAGTCAATACGACCTAGGTTGAGGCGTGTACAAAGTTTTGTGCCCATCGGAGAAATGTAGATGCGATAATATTAGAAAATTCTCAGTATGTGTATATGTGTGTGTGTGTGGCAAACAATTTTGATACAATAAAGTAAACACCTAGTGCACAAATTATGCACTTCATACCTTGAGTATTGTGTCAAAATAAAACCTAAAATAAGCTTGTTGATGAGGATAAATACGTCCTTGTAAATACACCCTTGAATAAAAGCACAGTTATTGTATGACCACAATAGGATCGCTTTGACACCTGTGATTTTGCCCACATGTAAGTTTGTAAATAGTATAAAAAATCATATAATAATATATTAATAGTTTGCAAATGTGTATAGCAAGTGAGTAATGGGAAGTGGAAGTGGGAGTGAGGAGGGAGGAGTGGAATGGGAGAGGGGAAGTAATGATAATAAGTATAAAAAATAGTGTAATAATATATTAATAGTTTTCAAATGGCAAGTGAGTAATGGGAAGTGGAAGTGAGAGTGGGGAGGGAAGAATGGAATGGGAGAGGGAGAGGTAATAGGGAGTAGGATAATAAGGGAGTGAAATGAGTGAGGGGAGTTAATAGGGGATGAAAAAGAGGAGGGTGAGATGGGGAAATATGGGATTTTGGGAAATGGGAGGAGTATGGGACGTGGTGGAAATGTGGGATGGGAGTGGTGGCAATCGGGGAGGAAGAAGAAATGGATGGGGGGAGGGCCAATGGAAGATTGGGATGAGGGATGAGGGTCCAATGGGAGAGGGGGAGTAATGGGAGCCAATGGGAGAGGGGAGAAATGAAAAGCCAATAGGAGAGAGGGGAGGAATGGAAAACCAATAGGAGAGGAGGAGGAAAACCTAATTTTTCTTATATATAGTCTTCCTTCTTCATTCATTCTCCCCTCATTTCATTCATTGAAGCAAGAAAGTAAGAAAGCAAGGACGAGCAAGAAAGCAAGGAAGGAAGAGCAAGAAAGCAAGAAAGAGCAAACTCACAAAATTTTTCCAGGTACTTGTAAATTTTTTTGATTAATTCTTTATCTAGATTTTTTTTTAAAATTTGAAGAGAGAGAAAGAAAGAAAGAGAGAGAGGAACTAGAGAGAGAGAGAAAGTTTAGAGAGAAAGAGAGAAGCCTTGGAGGCCGGGGCCTCCAGGAGGAAGAGGGAAGTGGAGGGGGATGAGAGGGAGGAAAGGAGGGAGGAAAGGAGGGAGGGAGGAGCCAAGGAAGGAGGGAGGAGTGACGGAAGAGGGGAGGGAGGGAGGGAGGGAGAGAGGGAGGGAGGAGTGGAGGTAGGAGGAGAGAGGGAGGGAGGTCGGAGGAGGGAGGAAGAGGGAGGGAGGAGCGGGGGACTGGAGGGAGGGGGGGCAACGTCGAGAGGAGGCGGGGCAGCGTTGAGAGAAGGGGGGTGGGGTCGAGAGACTGGGGCGGCGAGGTCGAGAGGAGGGGGGGCGGCATCGAGAGGGGGGGCGACGGGGAGGGACAGGAGGGAGAGAGTAGGGAGAGAGAGAGAGAGAGAGAGAGAGAGAGAGAGAGAGAGAGAGACAGAGAGAGAGACAGAGAGAGAGAGAGAGAGAGAGAGAGAGAGAGAGAGATGAGAGAGAAGAGAGGAGGGAGACTTAGGGAGAGAGAGAGGGAGAGAGAGATAAAGAGAGAGGGAGAGAGAATGAAACTTCTAGCAATCGTGGCTGCCAAGAGAGGGAGGTAGAGAGAGAGAGAGAGAGAGAGAGAGAGAGAGAGAGAGAGAAAGTGAGACTTCTCGCGGCTATGGCCGCCAAGGGAGGGAGGGAGGGAGGGAGAGAGAGAGAGAGAGAATGAGAAATGAGAGAGAAGAGGGGAGGGAGAGAAAGAGAGATTAAGAGTGAGAAGAGGGATAGAGGAGAGAGAGAAAGGGAGAGAGGGAGGGAGGGAGGGAGGGAGGGAGGATGGCTAGGAGAGATTAAGAGAGAGAATTCAAAGAGAGAGAGAGAGACATAGAGAGGGAAAGAATGACAAATCCTAGCAGCCAAGAGGATAGAGGTAGGGAGGTAGAGAGGCTAAGAGAGAGAGAGAGAGAGAGGGAGAGAGAGAGAAGAGGAGAGAGAGAGAGAGAGAGAGAGGAGAGAGGTGGAGAGAGAGAGAGAAATAATTACAAATCCTAAGGAGAGAGAGAGAGATGAAGAGAGAGAATGATAAATCATAGCCGCCATGGGAGGGAGAGAAAGAGAGACTTGAGATAAACTCAGAGAGAGAATGAGTGGGATGAGGACAGAGAGGGAAACACATAAGAGTTGATAGAGAGAGAGAGAGAGAGATTAAGAGAGAGAATGAGGTGTCTTGACTATGGCTACAGAGAGAATTAGGAGTCGAGAGAGAGAGAGAGAGAGAAAGTTCAGAGGAAAGAGAGAGTTTTATATATTTACATGTTTTATATTATACTTTTAAAAAATTATAAAAGAGTGAATTTATGGTTTGTTTTGAAGGTGAGATAATATTTATATATATATTCATCTTTTAAATTGAAAAATGTTAACTTTTCTTTAGATACTTGTTCTTCATTTCTCTCACATGCAGGTTTAGCCTCTACATCAAAACCCCTTCTTTTGCATATTTAAGCCTCTTAAACCCCAACACATTAAAATGAACATAGAAAAAGAAATTATTTATTGCTTTTCTTCACTTCGACGGTTGGTTTAGCATAGTTTAGCATAGATTTGAATCCCTTAGAGGAGAGATAATTCTCCAAGTTGCCAATCGAAGCCATGCTCAAATTTTTCTAACTAGTTTCTACAGTCCCTTTGCTCACATGCAGTTTAACACTCATAACATGCTATTAAATAAGACCTTTTACCATTTACCAAGAAGTTTATCAGTGGGAAGATTGCATGAGTAGATATCAGTGGATAGATTACATATATCAGTGGACAGATTACATGTCATGGGACATATTGGAGCTTGATGATTATTGGTTATTTTTATTGCATTTGTATAAATATTTAAGCTCATTTATTGTTATAAAAAACCTTGAAAAGCCTTCTAGGCTATTTTTTACATTTATTGCCATATGAAGCGCCTTGTAATAAACCCGACCATCCCAACCATTCACTATTTAATGAGTATCAGTGGGCTGCATAAGTGGATATCAGTGGAATAGTTTTTAGTGGGTAGATTGCATCAGTTGGGTATCAATGCACAGATATCAATGGATGGACAGATTACATGTCATCACGAAGATTGAAGCTTTATCACTAGAGGGCAAATCAATGGATGGACAGATTACATGTCTTCTTGAAGATTGAAGCTTTATCACTAGAGAACATTTTACTTCATTGTAAAGATTTATTGGCTAATTTTTTTACATTTGTACAAATATTTAAGCCTTGTAAAGCCTTTTAGGCTATTTCCCACATTTATTGCTATAAAATACTTTGTAAATCCCTCTCCGCTATCGGTCACATTTATTGCCATATGAAGCCTTGTAAAGCCTTTTGGGCTATTTCCCACATTTATTGTATCAAGCGTTGTATATTGTGCTTTACTTGTATGTATCTAAATTCTTCATTATCTTTTCTTGTAGGATTATGGAGCAATCAACTAATGTGGGGGCTATCGCAGTGACAGAATATTTTGCAGTGTTCCGTAATGGCGTCTGATTCTCTTTCATAGATTGTTACTGAAAAGCTTGACAAGAACAACTTCCAGGCATGGAAGTTTAGAATGACGAATTTCCTTATGGGAAAAGGCTATTGGGAGTTCATTATAGGAAATGAAGAAGAACCAGTTCTTCCTAATGTTCCCAATCAATAGGAAATGCAGGCATTTAAAGGATGACATGAGAGAGCAAGAAAAGTTATGTACTGGCTATCTATCAGTATTTTGGATTCTATGATTGTGCATATTCAGGATGCAAGTACGCCAAAGGAGGCATGGGATACTTTGGCAAAAATGTATAGCACAAATACGCAAGCTAGGAAAATGTAGCTCAAACAGGAGTTGCACAATGTGCAGAGAGAAAATTTGAGCATCAATGACTACCACATGAAGGCGAAGAAAATTGCAGATGAACTTGCTTCCATTGGGTCGCCAGTGGAAGATGATGATCTAGTTTCTGTGACCTTGAATGGTCTAGGAAAGGATTATGCATAGTTCTGGACATCCATTGCCGTCCGTGAAAAATTTCCTGATTTTGAAGAGTTGTTTGCTCTTCTAATTTTTGAAGAGCAGAGAAATGGGGGTGCATCTTCTTCAAGAGGAACTTCAAAAGAAATTGTCTTCTACTCAAATGCTAGAAGAGGTAGAGGCAGAGGTAGAGGAGGCCGATCTGCAGGCCATGGTAGAAATCAGAATATGCAGCAAACTCAAGAAAACCAGTCCTATGGAGGAGGATGTGGTAACTCTAGAGGCAGGGGGAGCCCAAGAGGCCGTGGTGGATGGCACAGAGGCCAAAATGTAAACAATAATGTTGAATGCTACTACTATGGTAAAATGGGTCATATAGCTCAGGACTGCTACAAAAAGCAGAATGACATTATGAATGGAAAATTGCAGCAAGGCAATTATGCATCTTCTAGTAGACAGGGTGATGACAGAAATGAGCATCTATTTATGGTGCAGCACATGACCAATTCTGTGACAAGTGCAGAAGATCGAAATGATGTGTGGTATGTTGACTCAGGTGCATCAAACCACATGACAGGTCATGTAGAATGGATGCAAGGTGCAAGGAAAATGGAAAAACCAGGATTTGTGGAGATTGGTGATGATACTGCACATCCTATTGTGCAGATTGGTAAAATTCCTTTGTCTATGCAGGGTGGGAAAAAGAAATACCTGTATGATGTATTTCATGTCCCGAACATCACCAAGAACCTGGTTTCTCTTGGTCAATTGGTTGAGCAGGGCTTGTAGGTCAGATTTAATCCTCATGGATGCTTTGTTGAGGATATGAAAAATAATGGTTGCTTGATAGCAAAAGGAAAGAAGAAGGGCAGGATGTTTACGTTGGATGCGGACATGCCTGAATTGAGTGCAGCAATGTTTGCACATGGGATCGATGTAGTTGCAGATATTGATATCTGGCATAAACGCATTGGTCATGTTAATATACAGTGACTTAAATCAATGCAAGCCCAAAATATTGTTGCAGGATTGCCAAAATTGAAGGTTGCAGAAATGCATAAGGTTTGTGAAGACTGTCAATTTGGAAAATAGGCAAGGAAACCATTTCCTAGGCATGTTCAAGAGAGTAAAAAGCCATTGGAATTAATCCACTCTGATGTGTGGACTACTAAAGCTACATCTATTGGAGGCTGTCACTATTTTATTGATGACTTCAGTAGAAAAGTTTGGATGTATTTTATGAAAAAGAAAAGTGAAGTGTATGGGCACTTCAAAGCTTTTAAAGCTATGGTTGAAAAAGAAACAGGCCTGCAAATAAAATGCCTAAGGTCAGATGGAGGGGGAGAGTACCTCTCAAATGAGTTTGCAAGGTTCCTGCAGGAGCATGGCATAAAGCAGCAATATTCATGCAGTCATACCCCATAGCAAAATGGACTTGCAGAAAGGAAAAACAGGCATATTGGAGAGGTATCTCGGGCCATGCTAAATGAAAAAGATCTACCAGATTATTATTGGGTTGAAGCAGTTGCTACAGCAGTTTACATAATGAACAGGACTCCCACCGCAGTAATACATGGCATGACGCCAGAGGAGATGTATACTTGTAGGAAACCAGACATTTCTCATTTGAAAATTTTTGGTTGCATTGCCTATGTTCATGTGCTAGATGAGTTGAGGTCCAAGTTGGATCCAAAAGTTGAGAAGTGCATCTTTATTGGTTATTCTCTGCAGTAGAAAGGGTATAGATGCTATAACCCTTCTACTCGTAAGTTTACAGTGAGCAGAGATGTTGTTTTTGATGAGATGAGCAGCTGGTATAAAGCAGTAAATGTGATGATTGATGTAGATGCACAAAATGGTAATGCTACACAGAATTCACAGCAGCAATCACAAAATATCAGTGGACCTACAATGTCCTCCAGTAGTGGTTCACATACTTCGCCATGGACAGGCAGATTGAGATCAAGAGAATCTCCTCAAAGCAATGAAGATAGTGGTACGTAGGTATCATGAAAAGGAAAAGAGAAGGTAGATCAACCCATGTTTGATGTGAATGCAGGTCACTCTTATGTGGATGGTGAATCCAGTGGCTCAGAACAGAGCATTGATGATGAGTTGGGTATTCCTTCTGTTGTTACACCTAGAGTAAGGAAGACCAGGGATGTTTTGAGAGCACCTAGAAGTGAGCCTATTTTGCACAGGTCTACCAAAGCTAGGTATCCTGTGGATAGGCTGAAATATGATGGATTTACAGCCATTCATTATGCTTATATGGTCAAAGTGATACATGAACCAGAACCCACTTCTTTTGAACAAGCCATGGGAAATGAAAAATGGGAGAAAGCCATGGATGAAGAAATGGATGCCTTGGAAGCAAATGCTACATGGGAATCGGCGCCTTTGCCTAAAGGCAAGAATGCAATTGGCTGTAAGTGGGTTTATAATATCAAGCACAATGCAGATGGTTCTGTGAACAGATACAAGGCAAGATTAGTTGTCAAGGGGTATGCACAGACATATGGCATTGATTATGAAGAAACATTCAATCCAGCTGCAAGGATGGCAACTGTAAGAGCAGTCATTGCTATGGCTGCATCAAAGGGATGGTCTTTACATCAGATGGATGTAAAGAATGCCTTCTTGCATGTGGTGATTTGCAAGAAGAGGTCTTTATGGAGCAGCCACCAGGTTATGTTCATGCTATTCATCCTGAGTTTGTTTGTAGGTTGAAGAAAGCCTTGTATGGCTTAAAGCAAGCACCTAGAGCATGGTCTGACAAGATAGGACAATATCTTGTCACCATTGGATTTCAAATTTCCAAGGTAGATTTCTCACTCTAAGTGAGAAAAACAGAGAAAGGTATTATGCTGCTTGTCATTTATGTTGATGATTTGATCATCACAGGTGATAGTGATGAAGATATCCTTCATGTGAAAATGCTATTGAAGCAGAAGTTTGAGATGAAGGATTTGGGAGAGCTGCATTATTTCTTGGGCATTGAGGTGATTAGATCACCAAGTGGGATACAGCTCTTGCAAAGGCAATATGGATTGGACATGCTGTCCAAATATGGGATGACAGGCTGTAAGCCTATCTCAGTTCCTTTGGAGCAGAATGTGAAGCTGAGCACAGATGTAGGTGAGCTTCTGGAAGACCCTACTATGTATAGACGCATATTAGGAAGTTTGATTTATATGACTATTACCAGGCCAGATTTAAGCTATGATGTTGGATTGGTAAGTCAGTTTATGCAAGCTCCAAGGAAACCGCATTTGGATGCGGCTAGATGCATACTCAAGTATGTGAAGTCCACATTGCAGTATGGACTATTTTATGAGGCTGGGGTTTAGATACAGTTGCATGGATACACTGATGTTGATTGGGTTGGTCGTACTTCTGATAGACGATCTACCAGCAGATATGTGTTCTCTTTTGGGAGTGCTGCAGTCACTGGAGCAGCAAGAAACAGCCTACAGTTGCCTTGTCGAGCACAGAGGCTGAGTACAGGGGTGCAGCAATGGCTGCATGTGAGGTAGCTTGGTTGCATAAACTACTTTATGATATGCATCAGTCTATAGATGGGCCAGTTGTCATTTATTGTGACAACATGAGCAATATACACTTGGCAAATAACCCAGTCTATCATGCTAGGACAAAGCACATTGAGGTGCATTATCACTATGTGCGGGAGTTGGTTTTACTAGGTCTTATTGATCTTGTTTATGTCAGCATAGAGGATCAGGTTGCTGACATATTCATGAAGGCATTGGGCATAGAGAAGCTGCGCAAGTTCAGAGACCTGCTTGGTGTGCAAGAATTAGGATTGAGCTCGAGGGGGAGTGTTGAGATATCGAGCTCCACTCGCAATATGCCAGGGTGACCGTTGTGCATTCATGTCACCGACTTGTTAGCTACAGATGTGGTTGGTACACCACCCACGAATAATAGCTGGATGACAGCTATACTTATCTACTCTAGTTCGTGGCTCAGTTAGTATGCCACCTTAGTTAGTTGAGTTTGGTTTGAGACCCACATATAGGGTTCTTCTATTTCTTTGTACTAGAGTTCTTTTGGCTTTCACAACTAAGAAGGGGAAAACTATTTTCAGCCTCCACCTATGTGTGTATTCCCCCATTGTGTATGTGAGAAAGCCGCAAGTGAGACTCCTTCCCTCTCTCCCACTATCTTCACAGGGTGGGCTACAATTGCTTTTTGGTACTTGGTCAAATTTTTGAGATACAAAATGACACCACACTGTCAACATATACGGATTTGCATCTCTATGCATTTATAACATGTACCATTCGAGCAATCATTAAGGGCGACATTATGGACCCTCCCACAAGGCAAATAGACAATGGCTCAGAGGAGTGCAAAATGAGGTAGTCAATAGAGCGAGCAAGAAAAAGCGAGTGGCCCAATGAAGCGAGCGAGTTTTTTTACAATTCCTCCGATGAGAACAAATTTGAAACCAAACTTACTATAGCAAGATGTTGTCATGATAAGCATACCAATAATTAGACTTACAATCCACCCTATCTTTCACTTGAAGAACATAAACTAATTACCAAACTCATAACATAGATGACTGTTGAAATACCACTTCACCTGCAAAATGCACTAGACCAAAACTTTCCAAATGTGTCCATGGTTCACCACAACAACTATCAGTCTATGAACAAAATGGTGTTTTAAACCATATTCTAATCCCCCTGACATTCATCATCAAGAAAGTAGTTGTGCGCATGTGGTTTATCTAATTGGCACTCATCATATCTCTTGTCGGCTGCCATGAATCTTGCCATTTTTTCTACATAGCATGGTAACAAACTACAACAAAACATACATTTCAAAGGAAAGTAAGTCAAAGTGGAACAATGAAAATAATTTCCAATAAGAAGAACTTGCCATCCTTATGTGTTATACAAAAGACAATTTGCTACCAACAAAAAGTAGAAAAAATCAATTGCTAGATCAAGGCCTTACAAACACTATCCAAAGCATCAAAATTTGTACTTTCTTGATTCAAAGGCACCTATAAATGTTCACTATCTACCATATTATAAAGATGTTAAATAACACTTTTAAAATCCTCAATTTTAGCATTCAAAATATACAACAAAAAAACTCAGGGCCAGTAGCATACTACTCATAAAAGGTGTTTGTGACAAGTTCCACTCTCTCTTCTTCTCCCTCTCCATCATGCTCTGACCTGATCCATTTTCTAGAATGATCTGCCACAAGTGGCTCAACAATGCTAGCCACAATACCGTTGTCTAAATCAAATGGAAAACAAGGCCTGCCAATGGCCTGACAAGCACGCATAAGAGGGGCTGTACCACAACCCATCTCTAGAACCAACCCTCTAGGAGCACAGAGAAGAGACATAATGCAACCTCCAAAAAAACTACTCCTCTCTAGTCCACCTCGTGCTAGCTGAGAAGACATCGGCATGATTGTCCTTGCAGAGGGAGGTATGTGATGAGTCCAGACATCTTCACATGGATCAATCAAAAGCTCTTGGAAAAGTGGAAAGCTCTCCTCCCAAAAAACTTTTGGATTCTTCTTTGCTCTACGTATTAGAGCTAATACTGAACTAATACTGAAGATTGCATCTGGAAACCACATGGAGAAAAACATGTATAGTATATTGACTTCAACTAGCAAGCATTATAGCATGAAACATGGCAAACATAGCATGCATAGGACTTATCCTTCCAAACATAGCATGCATAGGACTAACGAGGAGACATTTGTCAAAGAAACTTTTATCATGGAATGCAAACATAGAATGCATGGAATGGTAGCTTACCTTAACACTTTTATCATGTTCTCTACAAAATCCATATGGAAACTTGTCATGAATGATCACATGTCTGACAACCTCCAAGCCTGGACATATCCAAACCGTTCCATCCAACCAATACATTGTCCTGCAAGCAATTAATTTTATTTAAAGATAGTAGAATGGAAACACAAAATGTGAAATGTCAATTGTGGTATTGTGCCTTACCTGCCAAAGGACATATGCATGCGAACCAACCACTATCAGACAAAGAAGATGATGCAACTGCAAGCCCATGCCGCACATGGTCCTCGAGCAAGACATTCCAAATAGGAGTGGATCCTCTCTCATCAAGTGGATAGCCAGATGGAAAATCAAGCAATATAAAATCTGAAGCCCACTTCACCCTCTTACCCATCTTCTTGTAGTCCTGATCTCGACTAGCCACTAAAATAAAAAACTCATGCAAAATAGCATACTTATCATTTCTTTTAGAGTCAGCAAAGTCTTTGCCCATTGCAATGTAATCTCCAATTATACAAGCAAACAAAGGTGTGATGCCACGGGCCAAGAAAATGTCAGGTGACTGTGATCGATGGAACACGTATTGCTTCACAAGTCCCGAGATTGATTCTCCACCTATATGCAAAAGCAAATCAATTACAAGTAAAACTAGTGTTAAAGGAACAACTACATATGCAGAACACAACAACACCCTTACTTGCACTCTCTATGTGATCCATTTCATGCCGCATAAGACTAGATGGTCCCTCATTTAGAAAGAGAACAATCATAAACTTATTAATGCAATGTCAAAATGAATTGAAGACAACATCAACAAACAATCATATTGTATCTTCCTTACCTTTTTTTGTAGGATGTTCGTGTTTCTCTTTCTCTTTCTTATCTCTCCTTGAGCTTCCCTCCACTTTGTCCTTACTTGCTTCATTGGCTTTGTGTGAAGCATAAGTATTGTACAAGTCTCTTTCTCGCACCAGTACTTGTCCTTTAGGGAAATCTATCCACCATGAACAATGTGCTAATTCCCATTGAGAGAGACGATGCATGCCAAGTGGATACATGCATGCAGCATGACAAATCTCCACCCAATTCTTGCACAAATTTGGAATTTCAGAGATCCTTTTCTGTATTGCCAAGTTGGAGAGATATCTATCAACCAACAAACAAAAAAAATTTGGATGTCTCAAACCATCAAAAGGTCAAGAAATCAAGTGGAACAACCATCAATGATTGTGTAATTACATGAATCAATAGCACAAACATAGACAAATGAAAAATGAACCTTCAAATGAATTGACAACATACCTATAAACCACTCTATGGGTAGCCATGTCCAACTCAGATAGTCCATCTCCTTTTTTTCCACCCTTGCTCTCCATCTTTGTTTCCTTTGATCTTAGCACCACAAACATATGTTTTCTCCCCTCCAGTTTTATATCCTCCATGTATTGCTACAATGTGTAATGTAATCCTTAGGGGTACCCAAAGGCATGCCCATTGTTGTGATCACCCTCAAATCTTCAAGCACTTTCAATGACTGTCTCTCCACCTTCTCCAAAAATATCTCTCTACTAATCCACCTAAACAATAAAAGTTGACTCAATTTTATAATAAAAAAATAAGAGTCACGCCATTGGTAAGAAACAAACAAACACCATGAAAGATGATTTGTATTGGTAGAAGAAACACACCCTCTGGACTCAAGGTTGCCCACAGGCATGAAGTACATGTCTCGCATAGGTTTAGTGGCTTCTAACAAAGAAAGAAAAATATTTTTTTTTTCTAATCTCAAATCAGACTTTGCAATGAGTTGGAGCTTCTCCAATGTCACGCAAGAGTCCGTACCATCAAAGCACAAGGCAAACAACTTTTCTAGCCAAGCCTCTCCAAGACCAAGATCTATACAATTCAACACCTATCCAAAAATGATATGTCAGTCACTTAACTTCAAAATAAATGAAACAAAGTATAGAAAATTCAATTCACACCTTTCCCATCCTATCAGCAATTCTCTTTTGAATTATGGTACACTACTTTCCCTTTGCCTCTCCCCTTTGATCTAAAGGTAGCTTTGTAGATATTTTGTCCATTGCTTTTATAAGCTCTGTATTATACTCAACCTACATACATAAGTTCCAATTAGAGAAAGCAAAGGAGTGATAAAGATGTAAGCATCAATACAAATGCAACATTCTACCTGGAAAACAAGCCTTGCCGGATAACCTCTTGTCAATGGAAACCATGGCTTCTTCCCTTTACTTTCTTGAGCCCTCCAATTCTCTATTGATTTGATCTCACTCAAAGACAATGTTCTCATAAACGCCATAGAGTCACACTCACAAATGTTGTGTGCATTTATGAGTATGTCCCTTAGACTAGGTTTGATAATGGCATGTTCATTCATGCTAGAAAACAAACAACAAAGTACACAACCCAATCAATAAATGCAAAGTAGCATAAAACACAAATGTGGAGAAGATTCAAAGAGTCCATGTACTTACGAATTCATTCGTTGTAGCCCTACCAAGAGAGCAATCTCACTAATTTTTCCTGGGTCAATTATTGTGCATACCACTCGTACATGTCTTTTCTTGTTTGTAGGAAAGATTTCCTTGATGACACTCATCCATGCAGTGGTCCTATGACTGCCCTTCCAAACAAATAACATCTTTTGCGACATAAAATGAAAGTCAGTGTTAGACATCACATCTTTCTCAAACTCCCCATCCACCTCTCTCCAGGTGGGAGACCCTTACAGACAGATACAATGAAAGACCCTTTCTCTGGGAGATAGCCCTCCACTTGAAATGTACTTTTGAGTGAAGATACATCATCACAAAGTCCTCTCACTCTTGCATAAGGTATCAACCTACACAAGGGAATGCGAGGACACTGATCTGAATCAAGCATCCTACATTTGCCAATCACATCACCTCCTCCTTCCACCTGAACTTTACTATCATCCAACTCATCCTCCTCCACTCTTGGACCTTCATCTCTTTGAGTTGATGATACTTCAACCTCTAGACCCACCACACTTTCTTGCTCTTCCATTCCACTACTGATGATTCAACATTGTGATCTACTTTTGTTCCTTGTCACCTTTGTAGAATGTGCCACTTATTTTCTACCTTTTTTTCCTGTCATCCCGAAAAGACAAAAACAAGGCATTTTTCCAATCATAGTTCTCAAAACCTTTTTAATAAATACCAAAACTAAAAACAAATACATGTATCTACCAATGCAATTGATTTCCAAAGAACATTCACCCACTTGTGTCCTAAAAGAAAAAGGTTCATCTCCAATGCACATAGTATATCAACTTGCAGTGGTATCTATACACTTGGATACATGGAATTGCAGTGGTAAATATGCACTTCTATGACTACCCCTTACCCTCATGAAAAGACACCTTGAGATGTGAAAAAGGATAGTGCATTAATGCGCTATCCTTTTTGGTATCTCAAGTTGTCTTTTCATGAAGGCTTTTTATGAAAGCTTTTCTACTCAATCCTCCATGTATCAATACTTTCTTTCATACCCACAAAAGGTTGCTTCGACCATTTCATCTTTTGTCTACAAGTATGCTTTAGTGTACAGGTCTAATGGTCTTTGGAATGCTATTGGGCTCTTGGAGGGATAGGTCACATGGTCTTTTGAACGCTATGCAAGGAGGGGACTATTGGACTACCCGAGGGACCAAAATAGGTAGCGCGTTAATGCGATGCCTCTTTTACTACCCCCGACAGTCCAAGTTCCCCTCCCTTGCAGAGTAATAATAATGCTATAAGTATAGGGATCTTTGAGGGAAATGTCAATGAAGAAGGTATCAAGATCTTTGAGGGAAATGATGCAATCTTTCAAGGAAACACCAATGAAGAAGGTATCGAGAAAAGGAGAGGCGCTACGAGAGAGAAGGCAGGGTTGGCTGAAAGAGCCTCCCGGCATGTAGTTACTGCATTAACACAAATAACTTAAACAAGACATGCCTTTACCTAAATAGGAAAAAATGTTGAAAGGAGGTCAATCTACGAAGAAGTTGAGGACGTAGATCGAATCCGATTCAGAGCTTCGACTAGTTCTTTATTGTTTAATGTTCTGTGTTACATCCGCTCTAGCAAGGATTCCTTTGGTCTACATCGACTGATTTCCACCGGTGATTCTTAAGCGCAAGTATTTTGGCCTACACGTTACTTGCATAACGAAACAAAGTGAAACAACAATGGACACATTGGAGACATGCCTCAAAGATCCCTTAGTAAGTAATAACGTTTCCCTCAAAGAACTTTGCCTCGCTATAAGTGAAGAGTTGTAGCAGAGAAAGAGTCCACGATGGACTGGAATGAAGATCGACAAGGGTAGAGTCTGTAGGCAATGAGATAATTATCTTTGGGAGTGTATGCTTGTACAGAGAGGATGCTTAGAAGCAAAGAAAGCAAGAAAACAAGCATCGACAACTCGGCCATTGGAATTTGTGGCGAAATGAACGAAAACGCTCGGCCGGCTTATCTTCTCCATCCTATCTGCAGCGAGGAAGACTACAAGCTTGACAAATTTGCTACGTTTTGATGCTGTGCATCCTACACTTCCTGGTTATCATCTGTCTGCAAATACCAAGCATAGACGAAACGAAGAATATGAGCATGGCAAACAAGAAAGCTCCGATTATTCTCTTCATCAAAACCTTGAGAGCTACTGATCAGAGCTCACCCTTTCACCTTGAAGTGCGCATTAAAATTGGACGACGACAGAGCTTCCAATATAGATCAGATTGAATGAAAAGCCTCCCGATCTACCCACAACTGAAGCCAAAACAAAGAAGCTCAGATCCAAATTTTGCTATGCTCTCCACTGATGCTCTCACTGAAACATCGGTGAGCTTCATAATGGAGCAAGGAATTGCTATCGATGTACCTCCTGGTGATGAGACCAAAGAGCTCCCAGAGGTGTAGCAGTCATTCTTCTTTGATCAGGGAAGGAGCAGAGGGAGTGAGCAAGCCCAAAGGGCAGCAGGGATGGCCATAACTATTGTTGCAGTGAGGAAGCCGAGGAAGCTCCTTCTTTCCCAACCTCGAGCTCCTTCCTTCTTGGACTACTTGGACTACCTTCCTGGATTGCATGGGGTAGCAAAAGAGGCAGCGTGTTAACGCGTTGCCTTTTTTGCTGCCCCAGCCAGTCCAACTGCCACCTCACCTTTTGCAACCTCACCACCCATGAGCTCCTCCTCTTCTGCAACCTCATCACCCATGAGCTCCTCCTCACCCTCCTCAACCTATAGTTCATGAAGGTCTCTGAACCCGTCGTCGACATCACCATCTCCTTGCCTCTGAACATGTCATCGACCTCACCATCAAGCTTCCCAGCCTCGAGCTTCGAAGGTATCCAACTTCCTTCTTGGACTACTTGGGGTAGCGAAAGAGGCAGTGCGTTAACGCGCTACCTCTTTTGCTGCCCCAGGCAGTCCAACTGCCACCACAGCGAGCAAGGTTATCCAACTTCCTTCCTGGACTGCCTGAGGCAGCAAAAGAGGCAGCACGTTTGGCAGCAAAAGTTAACGCGCTGCCTCTTTTGCTGCCTCAAGGAGTCCAACTTTCACCACAGTGAGCCACCTTGCTTCATATCTCTTTCGGCTCACTTTGCTTCATATCTTTTTCTTGCTTGCACTCTTGCTATTACGCTTGCCTCCCTAGGCTATGGTCGCTGAATTTCTGAAGAGAAAAGAGTCATTACCTCAAAAGCTCTTTGCTCGTTGATGTTTGTTGAAGGCCACAAGGAGGTCGATGTCATTGAAGTTTATTGAAAGCCACAAGTAGCTCGATGTCATGGTAGGCACCTCAGAAAGGAAGGAGTCGACATTGCTAAACTTTTGAACTGTGAGAAGATGAGAGGGTAGGAATGTAAAATTTTTTGGACATTTGGAGGAGTGTGAGGAACATTTGGGGGAAGCTTCAAGGCTGGAGAGAAAGAGAGATAAAATCACTTCAAGGCTAGAGAGCCCACCACGCCCTTCCTTTTGCAGGCGATGGTCATTATTAGATAGATTTTGCAGGCGATTTTGTAGTATTGATTTTGCAGGTGATGGTCATTATTAGACAGATTTTGTAGGCGGAGCCTTTAGAGAAATGATTTTTGAGGGATTTTGCAGGCCTGGTCATTATTAGACGGTAGGAGAAGACCGCATAACTAACACCTTGTAATAGTGAGGAGAAAACCATGTAATGACTCATGATGGAAATAGTAATGTTGCTCGTTCATGCAAATGTGAAGTAAACTAACACATTTCGATGGTTTTCATTTTAGATATGGATTTGAAGATACTACTCATTCTAACTATTGCTAGTAAAATATAGTAATTATAAATCTTTAATTTTTTTCTTGATATTTTAGTCTTTCAATATCAATATATATATTTGAAAGTTACTTTTCTTTTTATTCATTTATATTAAATGTACACCCTTACTAAATGAAATGCATGGAGGCATCATTCAAATGCATGAAGGCATCTCGTTGTAGTAAATAAACACATATTTGTTCAATAAAGACCTGCAGTTAAATGACCACCTTGGATGCTAATAGTGACATCCATTTGCATTTGACACTTACAGAGATGAACTTGCTTCTCTCCCATAATCCCTCTTAGTGGCTCTTTCAACACTTCTCTTTGCTCCATTCTCTTCGGTCTCCAACACATCTATGCCATTTCTTCTTTTGCCTCCCTGCTTTCGGACCCTTTGTGTAGCTAGCTTTTCTCTTGTTCTTTGGTTGGTGTCATCTAGTGCTACATCTTGGCTCTAGCATTTGAATCATGCCGTTCTCAATTTTCATTCGCTTTGGAGAACACAAATCATTGACCATTCGTTTTGACACTCCTTTCCTAGAGGTTTCATTGGTGGAGATTAAGGAACACTTTCACATTGAGAACGAGGACATTGAGCTGCATCAAGAAATCAGAATAGATGAGCTTGCCATCATACTTCCAGTGGTGAACTTAGAGGATGGTCAGAAAGGGTTCAAGATTAGTGGTGGCCAACAATCTACCTTAAGAGTTCACATGTCCGATAAGAGAGGTACTCATGGTGACTTTATGAATCATGAATTGAATAGTGTGGCTTCACTTATAGAGAGGATGCCTTTGAATACTTCTCTTCATGTTGCACTCAAATCTGTAGTTCGGGTGGAGAAGGTTACTGAGCTTCCTCTAACTTACAATGGATATATTGTCTTCGAACTTCCACCTATGCCTAAGGGTTCACCAATGTTTGGAATGGAATAGAATGCTGATGGTCATGTTTGGACAAAATATTCCACATGTTCGCAAGACTGCTTCAATGGTGTTGTGAGAATGAGTAAATGTTCAAGTTATTTGAGATGTAATTTGGATTGTCCTTTCCTTGAATGAATGGGAATTTTAAATGATACACAATGGAAAGGAAAGCTTAGGAGACCTCCTCTACCTGGTCCCATTGATCCAGCCTTGGGGTCACTTGTGTGCAAGCATTGTGATGCAATACCAAAGTGTGTTTACCTATGCAGTGCTATTATATATTATTGCTTTCCCCATGAACGAGTGAAAACAACGAGATGCGTAGTGCATGTGGGTTTCCATGACCATCCAGTTGAAAAGGTAGAAGTCGAGCAAAGGAAATGCAAGTAGAGGATCTCATTTCAATGCATGCTAGGTTGAATGGAAATTCCTCTTGCAAAAATATCGAGGTGTTTGTAGCATAAGACCTTGTGATGGAGATGATGCTAGCAAAGGATGGGGTTGTTGTGGAGCCACTAGATGATCAAAAGTTCGAAGAAGTGCTTGAAACCATTACACTAATGACCCAGAGAAGGAGGCTTCAGAGAGTGGTGCAGAGCACAACAAGTGAGGCTAGAGGACAGGATGGTGGAATGGATTCAATACTTGATTTAAAGAGGAGATGCAAATATCCATACCTACAAAGTATCCTATTTCGTGAACAATTGCAAGATGAACAACAACCACATATCTTCAAAATGTCGACCATTGGTCTAGGATCAAGAGTTGATCTAGTGAATTGCATGTGGCCTGGTGGAAGCTTGGGATCACAATGGGTTCATTTTCACCATGTGCATCGAGTGAGGGGATGGTCAACAATGGGTGCTCATGTGTATGACCCATTCATAAGGGAACTATTAACTATAGCAATATGTGAATTCAAGGTGGAGGATAACCATGCTCAAGTTCGATTCTAGGAGCTACTGGACAATACAATGGAAAAGAATGGTTTTAAAAAACCTGAATTCCATGGATTCATGGCAGATGGAGCAGGAGCAAATTGGCTGGCTGTCCGCACTGTTTACAATGGTGGACCTGAAAATGTGATGGATGGTAGAGAAAGAACTTGTGTTTTCCATTGGGAGATGAGCATGGTTGAGCACACCAAACGATGCATTAAGCCACAATTTCAGGAGGAGAATAAAGTTCTACGTTGGAAGTGGAAAGAGGCAACAACTTCAACTTCTGCATACCAATGCAAACAAACATTGAATTTGTATTGGTCCCCGACTCATGTGAAGGAGGGTGAGCTACCAACATTGCATACGTGGCTTGCTTGGTGGGATGTTAGAGTCAACCAGTGGGGGGGAATGTTCTTGCGGTAAGAAGAGCACTCTGGATTTGTTCCTATAGTGAACCTTTCAGAGACAAAACATTCTAGCATGAGAGCAGCACATGGATATGCAAAACACATAACATTGTATGATGCTTGTGTAGCAAATCTTGCAATGAGTGTCCTTCAGAGTGCCCACTATAATGCCTTTATGAATGGAAGACACTTGGGTACAGGACCAAAATTGGATGCTCTCTGGTGAAGAATACTTGATGGTAGTGGGTCTGGTAAAGGGGACAGAAATAGACTTGTGGATTTATCACACATAGTGATTGAAGAGGTTGGGATACAATCTCCTGAGATGAATAGGCCAATAACAGAACCGGTGAGCATAAGAAGAAAGAGGGGTTCAAAATGTTCAACATCAGTCCATGGAAATGATAGTCATTGACCAGAATACATGACAGTGACAACAAGGAGAGTGATAGGAAAAAGAAGACAAATTGATTTTAAAATTCCATCACAGGACGTGGTTTGTAGAGAGATAGATATTCATGAAGCCAATTGGGCAATCAGAAGAACCGAACCACACAACGTTGTCACATGCTTTGGCTACTTGGTAGAGAGTCGGAGATGACGTGGGGCACTAATCAATTCACTTGGTAGAAGTGCAAGTTATGGTGTGCCAGCCCCTTGTTTTAAGGGAAGAAGGCAACATTCTCATGGAGTGATAGAGCAGTTTGTATGATTTTATAATACTTCTATCACCCATACATGGAATGTGGATAAATCCATTCAAGGTGTTCCTAGGGTCTCTCCAGGTGTATGGAAGGTTGCAAGTGGGACATCAATGACTGTAGATGAGAGGGGTGCCCTTGTAAGGGAAGAGTTCATATTTAATAGTGATGATTCTATTGGTGTGATGGGACCTCCTTATGCACAGCAGATCCATACACCTAGCCATGTGCGCCCTTCTCATCGTGATGGAAAGCTTGTTTCATGGAGAAGTAAGTTGAATAAAGATTTCAAGGAAAGGATACATAAGGCAGTTATAGAAAATGGGGAGGTGGTGAGAGAGAACATCATTATTCCACATGAGGCGCATGTATTCCATGTTCATACAATAGGATCAATGTCCAAGGGGCTAACATATAGTGTCTTGATTTTAGAGTTTCCACGTTGCACATGCCTTGATTTCACAGAAAGGGAAGCAAGAAAAAGTCCCTACATACCTTGCAAGCACATATACTTCGTGTTTATTGTTGTCTTGGGCTTAACTGAAATGGTGCATCAGTTTATGCATCAGGCTGCATTGACAAAAGTTGAATTATTTCAAGCTCTGGGTGGTAGAAGAAACCCATCAAGTATGTAGTGTATGGCTTGGATGCCCTTTTTTTGCATTTCCTTCAAAATCGGATAATATATGTAGGCGTGCTTCCTTGCATGAAGCTACACTAAGTTGTATTTTTTGAAGGTGGAAGAAACCCATCAAGAATTTAGTAGGCAACCTAGATGTCCCTTTTTTATATTTCCTTTGGAAGCGGATGCTATACATAGGTGTGCTTCCATGTTTTGGTAATGCACAGAAAAACATTTTGTACAATCATTCCAAGGGTTGGAAGATATTTTGAAGCATCAAAATTTTTTATTATTTTTTTTGTGTATAACATATGCTTTTTGTGCTATGGAGTTAATAACTTTTAGAAAAAAGGTGTCTTCTGACAACATGAAGAGCAGTTAATGTAATATGTTACTATTCTCATTATTGAAAGCATTCAATGTTTTATTTTATCATTGCTTTTTCACAGCAAAGGAAACATGATTTGAACATGTACTTCTGGAAACATGCCAGCCAAGATGCAGGCAAGTGGGTAAGCTTTCTTGGAGCATAAATTGTGGTAATTGGCTATCCTAGATGAATATGATGTGGTTGTTATTAAAGAGATAACACCTTGCATTGTTGTTTGTCCACGCTCGCTTATTTGGCCTCGCTTGCTTTTCTTCGCTCGCTTTTTGGTAATCCTCGTGCGAAATGAATGCCGTCAAAGAGTCAAAGGGGATAGAAGACCTCAACTCTACAAACATGGCTTCATGGGAAGAATTGGGAAGCTCTTTTAATGTTAGGGTTATGATTCAACATAAACCTGAGTATCTTGAATTTGGGGGAGAGGAGATTTCAATCCTCTCTAGAGCTTCAAATGAGGTCAATAACAACATTATGATGGCCATTGTCAGGTTTGATACAAACTTTTTCTCTACTTGATAATTCAATATTTTGATTAAATCTAATAAGCTAATATTCATTTATTTGTTGGTGCAGTATAGTTATCTCACGATTTTGTAGAGTCGTACAAAACCGTGTGTGTATGTTGGATTCCCTCCTTTCTCCTATACTTAGCGATAGCAGAAAGATGATAGCCGATGTTTGTAAATGGTTACAGCATTTACATTTACATGGCATGCGAGTCCTATTCATGGCATATCACGAGAAGTAAGTATCATGGCAACGTTTATTTTCATCTTATACTGGCAACATTGTGTTAAATAATAATGGTTCTTAATTATTCGTGTAGGGAACATTGGATTCTGGTGGTTTGGGACCTTGAAGACAACTATTGTTGGTTTGTTAACTCAATTGCAGGCTTTCATGGCTCAGTGCAAATGTAAGTATTCTATTAATCTGTTGTTACTTCTATATTATGTACCTTATGTAATAGACACACTAAGTTTTTTTAATATGTCATGATGAGCAGGTCGATTGAGAAGTTAGTATCTGCTATCAGAGAAATAGGATAGTACAAAGACTCACTAGACTTCCAAAAGCATTTAGTAGTAGAGCAGGAAGATGGGCATAGTTGTGGGTGGAGAGTTGCCTATAACTGCATGTTGATTTTCAAAGAAATTTTCTCACTTAAGCCACAGGTCTCATCGGAAGACTCTTTGGAGGTCAAATATTCAGAGGAGGATATACAATTGTTTAGGGCTGAAATCATTCGAGACCTAATTGCTGCCATTAGAATACAATGTGCAACTAAAGCAATATTAGAGCTTGCATTTAAGGAAGAGGAGACTGAGTCTACTGTGAAAGCACTGCACACTACAGAAGAAGTAGAGACTCAGTGTACACCTACAACACCACAGCCTCCACTGGAAGCATCGGAAGAGTTGCCACAGCCTCCGCTTGCATTTAAGGAAGAGGATACTGAGTCTACTCTGAAAGCACTACATACTACAAAAGAAGTAGAGACGGAGTGTACATCTAGAGCACCACAGCCTCCATTGGAAGCATCAAAAGAGTTGCCACAGTCTCCACTAGAAGCATCAAAAAAGTTGTGATGCATGTATGATGTTGTGTTTGTATATATGCATGAGGAGCATATTCTCATGATGTTGTTTATTCCATGAATATTATGGTTGACATTTATTTATTGCAATGTATGAATCATGATGTAGTTTTTGTTGATTATACACCAATTTGTGACTTATTACTTAAGTGGCATTTAGTCATGATATTTATATATTTATTTCATGCACACAATTTTATGATATGAATGTAAGATGATGTGATTATTTGGAAATATAACCTTCTGTGATCAGAATTTTGATATGAATATGTGATGATGTAATATTCGTAATATATTTCACTCCAAACTATCAATTCCCAATGCTCCACTCACTTAAAGTACAGCATTCCCAATGCTCTGCAAAATTTTATTCAGTTGGACAGTCTCCACTCACTTAAAGTAGAGCATTTCCAATGCTTCTCTCACTTTATTCCAACCCTTATCCTTATCATAGCGAATACATCATGCCTTAGTGCACTTGTATTCTTCCATCGTAGTCCTTCCACAAACACTCTCTTATTTCTTACATCTCCTAGTCCTTCTGATTAACTTATATTCGTCTTTCACTTTACATCTTCCCTCACTTTCTATCACTCTTGAAGGAGGGGCAGCTCACTGTGCATCCCTCGCTATCGCTCCCTCACTCTCCTTCTACCACTTTCCCTCTAAGACAATGACTAGTTACTACCCGACTTCATTTACTGAACTCAAATTCTGTCTTAGATCTCTTTTGTATGGACCAATGAAGGGAAAATTATTCGAGGAGGATATGTTACGCACATGGCTGCTTGATTTGAACTCAGCAAAAGAGGTGAATATCCTTAGCTTTCTTTTTCGCTTCTTTTAATCACATAGTTCTTATGCTAACGAGTTAAATTTTCGTACATGATATGTAGTGGCTAGAAGCTATGTTGAAAAAAATGGTGAAGATGAGGAAAGCCAAGAGAGAAAAGAAGAGTTGTTGAATGCTTACAAGTAGGCGGAAGATTCGAAACAAGTTGTGAGGAGAGTCTATGAGGAGATTTGCGATGCTAGCCCTGGTTACGCATGGCTTGCAAGTTTAAAGTCTACTTGTTTTCATGAAGCCAATGCCATAGTAGGCACTTTCGAGGACATATTCTCTCTCTAATGACTTAATAGTCAAGTGATGGAAATTTAATTCCATAGAGACTTATGTGTTTTCTAAAGTAACTGTAATAGACAAGAAATGAAACTACAGTTCCACAAAGACTTTTTAGTTCTCTAATGTAAAGTTGTAATAGACAAGAGAGACAAAGATGAGATCTTCTAGGCTGAGCTAATGGAAGGTTTTTTTTAACACCATATGGCTTTGAGTTATATGATCTACTTCTTGTACAAATGTGTCATGCTTTTTTTTAAATGTACTCTAGTTTTAATAACATGTCATGCCATTTTTTCTAATTTGATTTTTTAAAATCTTACTTTTTGTCTCTTTTAACAACATGAAGTCCTCTTTTTTTAATGTACTCTAGTTTTAATAACATGTCATGTCATTGTCAATAAAATCTTACTTTTTGACTCAAAGTTTTGTTTTATAAGAGCCTCTTTTTTTTAAATGCTTTATCCAAAATTATCTCACAAAACGAATTTGGACAGTGCACCAGTCCAAAATTAATGAAATAGGTGTTGTTGGTGATAATGGAGCCCAAGCTTGTGGCATTTATGTCCACATTCTGCATAGTGAGCTCCTCTAAAGACCCAAATAAGTTTATCTCCATCTGCCCTGACCCTCGCCTCCCTCACAGAGTGAGATTCTCCACATCTAGAGCCCAAGATTTTGGCATTTATGTCGACAATTTGCACAGTGAGCTCCTCTAAAGACCCAAAACAGTTTATCTCCATCTGCTCTGACTGTCGCCTCCCTCATAGAGTGAGATCCTCCACATCCTAAAAATGTTTATACTTTGTATCCTTGTAGAAACAATCTTCATCTATTCAATTTCTTATACACACATATCCTAGGCCTATTGCGATCGAAGTGTTCATCTCTTTTTTATATAAACCCTCCAAATATTTCTCCACCTTAGTCACAACCCTAAATGTTCTCTTTCCCTTGCAATCAACCTCCCTCACGATAGTAGAGAAACATATTGTAGTCAAAAGCACGTTCAGTATTATACTCTCTTGTGGAGATATGTAATTCTAATATTATATGGGAAATTTGGACAAATGTTGGAAGGTTGTCTTTGCATAGGGAGTCATGTGATTCCTAGGAATTCAATCGTGGTGAGATCTGGGATACTGGGGCTACCCCTCTCTTGCAAGTTTGTCAACCGTAGCTTCCATTGCCTACTACTTCTCCTACCATTCCTTCTCCCCCCCCCTTTGCTTGGTTAAAGAGGAAACATAATTAGATGACTATCACAACAAAGATTTGGTGTTCCTTCTATTCCCGCCACTACTCATAGTATGTATATAGAGCACCTCACTAATCATCTTCCAACATGTGATCACTTTGACATCCCATTGCTTGCATGCTCATCCCAAACTACAATGTACCTACTCCCATGGATCTAATCCTAGCTAGCTCGACCTTCCTTGAATGCCTCCTACTTTCTTATGGTGGATAGCATCTTATCTTGCATCGACTACTGTTTTAACCTAGAAGCCCAAGCGAGATATATTGTTCATATCACCGAGATATTTAGCGTTTGTAATCCTTTAATTACAATAGTTCGCTTCAACCTTTCTTATGTCAATAATTGTATAGAGAGAAGGGATGAAACCCCTTGTTTTTATCTAGAGCCTACTCACTCCCAATATATTGATATCAAAACTACATGCAATGTTTGAGTCCTATGTGCTAATTTTTGTTCATTGTGTAGTTTGATGTTGCTCTATGTGAGATTATGCTATGTAACCTAACCATAGTTTTTCTCACATCAAGGTAGGAGGATGTATCTCTCTCTCTTTTTCTCTCTCTTCTCTATTTCCCTCTCTCTCTCTCTCTCTCCCACTTTCTCTCTCTTCTCTATTGCCCTCTCTCTCTCTCTCTGATATGTATAAATAAATATGTTTATATTGTATTTTTAATAAATATAAATATAGTATATTATATATTTTATCTAAATTATATATACTATATTATAATATGTGTAATATAATATAATGTAAGATTATAATCTCTCTCTCTCTCTCTCTCTCTCTCTCTCTCTCTCTCTCTCTCTCGCTCTCTCTCTCTCTCTCTCTATATATATATATATATATCTCTACTCTCACACACATTTTCTCTCCCTCCCTCCCTCTCTCTCTCTCTCTCTCTCTATATATATATATATATATATATAAAATAGTAAGCAGATTGAATGGGAAGCAGATATTAAAATAGTATCAAATAGTGGAAAGGAGGCATACATTTGTGACTAACATTTTAGTGGGAAGGCACTAAATTGCAAAAATTGAGAGAGGGGTGACATGATGGGTGAAGATGGGGCCATGGTAAAGCATACATTCTCTCTCTTACATGCTTATTCACTCCCCTAGTGCCATGTGGCATTCTCTCGATATAGCTCCCTCGCTCTCCCTAGTGCGATGTGTCTCTCTCTCTCTCTCTCTCTCTCTCTCTCTCTCTCTTTCTCTCTCTCCCTACCATGTCATCATCGTGCCACATCATCAATTCTGCGGCACCTGGTGTTCCTCAAACTTGCCACATGTCATCATCACGAGTATGCATTATGTAGCTACTCTTCACTCTATCATGGGCTGATGTCTTTTGCACAAGCTAAGCATGGCTACTGTCTTCTACATAAGCTGAGCGTGCCATTAAGTGCAAGGGACCTAAGATGTCAGCGAAGCAGACAATGCACTTCGATGATGTCACAGGCTAGTGTGAGTCTGCGACTCTATGCATATGATCATCATGCCACGTGGCATTGTCTTTGCGTAGTCTGCCATTCGGTCTCTGTGCAATCTGTTGTTACACCCGCCTATGCCATATGGCATGCA